>NC_080104.1:1265335-1565335 GCF_950005125.1 Chionomys nivalis
TACGTTTACGGATGAACAAACAAATAAATACAAAGTTCGTTGTTGTTGACTGACTTTTGGTTTCATAATGAAACTCTCTCTCTCTCTCTCTCTCTCTCACATACACACACAAAAAAAAAACCCCACTAAATATACAATAAAAGGAAGCATATCGCATAATGCCTTTAATCAGGGGGCAGAGTGAACTCTGAAAGTTTTGCAGGCAGGGCTATATAGAGAGATGCTCCATATCGGGCTGAAGAGATAGTTTAAGGTTCAATTCCCAGCATCTACATGGCAGCTCACAGCTGTCTGTAATCCAGGAGCCTGAGAGCCATGGCAAAAACACAAATGCACATAAGATAAAAATAAATAAATTTTTTAAAGGAAGGGGGGGGAGGGAGAGACTGAATATAAGAACAAACTGAGAAACAAGGAAAGACGGTGCTGGCTGGCTGACTGGCTGGCTGGCTGGCTGGCTGGCTGGCTGGCTTTCAGTTCCCTGACAGAAATAAGCACATTATGGAGGAACCACAAAGTTGTTGGTGAGTGAGTGTCCTGTCAGATCACAACAAAGTTTAGTCCCATAATTGATGAAATTCATTACCCCAAAACTTCAGCAGAATATATCCCAAGTTTGCAAATGTGTGATCAGCTTGTGACAGGTTGGGCTGGAGATGCTGAGAACTGGGGTGCACCCAGGGGGGCCCCCAATGCAAGAGCAGACACTCCCATGAAGAGGGAGAGAGGGAGGGAGGGATCATTCATGCCTATACTCAGGTTTAAGGAAACATGAATGGCTATGGAGAGACCATTCACAGATATGAAAAATCATTTCCTAAAAATCAAATTTCTCAGTCAGTATGCAACTGCTGTGGTGCTTCTCCCAGATAGAGCAACACACACAAAAAAACTGATTCCTTGATCTAGAGCCACAGTGCACGTGCCGTGGAAAAGGGGACACAGCCAACTTGAATCACAATATTCATCAGAGCATGAGAAGAGTGTAAAAAGGATACAAAAGGAGAGATATTTGTGGTCCTTCCTTCCTTCCTTCCTTCTTTTGTTCAGGAAGTGACTGACAGATGAGACTTTGTCCAAGCAGGTTCTGAAATACCAGGCTTGAGTTTCCCCCTCTGTGGGTATTAGTCAGTCAGTCCTCCCTTCTTTCTGTAGGAAGGTTGTGCATGTCTCTCAGAGGTTACCTGGTTTCCTCTGCACAAGGTGACCCAGGGGAAGGCTTTCTAAGCCTTATTCAGAGCTATAGAGAGGATGCACCGTGACTTCAGAGACCTCAGGTAGTATGGGGTGGGTGCCCAAGTCACTAGCTTGATGCTTCAGACTCATGTCATTGAAGGGCAGAACATAGCCTGGATTCACAAAGATTCACAACACAGAGCCATCGTCACTTACTAACAGCCCAGGACACCCAGAACTAACAAGAAATTACAGTCTCAGCCGGACTGTGGTGTGTGGGGGTGGGGGCGTGCCTTTAATCACAGCACTTACACACACAGATCTCCGTGACTTCAAGGATGGCCTGATTTACAGAGTGAGTTTTAGGACAGACCAAAATACACAAAGAAACCCTTTCTTGAAAAACAAAACAAAACAGCAAAACAGAGAAAGAAAGGAAAAAGACAAAAGAAGAAGGAAAAAGAAAAAAATTGCAGTCTCTTCCCACTCTCTCATCCATTGGCTCTAAAGAGCTCCTCTCAGGCTGAACTGGAGACCAGGGTGTCATTCCTAACTGGGAAGCCAGAAACATTAGGGGGTCTGACTGACTGACTGACTGACTGACTGACTGACTGACTGCAGCACTTGATGCCTCAACCCTGCTAATGGCTGTGATATAAGGCATGGTAAAAATCGGGCTTTGGCAGAGCACTACTCCCCTTTCTCTATTATTACTGCTCCACAACGAAAAGGACTGGGGGGGGGGGGTGATGTGCAATGCTGATATTGAAATCTCACTGACTCCTTCCGCACTCCTTGTCTATTCCCGACTTTGTCAAATCAACTATCATGAATCTTTGATGTGGCTTGGCCCTTTAGGAACTCAGAGAAACAAGACAGGCAGGCCTATTGGGCATCCCAGAAACCTCCCAGTTCCTGAGCCCTAGCCCTGGAAGTCTCAAAGCCATCACATCCAGAGATCTCTCTAGTCCCTGCTAGTGGTGAACTCATTTCGTCTTCCCCAGGACCAACCACTTATTTCTCCATGTTTGCCTGTGAGATCTGGGGCCAGCTTTCTTCTTCCTCCCTCTGGCCTCTCCACGATCTCCATTCTCTCTCTTGCAAGTAGACTCACCAGTCTAGACGACGTGTCTAGAAGTGAGTCTTATAGGCACCGAGACAGTGTGTCTTGAGGGCAGTTGGCGTTTCTAGGACAGGAGTGACATCACAAAATTCTGAGAGCTCTCTGGGATACCGTAGAATTTCCAGAGAAGGGACTGCTGATGTCGTGAGGCACGGCCTTTACCTCCTTGCTAATATTTCTCCCCGAACTGACCGACCGGAACCTGAGGTTTCCTTTCCGGGAGTCTCTCCTGCGACACAGAGGGAGCCATTCAGGATCTCCTCCTTCCAAAACTAAAAATTTCCCTCTGCGTCATTAAAATCTTTTCACTACTTCCTTCACCCATGGGGAGCTAGTTAGTTGAACACTCACTTTTTTCATGAATGACCCTTCCTCCCTCTCCTGAACAGGTATTCATACTCAGTAATATGAGAAATTAGGCCAGGAGGATACGGAGGATGAGGGTTGAGTCCTCTGAAGTGAATGAGCACTTAGGGAAGGATAAACTTAAGGGAATTGGACTCTCTCTGAGTGGCAAGAGATGAATAGCTGCTGCCAAGGCACAGATGCAGGCATCGGGCTGAGGCACCAACTGGGCTCTCGGCATCCTCCTGCATCGTCAGAGCTGTGTGGGAAACTCAGCCCAAAGGAGGGGCCGTGTTCAAAGGGAGAGGGCATTTTCTAGGACAGCACTGTTTTCTCTTTCTTTCTTTCTTTCTTTCTTTCTTTCTTTCTTTCTTTCTTTCTTTCTTTCTTTCTTCTTTCTTTCTTTCCTTTTTTTTTTTTTATTTTCGAGACAGGGTTGTTCTGTAGTTTTTGGTGCCTGTCCTGGAACTAGCTCTTGGAGACCAGGCTGGCCTCAAACTCACAGAGACCCGCCTGCCTCTGCCTCCCTCCCGAGTGGAGTGCTGGGATTAAAGGCATGAGCCACCACCGCCCGGGCCGGCCATTTTTTTTTTAAACTCAGACAAAACTTCACCCAAAATATCTTACAGGGTTGGAGGTCATTAAATTACTTAGTTACTCTAATGCTGTTGGAGACTGTGTTGGACTGAGATAGAGTATAAGGTTGATGGTGAGTTATTTTTGAGAAGATTGCATGCTAGCTTCTCATCAAGTCTCATTCTAAAGCGGTCAACTTTAAAATGAAATCCTTAAAATGCATTCTCTATGGCTAGAAACACACAGTGCATCATTCCTTGCATTCACCATATGTCAGAGCGCAGCAGCTCTGATGCACCTGTCACTCTGGGGATGTGGCACTTCTGAATTGACTTTCCCCAGCCTACTTTCCTATGATGCAGTCTTATTTATTTATTTATTTATTTATTTATTTATTTTTTGGTTTTCCGAGACAGGGTTTCTCTGTGGTTTTGGAGCCTGTCCTGGAACTAGCTCTTGTAGACCGGGTTGGTCTCGAACTCACAGAGATCTGCCTGCCTCTGCCTCCCGAGTGCTGGGATTAAAGGCGTGCGCCACCGGCCCTGCAGTCTCATTTTTAATCCTCATTTAGAGCAACCTCAGATGGGAGCAGAGTATTTCAATTTTAAAAACACATTCTAAAACCTTAAAAACCATGACTCTTATATGCCTGGGTTGTTGTTGTTGTTGTTGTTTCTACAGTGTTGATTTTACTTAAATTATTTAATGGGAGAAGAGTCTTGTTATTTTAGTAGAAGAGTGTGTCTATGAAATTTGTGGTATTTGTGTACATGTTCTGAGGAGGACAGATCCCCTGGAGCTAGAGTTACAGGCAGCTGTGATCTACCTGATGTAGCTGCTAGGGAGTGAAGGAAGGAACAAGAACCCTGATCTACTGAGGTGTTTCTCTCTCTCTGTCTCTCTCTCTGTCTCTCTCTGTCTCTCTCTCTGTCTCTCTCTGACTCTCTCTGTCTCTGTCTCTCTCTCTGTCTCTCTCTCTCTCTGTCTCTCCCTCTCTTAGGGCCCAGCAATAGGTCTTAGATCAGAACATACATCTGTTTCCCGAGTTAAAGATTTAGCTGTTGTTTGTCTGAGGAGAGTGCCAGGCTCTGTGTGCAGCTGAGCTTTTTTCTTACTGGGCCGGGCTGGGCCACACCTGCTTCCAAGAGTTTTGCTTATTCCATGTAACCTGTGGTGGGATAACTCCTTCCGCAAACGGGAGGAACTGGGGTGACTTCTGTTTGGTCTTCATTGTAAATGGCAGCATCTAGATTCATCCTTTTGCTTTTAAAGCAAGAGGGTTTATTGGATGTTTCTCCGGGGGTCAGAGAGGCAGGATTTAGGGCAACAAAACCAAGAAACAAATCATACTCCAAAACAAAATTGTACTCCAGGTATGAGATGACACCACTGACACGAGCATGTTTGCTAATCGATTTAGGAGGTCCCAGTCCTCGGTAAGGGAGTAGTGCCATCCCTAGGCGTGTGAGCTCGGGCCACGCCTCTCTTTGTGGTTGCAAACCCTTCCCTAGGGATTTTGCTTCCCTAGGGCTTTCCTTGATAATGGATTCAATGGATTCTCAGACCCTAACCCAAGTAGGTGGGGCAAACAACCAACCTACCTACCTACCTACCTACCTACCTACCTACCTACTTTAAGGGACGTATGTGGCTCAAATGTGTGAGATTATCTGTTAAGGTTTCTGGTGCCCAAATGAGTCTTCACTGTACCCAAAAATCCCAAACTTTTAATGACGCCCAACTCCTCCTTGCTGACTCCCATCATGTCAACATTATTGCCTAGAATTGCAGTCTGGTCGTCAGGAAACACTGGCCTACACCAGTAGGAAGGATCCAAATTGGGTTTTATTGAATCTGTAGTCACCTCATACAACAACTGAAAAGCTAGAAAGTTAACTTGTAAATCATAGCCCCACACAGATGATCTGAGCACATCTGTTCCAACAGCGTCTTCTTCCAGGACGTCTATATAGCCACAGTCTACAGAGTATTCTTCTTCTTTTTTTTTAATTTTTCATTGAGATTTATAGAAGTTAATGCTCATTGAAATTCTAACCTGTTTTAACTCCTTTATATATTGTCCTGGATCTCAGATAAATAAATATCTACCCTGTATTCGTATAGCATTCATGTTAAGAGTAAAATAATGCTCCTCTGTATGCATATGGCTTATTTTATCTTCTCATAATCTTGATGATTGAGGCTGTGGGTAAGTTCACCCTTAAGGTTCATGAATAATGATGTTACAACCATTATAAAACATTTCCACATGAACATGTTTTCTTTCAGTTAAATATATGTACGTAGAAGTGGAGCATCTGATAGCTATGGTAAATATGTTTAATGATAATATTTTAACAAAACTTGCCACAGGTTGTTCTATTTCTCATGATTCTAATCATGCAAGGTAAATAGTATGGAAATATGTGGTGGTGAAAGTATGACTGTACATGAGAAAGATGATAGAGAAAAGACACGCCTGCTTTTGAAGGTAGAAATATTAGCTGTGTAAAAAAAAAATTTCATGCGAGAGCAGTGAGTGCCTGACTAGAGGGCAGGCTTCAAGGTCCCCACCAGGGAAAGTGGGCCCCTGTTGCTGGGGCTGCAGTGTCTGCTGTGCTCTCCTGGACCCGCTCTGCCTGCCCCTACTTCCCTTGGTCCCTGGGCTCATTGGGTCTACCAGGAGTCCCTGTGTAGGTGCTGAGAAGTTCCATCTGGACGGGTGAGTGTGTGCTATCCTGGGGCGGACTGTCCCAGTAGAGAACACAAACTCCCTTCCCCCAGCTCCTGCTGCAGGGCTTTCTTTCCTACACATGCGCCCCCACCCCCACCCCCAAGCCTGCCTTGCCTGCAAGGTCCTTTGCTGTGGAACAGCTTCCTGCCCTCTCACTAAGGCTACCAACCCAGAGCAATGAGTGCCGGACTAGAGGGCAGGCCTCAAGGTCCCCGCCAGGGAACGTGGGCCCCTGCTGCTGGAGCTGCAGTGTCTGCTGTGCTCTCCTGGACCCGCTCTGCCTGCCCCCTACTTCCCTTGGTCCCTGGCTCATTGGGGCTATCAGGAGTCCCTGTGTAGGTGCTGAGAAGTTCCATCTGGATGGGGGTTCATCTGGAAGGAAACGGTTCCTGCCCCTACACTGAGGAGATGCACACAGAGAGTTAGTCACAGCAAAGACTGGTCCAAGACACCAGGCCTCTCCTGGCTCCATTTGAAGGAAGAGATGGGCAGGTGCCAACGCAAGAATTCCCCCAACATCTTGAAAGGCAACGTGACATAACCAGAATCCAGGAATCCCGAAATAAGAAGTGTACACCCTAATCCAGAAGAATTAGAAGAATTCGACTCAAAAGTGAATTATATGAAAATAATAGAGGACCTTAAACAGGAGGTGAAAAACTGCCATAATCAATTAGAGATTACAAACAAAAAGGTAGAGGAAATGAATAAATCTCTCAAAGATACCCAAGAAAACCAAGAGAAACAAGAAAAAGTAATCAAACAGGTAAGGGAAAAGGTTCAAGACTTGAAGAATGAAGTGGAAGTAATAAAGAAAACACAAACCGAGGGAAGGATGGAGATGGAAAATTTGGATAAATGAACAGGAACTACAGAGACAAGTACCACCAACAGATTACAAGAGATAGAAGAAAGAATCTCAGACACTGAAGATACCATAGAGAAAATAAACACTCTGATCAAAGAAAACAGCATAACCAACAAATTCTCCTCACAAAACATTCAGGAAATCTGGGACACAATAAAAAGACCAAACCTAAGAATAATAGGGATATAAGAAGGAGAAGAAGTACAGCTCAATCGTCCAGAAAATATATTTAATAAAACTATAGAAGAAAACTTTCCCAGAACCCAGATAATAGACGGAATTTTTTAACAGTATCTTAAAAAAAAGCCTTGGGATGGTTTTGTTAAGAAGGGCCACAAGACAGTGATTTTCCCGAAAGTGCCTGTTGGGGTGCAGTTGCTTCAACCTGGTCAGTTTGGCAAGTTCACTCCTCAAACTGACATAAAAAGAAGCCAGGTAGGCTGCTTGCACAATGCTGGAACCCTAGCACTAGAGATGTGAGGGAAATCACATCCCTGCTCTAGGATGGCCTGTGTACATGAAGTGACTTTGTCTCTATGTAAAATAAAAGGAAATGATTGAGTTGAATGCAGCTCAGAGGTAGAACATTTGTCTAACACAGGCCAGGACCTGGATCAAACCCCAGCACCAGACAACCTCAGTCAAAATCAAAGGGACTCATCAATCCATACCATTCTTGCTTATTTTTGTTTTTATAACCTCTACTACTGGTCTGGCCTCAAACTCAAAGTATAGACTACACTGAATGGAATTCCTCCAGTATTTGCCTCTAAAATAATGAAATATTAGGTTCTTGCGAACCACACTGACATCATGCAGTATTTGAAAGGCCAGTGTTTGAATGACACCACGCTGAGCAATGAGGTCACAGCAGATTGGCTACTGTCCAATTCTAGGATCTAAGGGTGAGTTGAGTCCAGACTGGATTATATAGCTGCCTCTGGCTACATAATGAGCAAAACAAAACAAGATGCTAAACAGACCTGAAACCCCACTACTATCCCCCCAAACACATACCCACAGTACTTTCTATGCCAAAGAAGTATGATATAGGCTCCCTAAACCAGGAGCTGAATCATTGAAAATTAAAAGCAATGACCCAATTCACAGATTCTCATCAGTCCCTGCCAGGCAGGATCAGTCTTTTAAAATCAGAATATTGGTAGGGTGGGCATATCACAACTCCATTGTCTCTGAAAGGTGGTTAGGATCTTTTCTGCCATAAGGGAAGGAGCTCAGATTTTTCCTTCCTGGATTCCTTCTTCCAAAGGGCTATGTGCTTCAGCGTAGCAGAAGTTGGGACTGGATGGCACAATAGTGAATGTGATTGTGAGAGGCTCCACATGCTGCCAGGGTAGCGAGTTTGCCTTTAAGACCACCAAATAAAAATCACAAACCAAGGAGTCCAACAATGCCCATAATAACTCAGACATCTAATGACCCTTCACCAGCACAACTTGAAGAAGGGAAACACACAAACTCTACTACCAAAAGAAAGAAAGGGAGAAAGGAAAAATGACCGGAGTTAACAACCACTGGTCATTAATATCACTTAATATCAATGGACTCAACTCACCTATAAAGAGGCACAGGCTAAGAGACTGGATTCGAAAACAGGATCCAACATTCTGCTGCTTACAGGAAACACACCTCAACCACAAAGACAGACATCTACTCAGAGTAAAGGGCTGGGAAAAGGTTTATCAAGCAAACGGACCTAAGAAACAAGCAGGTGTGGCCATACTAATTTCTAAGAAAGTTGACTTCAAACTAAAATCAATCAAAAGAGATGGAGAGGGACATTTTTTACTCATAACAGGAACAATTCACCAGGATGAAGTCTCAATCATGAATATATATGCCCCTAATATAAAAGCACCCACTTATGTAAAAGAAACGTTACTAAAACTCAAGGCAGTCATCAAACCACACACACTAATAGTAGGAGATTTCAACACTCCTCTCTCACCAATGGACAGGTCAATCAGACAGAAACCTAACAGAGAAATAAGAGGATTAAGGGAGGTAATGAATCAAATGGACTTAACAGACATCTATAGAACATTCCACTCAAATAAGAAAGAATATACCTTCTTCTCTGCAGCTCATGGAACCTTCTCGAAAATAGACCACATACTCGGTAACAAAGCAAACTTAGACAGTTAAAAAAAATTATCGGTAACCACCTGTGTCTTATCAGATCACCATGGATTAAAGTTAGAATTCAACAACAATGCTAGCCCCAGAAAGCCTATGAACTCATGGAAACTGGACAGTCAACTACTGAACCACACCTGGATCAAGGAAGAAATAAAGAAAGAAATTAAAGTCTTTCTTGAATTCAATGAAAACGAAGACTCAACATACTCAAACCTATGGGACACTATGAAAGCAGTGCTAAGAGGAAAGTTCATAGCATTAAGTGCCCACTTAAAGAAAACGGAGAAAGCACACATTGGAGACTTAATAGCCCACCCGAATGCTTTAGAAAAAAAAGAAGCAGACTCACCTAGGAGAAGTAGAAGACTCGAAATAATCAAAATGAGGGCTGAAATCAACAAAATAGAAACACAGAAAACAATCCAAAGAATCAATGAAACAAAAAGCTGGTTCTTGGAGAAAATCAATAAGATTGATAAACCCCTATCCAAACTAATCAAACGACGGAGAGAGAATATGCAAATTAACAAAATCAGAAACAAAAAGGGAGACATAACCACAGACACAGAGGAAATTCAGAGAATCATTAGATCTTACTACAAAAACCTGTATGCCACAAAATTGGAAAATGTAAAAGAAATGGACACTTTTTTAGATAAGTACCATATACCAAAGTTAAACCAGGACCAGGTGAACAAGCTAAATAGACCTGTTAGTCGTGAAGAAATAGAAGTTGTTATAAAAAACCTCCCCACCAAAAAAAGCCCAGGTCCAGACGGCTTCAATGTAGAATTCTACCAGAACTTCCAAGAAGACCTAATACCTATACTCCTTAATGTATTTCACAATATTGAAACAGAGAAGTCATTGCCAAATTCTTTTTATGAAGCTGAAGTTACTCTGATACCAAAACCACACAAAGACACAACCAAGAAAGAGAACTACAGGCCAATCTCACTCATGAACATCGACGCAAAAATTCTCAATAAAATACTGGCAAACCGAATCCAAGAACACATTAGAAAAATTATCCATTATGATCAAGTAGGCTTCATCCCAGAGATGCAGGGCTGGTTCAACATACGAAAATCTATCAATGTAATCCATCTGAAAGAAAAAAACCATATGATCATTTCATTAGATGCGGAAAAAGCATTTGACAAAATTCAACATCCCTTTATGATAAAGGTCTTAGAGAGATTAGGAATACAAGGGTCGTTCCTAAGTATAATAAAATCTATTTATAGCAAGCCGTCAGCTAACATCAAATTAAATGGAGAGAAACTCAAAGCTATTCCACTAAAATCAGGAACACGACAAGGTTGTCCACTCTCTCCATACCTCTTTAATATAGTGCTTGAAATTCTAGCAATAGCAATAAGACAACATAAGGGGATCAAAGGGATTCAAATTGGAAAGGAAGAAGTTAAACTTTCATTATTTGCAGACGATATGATAGTGTACATAAACGACCCCAAAAACTCCAGCAAAGAACTCCTTCAGCTGATAAACACCTTTAGTAGCGTTGCAGGATACAAGATCAATTCCAAAAAATCAGTTGCCCTCCTATACACAAAGGATAAGGAAGCAGAGATGGAAATCAGAGAAGCATCACCCTTCACGATAGCCACAAATAGCATAAAATATCTTGGGGTAACTCTAACCAAGGAAGTAAAGGATCTATTTGACAAGAACTTTAAGTCTATGAAGAAAGAAATTGAGGAGGATACCAGAAAATGGAAGGATCTCCCTTGCTCTTGGATTGGGAGGATCAACATAGTAAAAATGGCAATTCTACCAAGGGCAATTTATAGATTCAATGCAATCCCCATTAAAATCCCATCAAAATTCTTCACAGATCTTGAGAGGACAATAATCAACTTTATATGGAGAAACAAAAAACCCAGGATAGCCAAAACAATCTTATATAATAAAGGATCGTCTGGAGGCATTACCATCCCTGACCTCAAACTCTATTACAGAGCCTCAGTATTGAAAACAGCTTGGTATTGGCATAAAAACAGAGAAGTCGATCAATGGAACCGAGTAGAAGACCCTGATTTTAACCCACAAACATATGAACACCTAATTTTTGATAAAGGAGCTAAATGTATTCAATGGAAAAAAGAGAGCATCTTCAACAAATGGTGCTGGCAGAACTGGTTGTCAACGTGTAGAAGAATGAAAATAGATCCATATCTATCACCATGCACAAAACTCAAGTCCAAATGGATTAAAGACCTTAATATTAGTCTGAACACACTGAAACTGATAGAAGAAAAAGTGGGAAGTATTCTACAACATATGGGTACAGGAGATCACTTCCTACGTTTATCCCCAGCAGCACAGACATTAAGGACAACATTGAATAAATGGGACCTCCTGAAACTGAGTAGCTTCTGTAAAGCAAAGGACACTGTCACTAAGACAAAAAGGCAACCCACTGACTGGGAGGAGATCTTCACCAACCCTGCAACAGACAAGGGTCTGATCTCCAAAATATATAAAGAACTCAAGAAACTAGACTTTAAAATGCTAATGAACCCAATAAAAAATGGGGCACTGATCTGAACAGAGAATTCTCAACAGAAGAAATTCAAATGGCCAAAAGACACTTAAGGTCATGCTCAACCTCCTTAGCGATAAGGGAAATGCAAATTAAAACAACTTTGAGATACCATCTTACACCTGTCAGAATGGCTAAAATCAAAAACAGCAATGATAGCCTTTGCTGGAGAGGTTGTGGAGAAAGGGGCCAAAACCTGGAAACAACCTAGATGCCCTTCAATGGAGGAATGGATGAAGAAAGTGTGGAATATATACATATTAGAGTACTACTCAGCGGTAAAAAACAATGACTTCTCGAATTTTGCGTGCAAATGGATGGAAATAGAAAACACTATCCTGAGTGAGGTATCCCAGACCCAAAAAGAGGAACATGGGATGTACTCACTCATAATTGGTTTCTAACCATAAATAAAGGACATTGAGTATATAATTTGTGATCCTAGAAAAGCTAAATAAGAAAGTGAACCCAAAGAAAATCATATAGTCATCCGCCTGGAGAGGGGAAGTAGACAAGATTGCAGGGCAAAAACTGGGAATTTGAGGGTGAGGTGGCAAGGGGCAAAGGGGAAATGGGATGAGAAACATGAGATGGGGAGGATGGGAGGAGCTCGGGGGATTAGGATGGTTGGGATATAGGAAGGGAGGATACGGGAGCAGCGAAGTATATATCCTAACTAAGAGAGCCATCTTAGGGTTGGCAAGAGACTTGACTCTAGAGGGGTTAGCAGGTGTCCAGGGAGATGTCCCCAGCTGGTACCTTGGGCAACTAAGGAGAGGGAACCTGAAATGACCCTATCCTATACTGATGAATATCTTGCATATCACCTTA
The DNA here is from genome assembly GCF_950005125.1 of Chionomys nivalis. Classification (NCBI taxonomy): domain Eukaryota; kingdom Metazoa; phylum Chordata; class Mammalia; order Rodentia; family Cricetidae; genus Chionomys; species Chionomys nivalis. Next base: position 1,277,715 of record NC_080104.1, read on the forward strand.
GAACCTTCATCTGGCGATGGATCGAGGTAGAGACAGAGTCTCAGTTTGGAGCAACGGTCTGAGCTCTTAAGGTCCAAATGAGGAGCAGAAGGAGGGAGAACATGAGCAAGGAAACCAGGACCACGAGGGATGCACCCACCCACTATGACAGTGGAACTGATTTATTGTGAGCCCACCAAGGCCAGCTGGTCTGGGTCTGAATAAGCATGGGTTGAAACTGGACTCTCTGAGCATGGTGGACAATGAAGGCTGATGAGAAGCCAAGGACAAGGGCACTAGGTTTCGATCCTAATACATGAACTGGCTTTGTGGGTGCTTAGCCTGTTTAGACGCTCACCTTCCTGGACATAGATAGAAGACCTTCGTCTTCCCGCAGGGCAGAGAATTTGGACTGCTCTTCAGTATTGAGAGGGAGGGGGAATGGTGTGGGGGGAGGAGAAGAGGAGTGGGGATAGGGGGAGGGGACCTGGGGGAGGGGGCAATATTTGGGAGGAGGGGAGGGAAATGGGAAACGGGGAGAAGGTGGAAATTTTAATTAAAAAAGAATAATAAAAAAAAAGACCACCAAATAGTGACTAATGAGCAAAGCCAATCTCCACCAAGGCCAGCGTGGTGACAGGCGCTCACTGTGAGGGGAAAGAGCTTAATAAGAAAGACTCTGAAAATATATTTTCACCTAAATTCTTCCTCAGGACCATCTCCCTAAACATCCATCAGAATGACCTTCCAGGTCCCATCCAAACTCCTACAGTTGGGAGTGCAGACCCTGGCGAGGAATGAGGACTTGACGATATCTCCTCTGCAGGACCTGCCAATGCTGCTCTTTCTCCCACTGTTCAAGGAGGCCAATGTAAAATTTTTGCAGCACAATACACTTCCCTGGTGAAACAATAATAAAAATCATACCAAATCAAACCAAATTAGAAAAAGTCCAGGATTAATTAATGCCAGTCATCCCAGGTGGCCCTCTGGGAAACCACAAAGAGGGAAAAGGAGAGCCAGAAAGACCACATGTTCTTTTTTGGGGACAGTTTAAATACACTGTGAGAGACGTCTTGACCCTCTCTGGGGAAAGGTTCACTCTTTGGTGGCCTTTCTTGAATGTGAAGTTTGACTGAGGCAACTTCCAAGGGAAAGGACTTGAAATGGAACTTTGAACCCAACATTCCAAAACATGCCAAGGGCTGAGGTGAAGCCCCACCCAATCAGATAACACTCAGAGAAGAGCAAAGATGATTAAGATTCCCGCTTTGAAAGAAAGTGTTATGTCTTGAGTAAGCAGCTGGGCAGCTAGATCCTGTCCTCAAATCTGGTGGAAATTCAGTGCTCTTGCAAAGACTTTATCAGTCAGCAAGAAGGCACCTGAAAATCCTCTCCATAGCCAGTAACCTGAAAACAACCTAGTTGGACCCTCCATTGAAGAATGGATAAAGAAAATGTGATGTATGTACACAATGGTGTATTATTCAGCAGTAAAACATTTATATCATGAAAATTGCAGGCAAATGAATGGAACTAAAAAAATAATCCATCCTGAGTGAGGTAACCCAGACTCAGAAAGACAAATATGGTATGTATTCAATCATAAGTGAACAGTAGATGTAAAGCAAAGAATAACCACACTACAATCCTCAGCTCCAGAGAAGTTACATAGCAAGGAGGACCCTAATTGGGACACATGTATCTCCCTGGGAAGAGGAAATAGATGAGATATCCTGGGTGAACTGTGGGGAGAGTAAAAGAGAGGGAATGAGGAGCTTGAAACATGAGGAATTAAATGGCTGAGATGGGGGCAGGATGGAGGGGCACAGCAAGGAAAGAGATATTTTGATAGAAGAGACCATTACAGAATAGGGAGAATCCTGGTGCTAGGGAAATTCCCAAGGATCCACAAGTCACCGAGAAGTTCTGGAGAGGGTGTCTTAACTGGCCTTCACCTGTAATCAGATTGGTGACTACCCTAATTGTTATCATAGAACGTTCATCCAGTACCCAATGGAAGTAGATGCAGAGATCCACAGCCAACCACTGGGCTGAGCTCTGGGAGACCAGGTTAAGAGAGGTTAGTGGAATATATGAGCAAGAGTGGGCGTGGGCAAGATCTTGATGGGAAAACCCACAGAGACAGGTGAACTGAGCTTGTTGGAGGTCATGGACTTTCGCTGGGAAAGAAACAGAGGGAGGAGAATGGGGGAGGTCAACAAATAAGAGCAGAATAAATATGTGTATGTGTGAGAATGCCATAGTGAAATTTCAACAGTTCAATTGTTAAAGGAGGCTGTTCTAGTTCATGTAGGTTATTTGCGTGTGTGTGTGTGTGTGTGTGTGTGTGGTTGTTCTAGTCATGTAGGTTATTTTAGTGTGTGTTTGTGTGTGTGTGTGTGTGGTTGTTCTAGTTCATGTAGGTTATTTGTGTGTATGTGTTTGTATATGTTTGGATTCACTTGTTTTATTTTACAAGTGTTTGCCTTTGTGGCAGGTTAGAGCCCAAGGCAAATGAGGGACAGACAAAAGGGATATGCAGAAAAAGTTTGAGTGATAAGTTTACTTACAGAAGGGGAAAGGACAGGGAAAGGACCAGTCTCTGGGGACAGGATCTGCAGAAGCACAAGAGGGAGAGAGACGGAGAGTGAGTGAGTGTGAGAGAGAGAGAGAGAGAGAGAGAGAGAAAGAGAGAGAGAGTGAAAGAAAGTGAAATAGGTGGAGATGCATCTTTTAAAGGGACATATTACTGTCTGCCATGCATACAGGCATTAAACAGTGTGTGACACTCTGTTGAGAACATAAAAAGCTGCAACAACTGAGAGTGGGTTCAGATCTCAGCAGATGGATTGATGTAAGACTCTTATTGAATGGCATTTGACATCTCTCTTCCAGGGGATATGCTAAAGAAAGTGCTCTTCCTAGCAAGTACACAAACTCTTCTGGGTGTTGAGGGAGCTGTGGACCTCTTCCCACAGCCCGGCTCCCGCATGGTTAGCTTTATACCCGAAATAACAACACACGCATTGTATTCTTTTAAACACTGCTTGGCCCATTAGCTCTAGCCCTTACTGGCTAATTCTCATATCCCGATCAACCCATCTCTAATAATCTGTGTAGCATCAGTCTTACCAGGAAAGATTCAGCATGTCTGACCTGGCAGCTTGCTTCATCGCTTCTGGCTCTGAGAGGAGCTGCCCTGCATCTGAGCTCACTTCCTCTTCCTCCCATCATTCTGTTCTGTTTACTCCACCCACCTATGTTTTAACCTATGAGGGCCAAGCAGTTTCTTTATTTTTAACCAATGACCTTCCTCCATCATTTCCTCTTTTTCTGTTTAAACAAAAAAGGGGAAGACTTTAAATTTAACATAGCAAAATTACATATAACAAAACAGTTATCAAGTAAAAATTACAATATTTACATCTATTTTATCTTTATCATAACTAAGGAAAACTATAACTATAACTAACTATTCTTTAACTCCATCAAAGACTCCAGAAGGATACAATATTACCTAAGTAAATGAGAAGTAAGTAACTTACAAAACTCTAGAAATCGCAGAGACATCTCGCTGCCTGGACAGTCACCCAAAGTTCCTTTGTACCATTGGGGCATCCATCTTCGGCCTACAGGTCCATAGTATCCAGAAGACTTTTTCATGAAGCAGGAAATTTCAAAGGCAGTTCAGTCACTATCTGCTGTGTCCTGCAGAATGTCTCGCAGACTCCTCCATGAATCAGGAACCCCAAAAGATCATCTCAGCTTTAGGCAAGTTCAGCAGTCCTCTCTCTGGGGGTTCTCTGTGTCCAGTTTATACAATATTCCAGGCAAGAGCAGTTTCTTGCCCAAATAGCTCTATCAAACTCCATAAGAATCCTCTTCGATGCCCATCTTTTTCTTGAAGTAGATTGGTGCTGCCAGGAGCAGACGTGTCTCATTGTCATGAAAAGTCCTAAGTTATTAAAACATTTATAATACCATATTCTATAATCTTTGAAAGATATGAAGAATGCCTATCTAAAATATATCTATGTACATCTAGAAAATCTAACTAACATGACTACAAGCTTGACTATTATTGATAATTATCCATTAACAACCTATATACATTACATTTTGAAATGAACTATACAATCACAATACCTTAATCAAGAGCAGAAATACATATACATATAACAAAATTGACCTTAAAATCCATACCAATGCAAATTATTCATACCTATATCATATCCCCCTTTAAATGTAAAAGAATATTTATAAACAATATTTGGGAATATGGGCGCAGTTATTTCTCTCCAAACTGCTTCCTGCTGAATGGGGGCTCTGTTAATCAGGTCTTTCATGGTATAACCTGTGTGCTAGGTTCCTCTCACTGGGCAGTTGAGCAAAGTAATTTTTTGAAGGTGTTCACAGCAACCCTTCAGGAGGGCGTGGTCTTTCATACCATATTGAAATAGAAGCAATCCAAAGAGTCTCATCCTCTGTGAAAACAAAAGAGGAAACTCTTTTCCAAAGTATCATATCCTTAGATACAAATTCTGAAGTCAAGGTATTTTGAAAATATCTATCTTGGATTAGTTCAGCAGCATTTATAAACAAATATCTTTTAGCATCTGTTGCTCCTTCCTCAGCATTAAAACAATTCAAAGAGAGCATAATAGCATACAGTATCAAGATTCTCATTGTATTTTCCATCTCTTGAAGCTTCATTTTAACTCTATTTTGTTTACTTTTACTTTTGTTTTATATTCTCTGTATATCTTCATCCTGGAATAGCTCTTTAGACCAGGCTGTCCTTGAACTCTCAGAGATCTGTCTGTCTCTGCCTCCCAGGCGTCGGGATTAAAGGCGTGTGCTACCACACCTTGAAGTCTCAGAGGTCAATCTCCCTCTGCCTCCAAAGTGTTGGGTTTAAAGGTGTGCACTACCACACCCAACTACTCTCTTTCTTCCTTTTTTTTTTTTTTTTTTTTTTGGTTTTTCGAGACAGGGTTTCTCTGTGGTTTTGGAGCCTGTCCTGGAACTAGCTCTTGTAGACCAGGCTGGTCTCGAACTCCCAGAGATCCGCCTGCCTCTGCCTCCCGAGTGCTGGGATTAAAGGCGTGCGCCACCATCGCCCGGCCCTCTCTTTCTTCCTTATTTTACTTTTAAGAACTTTAATTTTCAGCCTGTATATATTTTTAAACACACTGTAAATCATTTAAAGTTTTCTTTGTCTTTGAATCTCTCTTTACTGTATATCTCTCTTTTTCTGACCACATGAGTCTTTAATTTACCAAGCAATATCAGTAGGATGAAAGCCATGGCTTTGATGGCTGGATCCAGCCATTCCTTAGCTTTCCAGCCTCATGGCGGAGATACCAGCTGTAGCCATGTTTATCACCACAACTCTGTGGCGTTTCAAGGTCCTTGCCAGCAAACAAGCTACAACACTCAAATGCTCTCTCTGTAGCTGACCTCCTGCCTCAAAGAGTCAGAGTTTGCGCTGGCAGGATGGCCCATAAAGCAAGCATTTTAAAACAGCACAACTTTTTTCCTGCTACTGCTGAAAACCGAAAAGCATGCCTTCAGCTTTTCATCAACACCGTTTTAAGTGTTTCGTGGCAGGACCTCTTAAATGAGCTGCAAGGTTTCACAGCTGAAGCTGAGTCAGGAAGCCTCTCTTAGATGAGAGTACTTGCTTGCCTCTAGCAAGCAGAGCAGACCCAAGAAATTGCTGCTACCAAGAAAACATGCTTTACTCTATTCTTTCCCAAGCTTTCTCAGGCTTTCTGTGGAATCAGTTGTCCACACGTTGGGGGCCATTCTGTTGAGGGAGCTGTGGACCTCTTCCCACAGCCCGGCTCCCGCATGGTTAGCTTTATACCCGAAATAACAACACACGCATTGTATTCTTTTAAACACTGCTTGGCCCATTAGCTCTAGCCCTTACTGGCTAATTCTCATATCCCGATCAACCCATCTCTAATAATCTGTGTAGCATCAGTCTTACCAGGAAAGATTCAGCATGTCTGACCTGGCGTCTTGCTTCATCGCTTCTGGCTCTGAGAGGAGCTGCCCTGCATCTGAGCTCACTTCCTCTTCCTCCCATCATTCTGTTCTGTTTACTCCACCCACCTATGTTTTAACCTATGAGGGCCAAGCAGTTTCTTTATTTTTAACCAATGACCTTCCTCCATCATCTGGGTGTATGAAGACATAGATATCTTGGGGTTCCAATGTGCCCATCTCACTGTGAGATTAGGTCTCTGAATGTTGGTATATTGTAAATAATGTCAACCTGAAATTCTAGCAAGGGTCTAATACAAGGACAATGTCCCTCTTGGTTATCACTTGATACCAAATATTACTTGATTGTGTAGTGTCCTTGAACATTCCTTTCGTCATGGTTTAGGGAAATAAGCACATAATACCTGTGATGAATGAGTGTAGGACTTCTATTCATCATTTCCTAATAACAATAAATATGAATAAGAAAAATGTGGCACCAAATTATACTAAGGGAAAAGAGTAGCTTCAGGGACAACAACAACAAAATATAGAAAATATAGTTACAAGGCTAAAGGACACTTCTTAGAGACCAAGAAAATGAAACATGCTCAAGTAATGAATATTTTTCAAGGATTATGATTACAATTATGTATATTATTATGATGCAGTGTTCTGCCTGTCACACAAGAAGAGGAGACCAGATCAGAGAGTTGAGCTACCATGTGGCTGCTAGGAATTGAACTCAGGTCCTCTGTAAGAGCAATCAGTGCTCTTAACCACTGAGCCATCCCCTCAGCCTCTGTAAAGAAGGTTTTTATGTGAAAGAAACCAGATACAACCACAGGGTATGAGCTTTGAAGAATAAGGCCCACTGCCATAAGGCTTACAAGCTGGGCCTCCTGGTAATGGTTAGCAATCTTAGAACTCAGACGACTACATGGAAGGGTCTGAAGTCATGTGCCATGGGTCCCAATGAATTTCATGGCCCATACAGCTTTGAGACTTACTAGGTGAGTAGGATGAAGAAAGAAAAAACAGAAACAGAGAATGCTGGGAATGAGTTGACTGTTTGCTGTGAAGCTGACACCAGCAAACCAGAATCATAGCACATTTATTTTGTGCCATGGACAGAAGGGCACTGCTACTCATGGTGGGTTTCTGTGGGGTGGAGTCTAAAGGTTCACTAATCCAAACATTTTCAACCATATCTCATAAAAGTATTCCCTCGCCATCACATGGCAACGTGTCACTGCAGTATTTCCCAAGAAATGGCTGTCCTTCAGGCCATAGGCATAGTGCACATGACAGGTAGGGCAGATGGCTGCGAAAAAAACAGACTGCCTTGAGCTGTCTTTCAGACCTGAGTATATCCAGAAGCTCAGGACCAAGTTCATCAAATCTGAGTACAAGCACTCGGCATCCATCATAGTACTCCAGAGGGACAGGGTATGTCTCTTTGCTTAGCTTGTTCAACTTGGCTCTGTGGTGAAGCAGTTATTCAGGACGGGTAAAGACAGGTCATTCATGTAAAACTCAATCTTGATGAGCTGGGAGCATTGACTCAGGGCAGGCATCAAAGCACTAAATTGAGAATCCTCCAGCCGACATCCGGCCAGGTCAAGAGTTTCCAAGATGTCTTTCACTCTCTCAAGGAGACAACCAAGTGGCTTAATACACCAGTCCAACATTGTGTAAAACAAGTAGAGATGTTTAAGCACAGAAAGGTTCATGTACCGGGGCACGTAATCCAAGTCTCTCTGTATGATGTAACAGTGAGTGATGGACAGGATCTCCAATGGCTTCTTCAGGCACCTAGAGAGAGCATGAGATTTCTGTAAAATGTTGTTGAAGAGGATGGTTAGAACTGACAATGGAGCAGATGGTACATCTCCTGCATTCATTCTGAAGGAGGTCAACCCCCATGACTCTCCCTTTTGTGGTCAGCTCACAAAAATCACAGAAGTCTAGCATTGGCCAGGCTCAGGTCACAGGAGAAAACCCAGGGATTTTCCTATCAGGAGGAATGAATATGATGACTGTAAGGACTACCTACCAAAAGCGAGCTTCAGCGACACCACAGCGGTTTCATTATAGGGTCCCCTGACGTCCTTTCTTCAACACTGCCATGTCCTGGTCCTACAACTTCAATGCAGATGTCACCTATTTCCCACTAACTCAATCTCTTCTATGCACCCAACAACCTTTCTCTAATGAGCAATTACTGGCATCCTTGGGGCTGGTCACAGGTGGCTTAGCACAGAGCTCATCTCCTTGGATGTACAAGGTTGATAGCGCATAGCCTGATGTTCAAGGACCTCCTAAACTATAAGCAAAAGTTGGGTTATTTGTCTGGAGAACCTCTCTTTATCCTTCCTTACCTGAGACAATCAGCCAGGCTGCCAACTAGAGCAGGAGAATTGTTGATATAAAGATGCTGGAAACAGTGGAATTTGGGTAATTGTGATACCAATTTGTTCATGCACTCCTCTTCCAACTCTTCAGATCCAATGATGCTTGAATCCTTTTGAATGTATGCCAAACGGAGTGTGTGAAGGTTTCTCAAATGTCTCAGGTATGGCCCACAAGACCCATGTCTTCTATCCATATATATCTCAACCTCAGCTCCCTTACACAGTGGAGATCTACAGACTTTTAGAATTCTATGGCTGTGGGAAAGTATTCTGATGACAAAATATCAATCTTTGAACAGCACAATGAAGAGAACATTTTCTCTGCTGAGCCCATGTGGTACATTCATCACAATCAGTCTTCATGAACTTTAGGTCAGTTATGACATTTAAATATTTCTTTACTGTTGTAAAGGTATGACAAGAAGCTATTTTTTGGGACTTGTCAAAGTATTGTTAGTAGTGAGATCAGTGTTCCTTCTCTCTGTACTAACTTTATTTTGAAATATAATCTTGTTCTTTTGAAAGTGTAATAATTTCATGAAAAACTTTAGTAAGAAATGCACATTTGTTTCTTTATCAAGAGAAGCTGTAGTATGAGACATGTCAAAGTATTGTTAGAAGTGAGATCAGTCTTCCCTTTCTCTGTACAAGCTTTACTTTGAAAGATAATCATGTTCTTTTGAAAGCGTATTAATTTCATGAAATGCTTAATAAGAAACACATATGTGTTTCTCTGAAAAGAGACACAGTTCTGTGGTACATGTGAAAGCATTTTTAGAAATGAGATCAGGGTTTTTTTCTCTCTACTAGCTTTACTTTGAAAGATAATCACTTTCTTTTGAAATTGTATTAATTTCATGAAAATCTTTTGTTAGAAATAAGATCAGTGTTCCTTCTCTCAGTACAAGCTTTACTTTGAAAGAAAATCACATTCCTTTGAAAGTTTATTAATTTCATTAAAAACTTTAGTATGAAACACACATGTGTTTTTTTGTAAAGAGAAGCAGCTGTTTGCGACATATCAAAGTATTGTTAGAAGTGAGATCAGTGTTCCCCCTTCTCTGTACAAGCTTTACTATGAGAGTAAATAACATTCTTTTGAAAGTGTATTAACTTCATGAAAAGCTTTATTGAGAAATGCACATGTGTTTCTTTGTAAGGAGAAGCTTTTGTTTGAGACATGTCAAAGTACTGTTAGAAACTAGATCAGTGTTTCTTTTCTCTGTACAACCTTTACAGTCTAAGATAATCACATTCTTTAAAGTGATTTAATTTCTGAAAAGCTTTAGTAAGAAAAAAACATGTGTTAATTGTAAAGAGAAGCAATTGGTTGCAACATATCAAACTATTGGCAGAAGTGAGATCAGTGTTCTTTTTCTCTGTACAAGCTTCATTTTGAAAGATAATCACGTTCTTTTGAAAGTGAATTCAATTCGCCAAAAGCTTTATTTAGAAACACACTTATGTTTCTTTGTAAAAAGATGCTGCTGTTTTGGACATGTCAAAGTACTGTTAGAACTGAGATCAGTGTTTCTTTTCTCTGTACAAGCTTTACTTTCTAAGATAATCACATTATTTTGAAAGTGTGTTAATTTAATGAAAAGTTTTAGTAAGAAAAATACATGTGTTTCTTTGTAAAGAGAAGCTGTTGTTTGGGACATGTCAAAGTATTGTTAGAAGTGAGATCAGTGTTTCTTTTCTCTGTACAATTGTTACTCTGAAAGATAATCATGTTCTTTTGACAGTGTATTAATTTCATGAAAAGGTTTAGTAAAAAATCCACATGTGTTTTTGTTGAGACAAGAAAATGTTTGGGACATTTCAAAGTATTGTTAGAAGGGATATCAGTGTTCCATTTCTCTATACAAGCTTTACTTTAAAAGATAATCACGTTCTTTTGAAAGAGTATTCATTTCATGAAAAGCTTTAGTGAGAAACACACGAGATTTTCTTTGTTAAGAGAAGCTGTTGTTTTGGGACATTTCAAAGTATTGTTAGAAGTGAGATCAGTGTTCCTTTTCTTTGTAAAAGTTACTTTGAAAGATAATCACGTACTTTTGAAAGTGTATTAATTTCTTGAAAAACTTTAGTAAGAAAGGCACATTTGTTTCTTTATAAAGAGAAGCTGTAGTTTGAGACATGTCAAAGTATGGTTAGAAGTGAGATAAGTCTTCCTTGTCTCTGTGTAAGCTTTACTTTGAAAGATAATCATGTTCTTTTGAAAGTGTATTAATTTCATGAAAAGCTTAGTAAGAAACACACATGTGTTTCTCTGAAAAGAGACACAGTTCTGTGGTATGTGTCAAAGCATTGTTAGAAATGAGATCAGTGTACCTTTTCTCTACTAGCTTTACTTTGAAAGATAATCACGTTCTTTTGAAAGTGTATTAATTTCATGAAAACCTTTTGTTAGAAGTAAGATCAGTTTTCATTCTCTCAGTGCAAGCTTTACTTTGAAGGAAAATCACATTCTTTTGAAAGTGTATTAATTTCATTAAAAACTTTAGTATGAAACACACATGTGTTGTTTTGTAAAGAGAAGTAGTTGTGTGCGACATGTCAAAGTCTTGTTAGAAGTGAGATCTGTGTTATTTTTCTCTGAACAACTTTTACCTGGAAAGATCATCATGTTTTTTTGAAAGTGTACTAATTTCAAGAAAAGCAATAGTAAAAAAATCCACATGTGTTTCTTTCTTGAGACAAGCTGTTGTTTGGAACATGTCAAAGTATTGTTAGAAGTGATATCAGGGTTCCTTTTCTCTGTACAAGCTTTTCTTTGAAAGATAATTACATTCTTTTGAAAGTGTATCAATTACATGAAAAGCTTTAGTGAGAAATGTACATATGTTTCTTTGTCAAGACAAGCAGTTGTTTGAATCTTATCAAAGTATTTTCAGAAGTAAGATCAGTGTTCCTTTTATCCATACAAGCTTTACTTTGAACTATAAACACGTTCTTTTGAAAGTGTATTAATTTCATGAAAAGCTTTAGTAGGAAAAGCACATGTGTTTCTCTGAAAAGAGACACAGTTCTGTGGGACATGTCAAATCATTGCAAAAAGTGAGAGAATTGATCCTTTAGTCTGTAGAAGCTTTATTTTGATAGATAATAATGTTCTTTTGAAATTGTATTAATTTCATGTAAAGCCTAGTGAGTAACGCACATTTGTTGTTTGAAAAGAGAAGCAGTTCTTTGTGTCATGTCAAAGAACTGTCAGAAGTGAGATCAGTATTCTCCTTCTCTGTACAAGCTTTACTTTTAAAGATAATCATGTTCATTTGAAAGTGTATTCACTTCATCAAAAGCTTTATTGAGAAACGCACATGTGTTTCTTTGTAAAGAAAAGCTGTTGTTTAGGATATATCAAAGTAATTTGAGAAACGAGATCAGTGTTTCTTTTCTCTGTACAATCTTTACTTTCTAAGATGATCATGATATTTTGAAAGTGTGTTAATTTCATGAAAAGCTTTAGTAAGAAAAAACGTGTTTTTTGTAAAGAGAAGCTGTAGTTTAGGACATGTCAAAGTTGTGAGAAATAAAATCAGTGTTTCTCTTCTCTGTACAAGCTTTACTCTCTACGATAATGACATTATTTTGAAAGTGTATTAATTTAATGAAAAGCTTTAGTAAGAAAAAAACATGTGTTTCTTTGTAAAAAGAAGCTATTGCTTGGGACATTTCAAAGTATTGTTAGAAGTGATATCAGTGTTTCTTTTCTCTGTACAAGCTTTACTTTGAAAGATAATCACCTTCTTTTGAAAGTGTACCAATTTCACGAAAAGCTTTAAAGAGAAACGCAAATGTGTTTCTTTAAAGAGAAGCTGTTGTTTGGGACATTTCAAAGTATGCTTAGATGTGAGTTCAGGGTTCCTTTTCTCCGTACAAGCTTTATTTTGAAAGATAAACATGTCCTTTTGAAAGTGTATTATTTTCATGAAAAGTTTAAATGAGAAACGCACATGTGTTTCTTTGTAAAGAGAGGCAGTTCTTTACGACCTATCAAAGTATTGTTAGAAGTGATATCAGTGTTCCATTTCTCTGTACAAGCTTTACTTTGATTATTTGAAAGATAATCACGTTCTTTGGAAAGTGTATTAATCATGAAATGCTTTAGTGAGTAAAGGACATGTATTTCTTTGTCAAGACAAGCAGTTGTTTGGGACATGTCAAAGTATTGTTATAAGTGAGAGTAGTGAACCTATTCTCTGTACAAGCTTTACTTTGAAAGATTATGACGTTCTTTGAAAGTGTAATAGTTTCATGAAAAGATTTGTAAGAAACAGACACGTGTTTTTTTGTAAAGAGAAGCAGTTGTTTGCAACATGTCAAAATATTGTCAGAAGTAAAATCAGTGTTCTTTTTCTCTGTACAAGTTTTACTTTGAAAGATAATTACGTTCTTTTGAACATGTATTCATTTCGTGAAAAGCTTTAGTGAGAAACGTACATATTTTTCTTTGTCAAGACACGCAGTTGTTTGAATCTTATCAAAGTATTTTTAGAAGTGAGATCAGTGTTCCTTTATTGGTACAAGCTTTACTTTGGACGGTAATCATGTTCTTTAGAAAATGTATTAATTTCATGAAAAGCTTTAGTAAGAAAAGCACATGTGTTTCCCTGAAAAGAGACACAGTTCTGTGGGACATGTCAAATCATTGCAAAAAGTGAGAGAATTGATCCTTTTCTCTATACAAGCTTTACTTTGATAGATAATAATATTCTTTTGAAATTGTATTAATTTCATGAAAAGCTTTAGTGAGAACCGCATATTTGTTGTTTGAAAAGTGAAGCAGTTGTTTGCGACATATCAAAGAATTGTTAGAAGTTAGAACAGTGTTCCTTTTCTCTGTACAAGCTTTACTTTGAAAGGTAATAACTTTCTTTGAAAGTGTATTAATTTCATGAAAAGTTTTAGCAAGACGCACATGTGTTTTTTTGTAAAGAGAAGCAGTTGTTAGTGATATGTCAAATTATTGTTAGTAGTGAGATCAGTTTTCTCCTTCTCTGTACAAGCTTTACTTTGAAAGATAATCATGTTCTTTTGAAAGTATATTAACTTCATCAAAAGCTTTATTGAGAAACACACATGTGTTTCTTTGTAAAGAGAAGCTGTTGTTTGGGACATTTCAAAGTATCGTTAGAAGTGAGATCAATGTTCCTTATCTCTGCACAAGCTTTACTTTGAAAGATAATCATGTTCTTTTGAAAGGGTATCAATTTCATGAAAAGCTTTATTGAGAAATGCACATGTGTTTCTTTGTAAAGAGAAGCTGTTGTTTGGGACATTTCGAAGTATTGTTAGAAGTGAGATCAGTGTTTCTTTTCTCTGTACAAGCTTTATTTTGAAAGATAATCACTTTCTCTTGAAAGTGTATTAATTTCATGAACAACTTTAGTAAGAAACACACATTTGTTTCTTAGAAAAGAGAGGCAGTTGTTTGGGACTTGTAAAACTATTGTTAAAAGTGAGAGCAGTGTTCCTTTTCTCTGTACATGCTTACTTTGAAAGACAATCATGTTCTTTTGAAAGTGTATTAATTTCTTGACAAGCTTTTATGAGAAACGCATATGTGTTTCTCTGAAAAGAGACGCAGTTCTGTGGTACGTCTCAAAGCATTGTTAGAAATGAGATCAGTGTACCTTTTCTCTCTACTAGCTTTACTTTGAAAGATAATCACGTTCTTTTGAAAGTGTATTAATTTCATGAAAACCTTTTGTTAGAAGTAAGATCAGTGTTCCTTCTCTCAGTACAAGCTTTACTTTGAAAGAAAATCACGTTCTTTTGAAAGTGTATTAATTTCATTAAAAACTTTAGTATGAAACGCACATTTTCCAGTGTTTAGTTTTCGAACCTGAGTTGCTGGGAGAAGGGGTATTTAAGGGAAAACCCATAACACAGTAATCCAAAGGAGGTAGGGTAGGCATCATTGGAAAATTCTGGAAATACCAGTGATCATTGAAAAATTCTGAAAATACCAGAGATCATTGACAAATTCTGAAAATATCAGAGATAATCACAAGGGGGTTACTCCCTGTTTCTCAAGATTGTTCTCAAGATTATAATCTAACTTTATCTTCAGTTAGTTCTTGAAACAGAGTCACTGAACTGGCTAAAAGAGATATTGGCTCTTCTCTTCCTGCTGAACCTTTTTAATCTATGTTTCCTGCTAGAAGCTCTGGGTTTATCCGGGTCTTTTACTTTCAGTTATGGAATCATTGTTATTTCAGGTGTTTGTAATCCCAGGAATTACAACTTATTGGTTGCACTTTTGTGCTTTAATTGAAGAAAAAATTCATTTTGTTTTCCAAGGCAGTAGAAATGAACATCCTAGAAATCACTCTGTAAACCAGGTGGGTCTCCTCTGCCTCTCAAGTATTGAGATTAAAGGCCTGTGCCACCACAACCCAGATGATAGATGGAATTTTTAACAGTATCATAAAAACAAGATTGGGGATGGTTTTGTTAAGACGGGCCCCAAGACAGTGATTCTTCTGACAGTGCCTGTTGGGGTGCAGGTGCTTCATCCTGGTCAGTTTGACAAGATCACTCCTCAAACTGACATAAAATGAAGCCATGTAGGCTGCTTGCACAATGCTGGAATCCTAGCACTAGAGATGTGAGGAAACAAAGTTCCTGCTCTAGGATGGCCTGGGTATATGAAGTGACTTTGTCTCTATGTAAAATAAAAGGAAATTATTGAGTTGAATGCAGCTCAGAGGTAGTATATTTGTCTAACACAGGCCAGGACCTGAATCAAACCGCAGCACAAGACAACCTCAGTCAAAATCAAAGGGACTCATCAATCCCTAACATTCCTGCTTATTTTTGTTCCTATAACCTCTACTACTAGCCTGTCCTCAAACTCAAAATATAGACTAGACTGCATGGAATTACTCCTGCATTTGCCTCTAACGTAATGAAATATTAGGTTCTTGCAAACCACACTGATATCATGCAGTATTTGAAAGGCCAATGTTTGAATGACACCACACTGGGAAATAAGGTCACACCAGATTGGCTAGTGTCTAACTCTAGGGTCTTAGGGTGACTTGAGTCCAGCCTGGACTACATAGCTGGCTATGGTACATAATTAGGAAAATGAAAAAAAAAGATGCTAAATAGACTTGAACCCCCACTACTGTCCCCACAAACATATACCCAGTGCACTGTCTATTCCAAAGATGTATGTTATACGTTCCTTAAACCGGGAGCTAAATCTTTGAAAATTAAAGGCAACGAGCCCATTTCACAGATTGTCCTCAGTCCCTGCCAGGCAGGATCAGTCATTTGAAATCAGAATATTGGTAGGGTGGGCATATCACAACTCCATTGTCTCTGAAAGGTGGTTAGGATCTTTTCTGCCATGAGGAGAGGAGCTCAGATTTTTCCTTCCCTGGAGTTCCCCTTCCAAAAGGCAATGGGCTTCAGAGTAGCAGAAGTTGGGACTGGATGGCACAATGGTGAATGTGATTGTGAGAAGCTCCACATGCTGCCAGGGTAGCAAGTTTGCCTTTGAGACCACCAAATAGTGACTAATGAGCAAAGTCAGTCTCCATCAAGGCCAGAGTGGTGACAGGTATTCACTGTGAGGGGAAAGAGCTTCATAAGAAAGATTCTGAAAATATATTTTCAACTAAATTCTTCCTCAGGACCATCTCCCTAAACATCCATCAGAATGACGTTCCAGGCCCACCCACAATCCTACAACTGGGAGTGCAGACCCTGGTGAGGAATGAGGCCTTGACCATCTTTCCTCTGCAGGATCTGCCAATGCTGCTGCTCTTTCTCCCACTGTTCAAGGAGGCCAATATAAAGTTTTTGCAGCACAACACACTTCCCAGGTGAAACAATAATAAAAATCATACCAAATCAAACCAAATTAGAAAAAGTCCAGGTTTAATTAATGCCAGTCGTCCCAGGTGGCCCTCTGGGAAACCACAAAGAGGGAAAAGGAGAGCCAGAAAGACCACGTGTTCTTTTCTGGGGACAGTTTAAATACCCTGTGGGAGAGGTCTTGACCCTTTCTGGGGAAAGGTTCACTCTTTGGTGGCCTTTCTTGGACATGGAGTTTGGACTGAGGCAACCTCCAATGGAAAGGGCTTGAAATGGAACTTTGAACCCAACATTCCAAAACATGCCAAGGGCTGAGGTGAAGCCCCACCCAAACAGATAACACTCAGAGAAGAGCAAAGATGATTAAGATTCCTGCTTAGAATGAAGGTAGTGTGTCTTGAGTAAGCAGCTGGGCAGCTAGATCCTGTCCTCAAATCTGGTGGAAATTCAGTGCTCTAGCAAAGACTTCATCAGTCCACAAGGAAGCACCTGAAAATCCTCTCCATAGCCAGTAACCTGAAAACAACCTAGATGGACCCTCCATTGAAGAATGGATAAAGAAAATGTGATATATGTACACAATGGTGTATTATTCAGCAGAAAAACATTTATATCATGAAAATTGCAGGCAAATGAATGGAACTAAAAAAATAATCCATCCTGAGTGAGGTAACCCAGACTCAGAAAGACAAATATGGTATGTATTCAATCATAAGTGAACAGTAGATGTAAAGCAAAGAATAACCACACTACAATTCTCAGCTCCAAAGAAGTTACATAGCAAGGAGGACCCTAATTGGGACACATGTATCTCCCTGGGAAGAGGAAATAGATTAGATATCCTGGGTCAACTGTGGAGAGAGTAAAAGAGAGGAAATGAGGGGCTTGAAACCTGAGGAATTAAATGGCTGAGATGGGGGCAGGATGGAGGGGCACAGCAAGGAAAGAGATATTTTGATAGAAGAGACCCTATGGGATAGGGAGAGTCCTGGTGCTAGGGAAATTTGCAAAGATCCACAAGTCTCCTAGAAATTCTGGAGAGAGTGCCTGAACTGCCCTTCCCCTGTAATCAGATTGGTGACTACCCTAATTGTTATCATAGAACGTTCATCCAGTACCCAATGGGAAGTAGATGCAGAGATCCACAGCCAACCACTGGGCCGAGCTCTGGGAGACCAGTTGAAGAGAGTTTAAGGGACTATATGAGCAAGGGGGGAGGGTGGGCAAGAACATGATGGGAAAACCCACAGATACAGGTGACCTGAGCTTTTTGGAGGTAATGGACTTTCGATGGGAAAGAAACAGAGGGAGGAGAATGGGGGAGGTCAACAAATAAGAGCAGAGTAAATTATGTGTATGTGTGAGAATGCCATAGTGAAATTTCAACAGTTCAACTGTTAAAGGAGGCCGTTCTAGTTCATGTAGGTTATTTGTGTGTGTGTGTGTGTGTGTGTGAGAGAGAGAGAGAGAGAGAGAGAGAGAGAGAGAGAGAGGTTGTTCTAGTTCATGTAGGTTATTTGTGTGTATGTGTGTGTATGTGTTAGGATTCACTTGTTTTTATTTTACAAGTGTTTGCCTTGGTGGCAGGTTAGAGTCCAAGGCAAGTGATGGACAGACAAAAGGGTTATGCAGAAAGAATTTGAGTGATAAGTTATGATGGAGGAAGGTCATTGGTTAACTAATAAAAAAACTGTCTTGGCCCATTTGATTGGCCAACCCTTAGGTGGGTGGAGTAGACAGAAGAGAATGCTGGGAAAAAGGAGCCGAGTGAGTGAGTCGCCATGATTTTCCCACTCCAGACAGACGCAGGTTAAGATCTTTCCTGGTAAGCCAGCTCGTGGTGCTACACAAAATATTAAAAATGGGTTAGATCAATATGTAAGAGCTATCCAATAAGAGGCTAAAACTAATGAGCCAGACAGTAATTAAAAAAATACAGTTTCCGTATAATTATTTCGGGGCATAAGCTAGCCATGTGGGCGGCCGGGTGCCGGAGACGCGGCTCCGCCGCTCTTATTACAACAAAGTTACTGACAGAAGGGAAAAGGACAGGGAAGGGACAAGTCCCTGGGGACAGGATCTGCAGAAACAGGAGAGGGAGAGAGAGAGAGAGAGAGAGAGAGAGAGAGAGAGAGAGAGAGAGAGAGAATGAAAGAGGTGGAGATGCATCTTTTAAATGGGCATATTACTGTCTGCCATGCATACAGGCATGAAACAGTGTGTGACACTCTGTTGAGAACATAAAAAGCTGCAACAACTGAGAGTGGGTTCAGATCTCAGCAGATGGATTGATGTAAGACTCTTATTGAATGCCATTTGACATCTCTCTTCCAGGGGATATGCTAAAGAAAGTGCTGTTCCTATCCAGTATACAAACTCTTCTGGGTGTATGAGGAAATACATATCTTGGGGTTCCAATGTGCCCATCTCACTGTGAGATTAGGTCTCTGTATGTTGGTGTATTGTAAATAATGTCAACTTGAAATTCTAGCAAGGGTCTAATACAAGGACATTGTCCCTCTTGGTTATCACTTGGTACCCAATATTACTTGGGTGTGTAGTATCCTTGAATATTCCTTCCGTCATAGTTTAGAGAAATAAGCGCATAATACCTGTGATGATTGAGTGTAGGATTTCTATTCATCATTTTCTAACAACAATAAGTAAGATTAAGAAAAATGTGCCACCAAATTATACAAAGGGAATAGAGTAGCATCAGGGAGAGCAACACCAAAATATAGAAAATACAGTTGCAGGGCTAAAAGGACACTTCTTCGAGACCAAGAAAATGAAACATGCCCAGGGAATGAATATTTTTCAAGGATTATGATTACTATTATGTATATTATTATGATGCAGTGTTCTGCCTGTCACACAAGAAGAGGAGACCAGATCAGAGAGTTGAGCTACCATGTGGCTGCTAGGAATTGAACACAGGTCCTCTGGAAGAGCAGTCAGTGCTCTTAACTACTGAGCCATCTCCTCAGCCCCTGTAAAGGAGGTTTTTATGTGAAAGACACCAGCTACAACCACAGGGTAGGAGCTTTGAAGAATAAGGCCCCACTGCTATGAGGCTTACAAACCGGGCCTCCTGGTAATGATTAGCAATCTTAGAACTCAGACGACTACATTGAAGGATCCAAAGTCATGTGCCCTGGGTCCCAAAGAATTTCATGGCCCATACAGCTTTGAGACTTACTAGGTGAGTAGGATGAAGAAAGAAAAAACAGAGACAGAGAATGCTGGGAATGAGTTGACTGTTTGCTGTGAAGCTGACACCAGCAAATCAGAATCATAGCACATTTATTTTGTGCCGTGGACAGAAGGGCACTGCTACTCATGGTGGGGGTCTCTGTGGGGAGCAGTCTAAAGGTTCAATAATCCAAACCTTTTCAACCATAGCTCATAAGAGTATTCCATTGGCATCACGGGGCAACGTGCCGCGGCATTATTTCCCAAGCAACGGCCGCCCTTCAGGTCATAGACATAGCGCACATAACAGGTAGGGCAGATGGCTGCGAAAAAACAGACTTCCTTGAGCTGTCTTTCAGACCTGAGTATATCCAGAAGCTCAGGACCAAGTTCATCAAATCTGCGTACAAGCACTCGGCATCCATCATAGTACTCCAGAGGGACAGGGTATGTCTCTTTGGTTAGCTTGTTCAGCTTGGCTGTGTGGTGAAGCAGTTGCTTCAGGACAAGTAGAGACAGTTCATTCCTGTAAAAATCAATCTTGAGGAGCTGGGAGCATTGACTCAGGGCAGGCATCAAAGCACTAAATTGAGAATCCTCCAGCCGACATCCGGCCAGGTCAAGAGTTTCCAAGGTGTCTTTCACTCTCTCAAGGAGATAGCCAAGTGGCTTAATACACTTGTCCAACATTGTGTACGACAAGTAGAGATGTTTAAGCGAAGAAAGGTTCAGGCACCGGGGCAGGTAATCCAAGTCTCTCTGTATGATGTAACAGTGAGTGATGGACAGGGTCTCCAAGGGCTTCTTCAGGCGCCTAGAGAGAGAATGAGATTTTTTCCAATGGTATTGAAGAGGATGGTTAGAACTGACAATGTAGCAGATGGTACTTCTCCCGCATTCATTCTGAAGGAGGTCAACCCCCATGACTCTCCCTTTTGTGGTCAGCTCACAAAAATCACAGAAGTCTAGCATGGGCCAGGCTCAGGCCACAGGAGAAAACCCAGTGATTTTCCTATCAGGAGGAGTGAATATGGTGACTGTAAGGACTACCCACAACAAGCAAGCTTCAGCGACACCACAACTGTTTCCCTTTCGGTTCCCCTAATGTCCTTTCCTCAACATTGCCATTTCCTGGTCCCACAACTTCAATGCAGGTGTCACCCGTTTCCCACTAACTCAATCTCTTTCTATGCACCCAACAACCTTTCTCTAATGAGCAATTATCGGCACCCTTGGGGCTGGTCGCAGGTGGCTTAGCACAGAGCTCATCTCCTTGGATGTACAAGGTTGATAGTGCATAGCCTGACGTTCAAGGACCTCCTAACCTATAAGCAAAAGGTGGGTTATTTGTCTGGAGAACCTCTCTTTATCCTTCCTTACCTGAGACAATCAGCCAGGCTGCCAACTAGAGCAGGAGAATCATTGATATAGAGATGCTGGAGACAGTGGAATTGGGATAATTGTGATACGAATTTGTTCATGCACTCCTCTTCCAGCTCTTCAGATCCACTGATGCTTGAATCCTTCCGAATGTATGACAAACTGAGTGTGTGAAGGTTTCTCATCTGTCTCAGGTACGGTCCAAAAGAAGCCATGCTTTCTATCCATGTATATCTCAAACTCAGCTCCCATACACAGTGGAGATCTACAGACTTTAAGAAGTCTATGGCTGTGGGAAAGTATTTTGATCTCAAAATATCGATCTTTGGACAGCACAAACGAACAGAATTTTGTCTCTGCTGGGCCCATCGCCACAAGTATGTGGGACATTCATCACACTCACTCTTCATGATATTTAGGTCAGTTATGACATTTAAATATTTCTTTACTTGTGAGTAAGGACACGTCTCCACTGTCTTCTCTCTCCTGAATTGAAGAAAGAATTCCCTTTCACAGGATTGACTCCAATTGACACAGGAATCCCTATTTGTCAAATCCAGCACTCTGATTTTTCCGCGGCTGTGGGAGAAACAGGTAGCAATCTCAGCAAATACCATACATAATACAGTCTTCTTCTTATCCACATCTCACACTTCAGCTCTCCCTTCCAAAAGTTTGCTTTTTCCTATGCATAGAATGAAAACCAGGACCTCATGCTCAGTATAAAGAGAACTTTACCAGGGAGGCATCCTCAGCCCTGTCCCACATCCTTCCATTCCCCTTAATCCCAGCCTCATTCCACCTGGAACTTTGAGTGACAGACACCCTTGAGGGATTGCTCAGTGGCTGTTCTCGTGTTCTCCACATTATTATTGCCAAGATGGCTGAGACCAGGCCAAAGCCTCTGAATTCCTCTAAGCAGATGCTATTAGAATTCCCAACCCTCTTTGATCAAATAATCCTTGGCTCCACATGGTCTTGCTTTGTTCACACAGAGCCTCCTCCAACAGAGCTGGATCTTGCTTACCGGGGGCAAGGCTCCTCTGTAATCAGCACATCTAGTCCATCAAGCAGAGCTTTCAAAGTCTCCAGGTGTGGCTTCTTCATCAGGATTCCTACAGGAAGGCATGTGAATGGCCAGGCAGGCACCATGGCCCGCAGGATGTTGGTCTGATTGTTCCTGAAGGCCCTCTCAAATGCTGCTGGGAACAGGAACCAGGGCCAGTCTGCCAGACCAGAAATGGCCAAGGCCTCCTTCTTCAGTAGGCTCTCGAACGCTAGCTGCTGGAGTGTTGGTGGGGCTTGATCTCTCATTGTGACTGGGGAAGCAGGCAAAGAAAGAGACCATTAATGATTGTAAACTTAGGAAGTCCTTCTGCACACACAGGGAGCTGTCAGGGCAGTCAGTGCTGAGGGATTGTTGAGATCTCCATTGACCAATTTTGATCCCCTTCTCCTGGAGTTAAAGCCATGATTCACCTCTCTGTGGTGTGCAGTCTCTCCAAAGAAACAGGAGGACAACAGGCAAAAAAGAAAAATAAAACTAAAAAGGAGAGGACTAGAGATGGAAATGATTATTCACATTCTGGAGGAAGGAAACTCACTAGAACACTGCCACAACTGTTTACTTCTAGAGCACCAGAATGGCTTCTTGAGTTCTTCTGAAACTAGTAAGACTGAAGGGGGTAGGATTTCTAATTAAATGTCAGCTGGACACTGAATGGAAGCAGGCTGCTTTCTGTAAATTCTAGGACACTATAGGCTCCATGCATCAATCGACAGATGCAAAATCTTTTTATTTTTTCATTTTCAATTTCAAAACTAGATAGTGACCCTGGCTGTTTGGAATTCACTGTGAACCCTGGCTGTCCTGGAAATCTCTGTAGACCAGGGTGGCCTCGAACTCAGACATCCACCTCCCCGTGTCTGCTACATGCTGGGATGAAATAGCATTCCAACACCTCCTGGATTAGAACTCACTGTGAAGCATAGGCTGATCTCAAACTCACCAGTAAGAATCAGCCTTCCTCTGCTTCCCTACTGTGGGGATTTAAGGCATGCTCAAGAATATGTAGATCAGCTAGCTCTCTCCCTCTCCCTCTCCCTCTCCCTCCCTCCCTCTCTCTCTCTCTCTCCCAGTCTCACTTCAGAAAAGTGGCTACTGCCTCTCTCTCCTTTTCTCTCTCTCCCTCTCTCCCTTCCCCTTTTTCCTTACATCACCCACTAATAAACTCTGTATCCCCCACACCAAAGAAAAATACCTATCTTAAATTCACCAAAAGATCAGCATTGTGAATGGGAGGTTGTCGGGGTGGCACGGACCTTTAATCCAACATTCAGGAGGAAGAGGCAGGCAGATCTCTCAGATCAGGGCCCGCTTGGTCTACCGAGCTACTGCCAGGACAGCCTACAAAGCTATGTAGAGAAACCTCGTCTCACAAAAACATTGAATCTAATTTCCTTTGTTTAGTTGTTTTCCTGACCATTATCCATAACTTGTAACCAACACACTAAACAAAGACAGACCATCCATAATCCATTTTTGGGAAATGTGGGCATAGTTTTCTAGGGTACTTCCTGCTGATTGGAGGAACTGATAATCTTATGGGGGACACAAAGAAGATTTAGGATTATGGTCAAGTCCTGACTGGATTATTCGGTGAGGCTGGATCATCTCAGCAGCAGTCTTGAAACTACTGTGGAAGTGGAACTCAGAGGAAACAGCAACAGAGGTGCTCTAAAACGTTGGATCATCTGGGCCATCTGTCCCTATGAGATATTTCAGGGGGTCTCTCTTGAAGAATCCTTATTTTTTTTAAACACTCAATGGACCCTCAGCCTCTCACTTCATGTGGAACCAAAAGCAAAACTTCTCCAAAGTAAAATATACTTTGAATTACAATTTTTGAACTCACAGCCTTTTTGAAATATCTAGGTTGGACTAATCCAGCAGACTTCTATCTACTCAAATGTCTTTTAGCACTGATTATGGCTTTTTGAGATAGGTTTTCTGTGTTTCTTTGGCTGTCCTGGATCTAACTCTAGAGCAGGCTAGTTTTGAACTCAGTTCTCCCTACCTCTGTTTCCCAAGTGTTATAATTAGAGGCGTGTGCCACACCCATCTGTTTTATTTTAAGGGCTTCATCCTTTTTCTCTCACAAGCCCACATATATTTTTGAACCCATTGTAAACCATTTGTAGGCTTTTCCCCCATACCTGAATCTGCCTTCCTGCATCTCTATCTTGTTCTGACCACAGAGTCTCTAATCTGCTAAACAGCATGGCTAGGATTAGAGCTGCGGCTTTGGCAGCTGGTTCTGCTTCATTCCTTGCCTTCCTAATAATAGTCTAGCTTCATGGTGACACTAGCGGTAGCCATGTTTTTGTTACAAGTCTGGCGTTAAGGTCCTAGCCACTACCAAGAAGCCCGTGTACTGCTCATTAACACCATTTAAGTGTAGGTAAAAGAGAATCTCAAAAGAGCTGGGAGGAAACCAGGCATAGGGGCACAAGCCTTAAATCCCAGCACTAGGTAGGCATAGACAGGCAGATCTCTGTGAGTTCGAAGCCAGGGTGTCACTGAGTTTGTGGACATCCAAAAATACAGAGAAAACCTCTGGGAGTTTATTGCTGCTAAGGCTTAGTCAGGAAGCTCCAAAAAAAAAAAAAAAAAAAAAAACAAAAAAAAACAGGTGGGTAGGTTTGGGCTCAAATTCCTGGAGCTAGAATTTCAGTCCCAAGTCTCCCTGGGATGGTGGCCAAAAAGACTCAGGCAAACAACTTTTTCATAAACTTGCATACAAAACAATTGGGTGCTAAATGAAGCAGGATTAGTAAAAACTCAGAGAAATTAGAGTTTAACATGAAGATCTAAATAGCAATGCAGCCAGTCTCTGTTTCTTACCTAAAGCTCAAACTGAAAATGGTGACCTTGCCTCCAGGAATCTCAGAATGAGACTGTGAGAGCTGTCTCCTTCCATTTTATAATCCTCTCTAGGGCTGGGATTAAAGTCATGCACTGCTGCTTTCTATGGCAACTAGTGATGCTACTGGGATTAAAGGGCTGTGTTACCACTGCTTGGCTGTAAGACTGACCAATGTGGCAATTTTACTCTCCAGAGGCAAGCTTTATTTATTAAAATACAATCGAAGCTGATCTGTGGTGGCACACGCCTTTAATCCAAGCACTTGGGAGGCAGAAACAGGCGGATCTGTGAGTTCAAGGCCAGCCTGGTCCACAAGAGCTAGTTCCAGAACAGGCTCCAAAGCCAGAGAAACCCTGTCTCGAAAAAAACAAAAAATACAACTAAAATGCCACTACAGAAAAGACTAGAGATGGGAAGGAAAATTCACAGTCTAGAGGAAGGAAACTCACTAGAACAATAAATACCACAACTGTTAATACTTCTAGAGCACCAGAACAGCTTCCTGAGTTCTTCTGAAACTAGGAAGACTGAAAGGGGCAGGATTTCTAATTAAATGTCAGCGGATAGCTCAGCCTTTTCATTTGGACACTGAATAAATGGAAGCAGGCTGCTTTCTTCAAGTTTGAGGACAGTATAGGCTCCAGGATGAGGAGTCCCTGCATCAATCAGCAGATGCAAATTACTTTGTTTCATTCGCTATTTAGATACAAGGTAGTAACCCTGCCATTGTGGAACTCACTGTGAACCCTGGCTCTCCTGGAGATCCCTCTGGAGACCAGGTTAGCCTCCACCTCCATCTGTTCCATGCTGGGCTCAAATAGCATGCCAACACCTGCTGGAATGGAACTCACTGTGTTGAGTATGCTCACCTCAAACTCAGGGATCACCCTCCCTCTGACTCCATTGTGCTGGGATTTAAGGCATGCATAAGAATGCATGGTTTGTGGGGACAAAGTGGCACATGCCTTTAATCCCGCATGCCTTTCTATAGCTGGGCTGTGGTGGCACACGCCTTTAATCCAAGCACTTGGGAGGCAGACACAGGTGGATCTGTGAGTTTGAGGCTAGTCTGGTCTACAAGAGCTAGTTCCAGGACAGCCTACAGAAGCAAGAGAAACCCTGTCTCGAAAAGACCAAAAAGAAAAAGAAAAAAGAGAAAGTGGGAAGTACACTTGAAAGCATTGGCACAGGAGACCACTTCCTAAATAAATATAACCCCAGCAGCACAGACAGGTCCTCCTGAAACTGAAAACTTAGGCAAAGCAGGAATAAGACAAAGGTCAACAAGACAAAATGACAGCTTACAGAATGGGAAAGATCTTCACTAACCACACAGACAAGTCTGATCTCCAAAATATACAAAAAACTCAAGAACATGGTCACCCAAAGAACACATAATCCAATAAAAAAAATAGAGTACAGACCTAAACAGACAACTTTCAGAGGAATCTAAAATGGCTGAAAGACACTTAAGGAAATGTTCAACACCCTTAGTCAATAGAGAGATGCAAATCTAAACTCTGATATACTATCTTACACCTGAAAGAGTGGCCAAGATCAAAAACACCAATGGCAACTTATGCTGGAGAGGTTTTGGGGGAAAACAAAGAACATTTCTGCATTGCTGGCAGGAACACAAGCTGGTACAACCCCTTTGGATGTCAGTGTGGTGATTTCTCAGGAAATTAGGAAAGAACCTTCCTCAAGACCAAATAATACCATTTGGGGGTATATATTCAAAGAATGCTCCATCATGCCACAAGGACATATGCTCAACTCTTTTCATAGCAGCTTTGGTTATCATAGCCAGAACCTGGAAAAAACCTACATGCCCCTCGATCGAAGAATGGATAAGGAAAATGTGGTATATTTACACAATGGAGTACTACACAGCAGAAAAAATAAATAAATATAAATAGCAAGAGCTTGAATTTTGCAGGCAAATGGATGGAGCTAGAAAACATTATTTTGAGTGAAGTAACCCAGAAACAGAAGACAATTATCACATGTACTCACTCATAGGTGGTTTTTAAGAAGCATAAAGCAAAGAAAGCCATCCTTCAAACCACAAACCCAGAGAAGCTTGACAACAATGAGGACACCAAGACAGTCTTACATAGATCCAATCTACATGGGAAGTAGAAAGTAGAAAAAGACAAGATCTCCTGAGTAAATTGGGAGCATGGGGTCTTTGTGGAGGAATTAAAGGGAGGAGGGGAAAGGCAGGAAGGGGAGCAGAGAACGATGTAGAGCTCAATAAATATTAATTAAAACAACCTCCACAAGCAAAAGACAGAATTCCCTGCAAACTAAAGGAATACACACAGTATTTGAAGCACAGACAAGGCTAGACTGGGCTGCATAGATGGTAGAGCTAAGGGACTTACCAGAGTTGGATACTGGTGATAGGCCTCCAAATCCAGGCAGGGAAGCGTTGTATCTCCAGGTTTCAGAGACTCTGTGGGTTTCTCTGGCTGCTCTGACTCTTTATAACCCTTTCCACTGAACCCACCCCTTTGTAGTCACACCCTCCCAGACTAATTCCATAGTCTGATCCTAAAACTTAGTCTAATCTTACTCCATCTGGGATTTTTTTGATGTTGGATCAGATCAAAACACAGGCAAAAACATAGATTATAACTAAGGTTAACTTATTCATTGAAAACAGCCAGAAGTGGTACACATGTTTAATCTCAACCCTATGGTGGCAGAGGCAGGCACGTTGGAGTTCAACGTCAGCCTAGACTAGAGTCTAGAGTCTAGGATACACAGTGAATCTTTCTTTCTTTCTTTCTTTCTTTCTTTCTTTCTTTCTTTCTTTCTTTCTTTCTTTCTTCTTTCTTTCTTTCTTTCTTTCTATATATATATGTTGGATTTTTGGAGACAGGGTTTCTCCATAGCTTTTGGTTCCTGTCCTGGAACTAGCTCTTGTAGACCAGGCAGGCCTCGAACTCACAGAGATCCGCCTGCCTCTCCCCCCTGAGTGCTGGGATTAAAGGCGTGCACCACCACCACCCATTCTTTATACTTTTCCTTTTTTTCTGGAGACAGTGTTTCTCTGTAGATTTGGAAGCTGTCCTGGAACTAGCTCTTGTAGACATACTGGCTTCAAACTCACAGAGATCCGCCTGCCTCTGACTACCAAATGCTGAGATCAAAAACACGACCCACTACTGCCCAGCTGAGAATCTGCTCTTTGAAGAGCATAAACACATAAATAAATAATTCATTCCTTGTTCCAGTCCAGAAATACTGAACTGTTAATTTTCATCTATATATCTGATGTTTGAATTTTTTGAGACAGGATTTCATCATGAATCAAAGATTGACTGGCACTCTTTATTTTGCCCAAAGTGGACTCCAACTGTCGACAATAGTCCTGTGTCACCCTTGTGTTACAGTGTGAGAGCTGCCACACCTGTCTGAGATTTCTTTTCAGAGGAACAGCTAGTTCCGAGGCAAAGCTGGCCTTGAGCTCGGAGATCCACCTGTCTCTACCTCCCCGGTGCTGGAATTAAATTCTTGTGCCACCTTGCCTGGATGCAGGTCACTTTTTTCTTTCTTTTATTCTAGATATTTTAATATTTGGTCAAATATTGATTCCTTTCTTCTTTCGGTTATATTTTAAAAATATTTTTTTTCAATTTATATTTCCACTACATGTCTCTTTTCCAACAATCTTCTCATCAATCCCGTCACTTCCCCTCCCAACCATTCCTCATTCACTTCATATGGGTGAGGGCTCCTATGCTGAGTCAATGAAGTTCAGCACACTAAGTTGGGGCAGGACCGAGATTCTCCCAGCTGCGTTAATGCTGAGCATGGCATCCCACCATATGGAATGGGCTCCAACAAGCTAGCTCATGCACCAGGGATAGATGCTGGTCTCACTGTCAGAGGCCCCTAAGAGAGTGTCGCTGAAGCTCGCTTGGGGGTAGGTAATCCTTACAGTCAGCTTACAGTCACCATATTCACTCCTCCTGATAGGAAAATTGCTGGGTTTTCTCCTGTGGCCTGAGCCTGGCCCATGCTAGATTTCTGTGACTTTTGTGAGCTGACCACAAAAGGGAGAGACAAGGGGGTTGACCTCCTTCAGAATGAATGCAGGAGAGGTACCATCTGCTACATTGTCAGTTCTAACCATCCTCTTCAATACCATTGGAAAAAATCTCATTCTCTCTCTAGGCGCCTGAAGAAGCCCTTGGAGACCCTGTCCATCACTCACTGTTACATCATACAGAGAGACTTGGATTACCTGCCCCGGTGCCTGAACCTTTCTTCGCTTAAACATCTCTACTTGTCGTACACAATGTTGGACAAGTGTATTAAGCCACTTGGCTATCTCCTTGAGAGAGTGAAAGACACCTTGGAAACTCTTGACTGGCCGGATGTCGGCTGGAGGATTCTCAATTTAGTGCTTTGATGCCTGCCCTGAGTCAATGCTCCCAGCTCCTCAAGATTGAGTTTTACATGAATGACCTGTCTTTACCTGTCCTGAAGCAACTGCTTCACCACACAGCCAAGCTGAACAAGCTAACCGAAGAGACATACCCTGTCCCTCTGGAGAACCATGATGGATGCCGAGTGCTTCTATGCAGATTTGATGAACTTGGTCCTGAGCTTCTGGATATATCAGGTCTGAAAGACAGCTCAAGGCAGTCTCATTTTTCTCAGCCGTCTGCCCTACCTGTTATGTGCACTATGCCTATGACCTGAAGGGCAGCCATTGCTTGGGAAATACTGCAGCGGCACGTTGCCCCATGATGCCGAGGGAATACTTTTATGAGCTATGATTGAAAAAGCTTAGATTATTGAACCTTTAGACTGATCCCCACAGAGACCCACTCCTACAATGAGCAGCAGTGGCCTTCTGTCCTCTGCAAAAATAAATGTGCTATGATTCTGGTTTGTTGGTGTCATCTTTTCACTGTACAAGCTTTATTTGAAAAATAATCATGTTTTTTGAAAGTGTAATTATTTCATGAAAAGCTTTAGTAAGAAACGTACATGTGTTTCTTGGTCAAGACAAGCAGTTGTTTGGGACATGTCAATGTATTGTTAGAAGTGAGATCAGTTTTCTTTTTCTCTGTCCAAGCTTTAATTAGAAAGCAAATAATGTTCATTGAAAGTCTATTAATTTCATGAAAAGCTTTAGTAAGAAATGCACATGTGTTTCTCTGAAAAAAGACACAGTGTTCTGGTACATGTCAAAGCACTGTTAGAACTGAGATCAGTGTTCCTATTCTCTGTACAAGCTTTAATTTAAAAGATAATCAATTTGTTTTGAAAGTGTATTAATATCATGATAATCTTTATTAAGAAACGCACAGATGTTTCTTTGTAAAGAGAAGCAGTTGTTTTGGACATGTCAATGTTGTTAGAAGGGAGATCAGTTTCCTTTTCTCTGTACAACCTTTACTTTGAAAATAATCACGTTCTTTTGAAAGTATAATAATTTCATGAAAAGCTTTAGTATGACATGCACATGTGTTTCTCTGAAAAAAGTAGCATTTGATGGGGACATGTCAAATGATTGTTAGAACTGAGATCAGTATTTCTTTTCTCTGTACAAGCTTTATTTTGAAAGATAATCACGTTCTTTTGAAAGTGTAGTAATTTCATGAAAAGCTTTAGTGAGAAACGTATATGTGATTCTCTGAAAAGAGATCTCATTCTGTGGTCCATGTAAAAGCATTGTTAGAAATGAGATCAATGTTCCATTTCCCTGTACTAGCTTTACTTTTAAAGATAATCACATTCTTTTGAATGTGTATTAATTTCTTGAAAAGCTTTCGTGAGAAAGGCGCATGTGTTTCTTTGAGAAGAGACGCACTTCTATGGTACGTGTCAAAGCATTGTTAGAACCGAGATCAGTGTTCCTTTTCTCTGTACAAGCTTTACTTTGAAATATAATCACTTTCTTTTGAAAGTGTATTAATTTATTAAAAGCTTTAGTGAGAAACGCATATGTAATTCTGTGAAAAAAGACGCAGCTCTGATACGTTTCAAAGTATTGTTAGAAGTGAGATCAGTGTTCCTTTTCTCTGTACAAACTTTAATTTAAAGATAACTACCTTCTTTTCAACGTGTATTAATTTCATTTAAAGCTTTAGTGAGAAACGCACATGTGTTTCTTTGTAAAAAGAAGCAGTTGTTTGTGACATGTCAGAGTATTGCTAGAAGTGAGATCAGTGTTCGTTTTCTCTCTACAAGCTTCAATTTGAATGATAATCACGTTCCTTTGAAAATGTATTAATTTCATGAAAAGCTTTATTTAGAAATGCACATGTGTTTCTCTGAAAAGAGACGCTGTGCTGTGGTACGTGTCATAGCATTGTAAGAACTGAGATCAGTGTTCCCTTTCTCGGGTCAAGCTTTGCTTTGAAAGATGATCACGTTCTTTTGAAAGTGTATTAATTTCAAGGAAAGCTTCTGTGAGAAACGCACATGTGTTTCTCTGAAAAGAGATGATGTTCTGTGGTACGTTTCAAGGTATTGTTAGAAGTGAGATCAGTGTTCCTTTTTCTGTACAAACTTTACTTTTAAAGATAATCACGTTCTTTTGAATGTGTATTGATTTCATGAAAAGCTTTAATGAGAAAGGCTCATGTGTTTCTCTGAAAAAACACGCTGTTCTGTGGTACTTGTCAAATCATTGTAAGAACTGAGATCAGTGTTCCTTATCTCTGTACAAGCTTTACTTTGAAAGATAATCACATTCTTTTGAAAGTGTATTAATTTCATGAAAAGCTTTATTAAGAAACGCACATGTGTTTAATTGTAAAGACAAACAGTATTTTGGGACATGTCAAAGTATTGTTTGAAGTAAGATCAGTGTTCCTTTTCTTTGTACAGCTTTGCTTTGAAAGATAATCATGGTCTATGAAAGTGTATAATTTTCATGAAAAGCTTTTGTGAGAAACACACATTTGTTTCTCTGAAAAGAGACGCTGTTCTGTGGTACGTGTCAAGGTATTGTTAAAAGTGAGATCAGTGTTCCTTATTCCTGTACAAGCTTTACTTTTAAAGATAATCACATTCTATTGAATGTATATTAATTTCATGAAAAGCTTTAGTGTGAATGGCACATGTGTTTCTCTGAAAAGAGATGCAGTGCTATGGTACATGTCAAAGCATTGTTAGCACTCAGATGAGTGCTCCTTTTCTATGTACAATTTTTAATTTGAAAGATAATCACGTTCCTTTGAAAGTATATTAATTTCATGAAAAGCTTTATTAAGAAATGCACATGTGTTTCATTGTCAAGAAAGCAGATTTTTGGGACATATCAAAGTATTGTAAGAAGTGAGATCAGTGTTCCTTTTCTCTGTACAAGCTTTACTTTGAAAGATAATCACGTTCTTTTGAAAGTGTATTATTTTCATGAAAAGCTTTAGTGAGAAACATACATGTGTTTCTCTGAAGAGAGCCACTGTTCTGTGGTACGTATCAAGGTATTGTTGGAAGTGAGATCAGTGTTCTTTTTCCCTGTACAATCTTTACTTTAAAAAGATAATCACGTTCTTTTGAATGTGTATTAATTTCATGAAAAGCTTTAGTGAGAAACGCACAAGTATTTCCATTAAAAAAGACACAGGTCTGGTACGGGTCTAAGTATTGTAAGAAGTGAGATCAGTGTTCCTTTTCTCTTTACAAGCTTTAGTTTGAAACATAATCATGTTCTTGTGAAAGTGTATTCATTTCATTAAAAGCTTTAGTGAGAAATGCACAGGTGTTTCTTTATGAAGAGAGGTTGTTGTTTGGGACATGTCAAAGTATTGTTTTAAGTGAGATCAGTGTTCCCTTTCTCTGTACAGGCTTTACTTTGAAAGATAATCACGGTCTTTTGAAAGTAGTATTTTCATGAAATGCTCTAGTGAGAAATGCACATGTGTTTCTCTGAAAAGAGACACTATGTAAAACGTGTCAACGTATTGTTAGAACTGAGATCAGTGTTCCTTTTCTCTGTACAAGCTTTACTTTTAAAGATAATCACATTCTTTTGAATGTGGATTAATTTCATGAAAAGCTTTAGTGTGAAAGGAACATGAGTTTCTCTGAAAAGTGAAGCTATTCGGTGGTACTTGTCAAAGCATTGTTAGAACTGAGATGAGTTCTCCTTTTCTCTGTACAGGCTTTTCTTTGAAAGATAATCACATTCTTTTGAAAGTGTATCAATTTCATGAAAAGCTTTAGTGAGATACGCACATGTGTTCCTCTGAAAAGAGACTTAGTTCGTGGTACATTCAAAGCATTGTTAGAACTGAGATCCATGTTCCTTTGCTCTGTACAAGCTTTACTTTGAAAGATAATCATGTTCTCCTGAAAGTGTATTAATTTTATGAAAAGCTTTAGTGAGAAATGTACATATATTTCTTTATTAAGACAAGTAGTTTTAGAAGTGAGATCAGTGTTCCTTTTCTCTCTACTAGCTATATTTTCTAATATAATCAGTGTTTCTTTTCTCTGTACAATTGTTACCCTGAAAGATAATCATATTCTTTTGAAAGAGTATTAATTTCATGAAAAGCTTTAGTAAAAAATCCACATGTGTTTTTGTTGAGACAAGCACTTTTTTGGGAAATGTCAAAGTATTGTTAGAAGTGATATCAGTGTTCCCTTTCTCTGTAAAAGCTTTAATTTGAAAGATAATCGCGTTCTTTTGAAAGAGTATTAATTTCATGAAAAGCTTTAGTGAAAAACACACATATGTTTCTTTGTAAAGAGAAGCTGTTGTTTTGGACATTTCAAAGTATTGTTAGAAATGATATCAGTGTTCCTTTTCTCTGTACTAGCGTTACTTTGAAAGATAATCACGTTCCTTTGAATGTGTATTAATTTCATCAAAAGCATTAGTAAGACACGCACATGTGTTTCTTTGTAAAGAGAAGCAGTTCTTTGCAACATGTCAAAGTATTGTTAGAAGTGAGATCAGGGTTCCTTTTCTGTGTACTAATTTTACTCTGAAAGTTATTCATGTTCTTTTTTAAGTGTATTAATATCATGCAGAGCTTTAGTAAGGAAAGCACATGTGTTTCTCTGAAAAGAGACGCAGTTCTGTGGGACATATCAAAGCATTGCAAAAAGTGAGGAAATTGTTCCTTTTCTCTGTAAAAGCTTTACTTTGAAAGATAATAATATTCTTTTGAAAGTGTATTAATTTCATGAAAAGATTTAGTGAGAAACGCACATTTGTTGTTAGAGAATAGAAGCAGTTGTTTGCAACATATCAAAGAATTGTTAGAAGTGAGAGCAGTGTTGCTTTTCTCAGTACAAACTTTACTTTAAAAGAAAATCTCGTTCTTTTGAAAGTGTATTAACTTCATGAAATGCTTTAGTGAGAAACGCACATGTGTTTCTTTGTAAAGGGAACCTGTTCTTTGGGACAAGTCAAAGTATTGTTAGAAATAAGTTCAGTGTTTCTTTTCTCTGTACATGCCTTACTTTCTAATATAATCATGTTCTTTGAAATTGTATTAATTTCTTGAAAAGCTTCAGTAAGCAAAAACATGTATTTTTTTTATAAAGAGAAGCTGTTTTTGGGGACATGTCAAAGTATTGTTAGAAGTGAGATCATTGTTTCTTTTCTCTGTACAACCATTACCTTGAAAAATAATCATGTTCTTTCGAAAGTGTATTAATTTCATGAAAAGCTTTAGTTAAAAATCCACATTTTTTTTGAGACAAGCAGTTGTTTGGAATATGTCAAAGAATGGTTAAAAGTGATATCAGTGCTGCTTTTCTCTGTACAAGCTTTATTTTGAAAGATAATCACCTTCTTTTGAAAGTGTACCAATTTCATGAAAAGCTTTAATGAGAAAAGCACGTGTGTTTCTTTGTATAAAGAAGCTGTTGTTTGGGACATTTCAAAGTATTGTTAGAAGTGAGATCAGTGTTTCTTTTGTCTGTACAAGCTTTACTTTAACAGATAATCACCTTCTTTTGAATGTGTATCAATTTCATGAAAAGCTTTAAAGAGAAACGCACATGTGTTTCTTTGTCAAGACAAGAAGTTGTTTGGGACATGTCAAAGTATTGTTAGAAGTGAGAGTAGTGTACCTATTCTCTGTACAAGCTTTGCTTTGAAAGCTAATGACGTTCTTTGAAAGTGTAATAATTTCATGAAAAGATTTGTAAGAAACGGACATATGTTTCTTTATAAAGAGAAGCAGCTGTTTTTGACATGTCAAAATACTGTCAGAAGTGAGAACAGTGTTCTTTTTCTCTGTACAAGTTTTACTTTGAAAGATAATCACGTTCTTTTGAAAGAGCATTAACTTCATAAAAAGCTTTACTGAGAAATGTACATATGTTTCTTTGTCAAGACAAGCAGTTGTTTGAATCTTATTAAAGTATTTTCAGAAGTGAGATCAGTGTTCCTTTTATCGGTACAAGCTTTACTTTGAATGATATCACGTTCTTTTGAAAGTGTATTAATTTCATGAAAAGCTTTAGTAAGAAAAGCACATGTGTTTCCCTGAAAGGAGACACAGTTCTGTGGGACATGTCAAATCATTGCAAAAAGTGAGAGAATTGATCCTTTTCTCTGTACAAGCTTTACTTTGATAGATAATAATGTTCTTTTGAAATTGTATTAATTTCATGAAAAGCTTTAGTGAGAAACGCACATTTGTTGTTTGAAAAGAGAAGCAGTTGTGTGTGCCATGTCAAAGAATTGTCAGAAGTGAGATCAGTATTCTCCTTCTCTGTACAACCTTTACTTTGAAAGATAATCATGTTCATTTGAAAGTGTATTCACTAAGTGTTTGACAAATTTAAATAAAGAGACATATTTTCTTCCACTGACTGTTAGGATGACCTCTGGAGTTACAGTGTTTCGAGCATTATTGTCATTAGTTGTACCTGTCTTCAATCTGTTAATGTCCTATGTGAGAAGCTAATAATCTGAGATGCTCAGAATGTATTGTAAAGAGAATGAGGAAGAGTATACCTGTCAGTGTCACAAGTTCATATTTATAGAAGTTAATGCTCGGCGTAATTCTAACCTGTTTTAACTCCTTTATACATAGTCCTGGATCTCAGATAAATAAATATCTAACCTGTATTCATATAGCATTCATGTTAAGAGTTAAATAATGCTCCTCTGTATGCATATGGCTTATTTTATCTTCTCATAATCTTGTTGATTGAGGCTGTGGGTAAGTTCACCCTTAAGTCATGAATAATGATGTTACAACCATTATAAGAACATTTCCACATGAACATGTTTTTCTTTCAGTTAAATATATGTATGTAGAAGCGGAGCATCTGATAGCTACGGTAAATATGTTTAATGATAATATTTTAAGAAAACTTGCCACAGTATGTTCTATTTCTCATGATTCTAGTCATGCAAGGTAAATAGTATGGAAATATGTGGCGGTTAAAGTATGACTATACATGAGAAAGATGATATAGAAAAGATAAGCCTGCTTTTGAAGGTAGAAATATTAGCTGTGTAAAAAAATTTCACGAACATGGAAAACTACTGAATTTGCATATGTGACTCATATCTCTATGAAACTATTAAAAGAAATAAGAAAACAAAAAAAGAAAGTGTATTCACTTCATCAAAAGCATTAATGAGAAACGCACAAGTATTTCTTTGTAAGGAAAAGTTGTTGTTTAGGACATACCAAAGTAATTTGAGAAATGTGATCAGTGTTTCTTTTCTCTGTACAAGCTTTACATTCTAAGATGATCACATTATTTTGAAAGTGTGTCAATTTCATGAAAAGAACGTGTTTTTTTGCAAAGAGAAGCTGTAGTTTGGGACATGTCAAAGTTGTGACAAATAAAATCAGTGTTTCTTTTCTCTGTACAAGCTTTACTTTCTAAGATGATCAAATTATTTTGAAAGTGTGTTAAGTTAATGAAAAGCTTTAGTAAGAAAGAAACGTGTTTTTTTGTAAAGAGAAGCTGTTGCTTGGGACATGTCAAAGTATTGTTAGAAGTGATATCAGTGTTTCTTTTCTCTGTACAAGCTTTATTTTGAAAGATAATCACCTTCTTTTGAAAGTGTACCAATTTCATGAAAAGCTTTAAAGAGAAACACACATGTGTTTCCTTGTAAAGAGAAGCTGTTGTTTGGGACATTTCAAAGTATTGTTAGAAGTTACATCAGTGTTCCTTTTCTCTGTATAAGCATTACTTTGAAAGATAATCACTTTCTTTTGAAAGTGTATTAATTTCATGAGAATCTTTAGTAAGAAACACACATTTGTTTCTTTGAAAAGAGAAACAGTTGTTTGAGACATGTAAAGGTATTGTTAAGTGTGAGAGCAGTGTTCCTTTTCTCTGTACAAACTTAATTTGAAAGATAATCACATTCTTTTGAAAGTGTATTAATTTCTTGAAAAGCTTTTATGAGAAATGCACATGTATTTCTCTGAAAAGAGACACAGTTCTGTGGTACGTCTCAAAGCATTGTTAGAAATGATATCAGTGTACCTTTTTTCTCTACTAGCTTTACTCTGAAAGGTAATCACTTTCTTTTGAAAGTGTATTAATTTCATGAAAACCTTTTGTTAGAAGTAAGATGCACAATGGTGTATTATTCAGCAGAAAAACATTTATATCATGAAAATTGCAAGCAAATGAATGGAACTAAAAAAATCCATCCTGAGTGAGGGAACCCAGACTCAGAAAGACAAATATGGTATGTATTCAATCATAAGTGAACAGTAGATGTAAAGCAAAGAATAACCACACTACAATCCTCAGCTCCAGAGAAGTTACATAGCAAGGAGGACCCTAATTGGGACACATGTATCTCCCTGGGAAGAGGAAATAGATGAGATATCCTGGGTCAACTGTGGGGAGAGTAAAAGAGAGGGAATGAGGGGCTTGAAACACGAGGAATTAAATGGTTGAGATGGGGGCAGGATGGAGGGGCAGAGTAAGGAAAGAGATATTTTGATAGAAGAGACCATTATGGAATAGGGAGAATCCTGGTGCTAGGGAAATTCCCAAGGATCCACGAGTCTCCTAGAAATTCTGGATAGGGTGCCTGAACTGGCCTTCCCCTGTAATCAGAATGGTGACTACCCTAATTGTTATCATAGAACATTCATCTAGTACCCAATGGAAGTAGATGCAGAGGTCCTCAGCCAACCACTGGGCCGAGCTCTGGGAGACCAGTTGAAGAGAGTTTAGGGCACTATATGAGCAAGGGTGGGCGTGGGCAAGATCATGATGGGAAAACCCACAGAGACAGGTGACCTGAGCTTGTTGTAGGTAATGGAATTTCAATGGGAAAGAAACAGAGGGAGGAGAATGGGGGAGGTCACCAAATAAGAGCAGAGTAAATTATGTGTATGTGTGCGAATGCCATAGTGAAATTTCAACAGTTCAATTGTTAAAGGAGGCCGTTCTAGTTCATGTAGGTTATTTGTGTATGTGTGTGTTTGTGTGTGTGTGTGTGTTTGTGTGAGGTTGTTATAGTTCATGTAGGTTATTTGTGTGTATGTGTGTGTATGTGTTAGGATTCACTTGTTTTTAGTTTACAAGTGTTTGCCTTGGTGGCAGGTTAGAGTATGAAGCAAGTGAGGGACAGACAATAGGGTAATGCAGAAAGAGTTTGAGCGATAAGTTACTGACAGAAGGGAAAAGGACAGGGAAGGGACCAGTCTCTGGGGACAAGATCTGCAGAATCAGCAGAGGGAGAGAGGAAGAGAGAGGGAGAGAAAGGGAGAGAGAGAGAGAGTGTTATAGGTGGAGATGCATCTTTTAAATGGACATATTACTGTCTGCCATGCATACAGGCATGAAACAGTGTGTGACACTCTGTTGAGAACATAAAAAGCTGCAACAACTGAGAGTGGGTTCAGATCTCAGCAGATGGATTGATGTAAGACTCTTATTGAATGCCATTTGACATCTCTCTTCCAGGGGATATGTTAAAGAAAGTGCTGTTCCTATCCAGTATACAAACTCTTCTGGGTGTATGAGGAAATACATATCTTGGGGTTCCAATGTGCCCATCTCACTGTGAGATTAGGTCTCTGTATGTTGGTGTATTGTAAATAATGTCTACTTGAATTCTAGCAAGGGTATAATACAAGGACATTGTCCTTCTCGGTTATCACTTGGTACCCAATATTACTTGGGTGTGCAGTATCCTTGAACATTCCTTTCGTCATGGTTTAGAGAAATAATCACATAATACCTGTGATGATTGAGTGTAGGATTTCTATTCATCATTTTCTAACAACAATAAGTAAGATTAAGAAAAATGTGGCACCAAATTATACAAAGGGAATAGAGTAGCATCAGGGACAGCAACAGCAAAATATAGAAAATATAGTTTCAGGGATAAAGTACACTTCTTCGAGACCAAGAAAATTAAACATGCCCAAGTAATGAATATTTTTCAAGGATTATGGTTACTATTAT
Organism: Chionomys nivalis; assembly: GCF_950005125.1. NCBI lineage: Eukaryota > Metazoa > Chordata > Mammalia > Rodentia > Cricetidae > Chionomys > Chionomys nivalis. Next base: position 1,316,827 of record NC_080104.1, read on the forward strand.
GTATATTATTATGATGCAGTGTTCTGCCTGTCACACAAGAAGAGGAGACCAGATCAGAGAGTTGAGCTACCATGTGGCTGCTAGGAATTGAACTCAGGTCCTCTGGAAGAGCAGTCAGTGCTCTTAACTACTGAGCCATCTCCTCAGCCCCTGTAAAGGAGGTTTTTATGTGAAAGACACCAGCTACAACCACAGGGTAGGAACTTTGAAGAATAAGGCCTCACTGCTATAAGGCTTACAAACTGGGCCTCCTGGTCATGGTTAGCAATCTTAGAACACAGACAACTACATTGAAGGGTCCGAAGTCATGTGCCCTGGGTCCCAAAGAATTTCATGGCCCATACAGCTTTGAGACTTACTAGGTGAGTAGGATGAAGAAAGAAAAAACAGAAACAGAGAATGCTGGGAATGAGTTGACTGTTTGCTGTGAAGCTGACACCAGCAAACCAGAATCATAGCACATTTATTTTGTGCCATGGACAGAAGGGCACTGCTACTCATGGTGGGGGTCTCTGTGGGGAGCAGTCTAAAGGTTCAATAATCCAAACCATTTCAATCATAGCTCATAAGAGTATTCCATTGGCATCATTTGGCAACGTGCCGCCACAGTATTTCCCAAGCAATGGCTGCCCTTCTGGTCATAGGAATAGAGCACATAACAGGTAGGGCAGATGGCTGCGATAAAAACAGACTTCCTTGAGCTGTCTTTCAGACCTGAGTATATCCAGAAGCTCAGGACCAAGTTCATCAAATCTGAGTACAAGCACTCGGCATCCATCATAGTACTCCAGAGGGACAGGGTATGTCTCTTTGGTTAGCTTGTTCAGCTTGGCTGTGTGGTGAAGCAGTTGCTTCAGGATGGGTAGAGACAATTCATTCCTGTAAAAATCAATCTTGAGGAGCTGGGAGCATTGACTCAGGGCAGGCATCAAAGCACTAAATTGAGAATTCTCTAGCGGACATCCAGCCAGGTCAAGAGTTTCCAAGGTGTCTTTCACTCTCTCAAGGAGATAGCCAAGTGGCTTAATACACTTGTCCAACATTGTGTAAGACAAGTAGAGCGCATAAGGGTTCAGGGACTGGGGCAGGTAATCCAAGTCTCTCTGTATGATGTAACAGTGAGTGATGGACAGAGTCTCCAAGGGCATCTTCAGGCACCTAGAGAGAGAATGATATTTTTTCCAATGGTATTGAAGAGGATGGTTAGAACTGACAATTTAGCAGATGGTACTTCTCCTGCTTTCATTCTGAAGGAGGTCAACCCCCATGACTCTCCCTTTTGTGGTCAGCTCACAAAAATCACAGAAGTCTAGCATTGGCCAGGCTCAGGCCACAGGAGAAAACCCAGTGATTTTCCTATCAGGAGGAGTGAACATGGTGGGTGTAAGGACTACCTACACCAGGCAAGCTTCAGGGACACCACAACGGTTTCCCTGTAGGTTCCCCTGACGTCATTTCCTCAACACTGCCATTTCCTGGTCCCACAACTTCAATGCAGGTGTCACCCGTTTCCCACTAACTCAATCTCTTTCTATGCACCCAACAACCTTTCTCTAATGAGCAATTATTGGCACCCTTGGGGCTGGTCACAGGTGGCTTAGCACAGAGCTCATCTCCTTGGATGTACAAGGTTGATAGTGCATAGCCTGACGTTCAAGGACCTCCTAACCTATAAGCAAAAGGTGGGTTATTTGTCTGGAGAACCTCTCTTTATCCTTCCTTACCTGAGACAATCAGCCAGGCTGCCAACTAGAGCAGGAGAATCATTGATATAGAGATGCTGGAGACAGTGGAATTGGGTTAATTGTGGTACGAATTTGTTCATGCATTCCTCTTCCAGCTCTTCAGATCCACTGATGCTTGAATCCTTCTGAATGTATGACAAACTGAGTGTGTGAAGGTTTCTCATCTGTCTCAGGTACAGTCCAAAAGAAGCCATGCCTTCTATCCATGTATATCTCAAACTCAGCTCCCATACACAGTGGAGATCTACAGACTTTAAGAAGTCTATGGCTATGGGAAAGTATTTTGATCTCAAAATATCGATCTTTGGACAGCACAAATGAACAGAATTTTGTCTCTGCTGGGCCCATCGCCATAAGTATGTGGGACATTCATCACACTCACTCTTCATAATATTTACGTCAGTTATGACATTTAAATATTTCTTTACTTGCAAGTAAGGACACGTCTCCACTGTCTTCTCTCTCCTGAACTGAAGAAACAATTCCCTTTCACAGGATTGACTCCAATTGACACAGGAGTCCCTATTTGTCAAATCCAGCACTCTGATTTTTCCGCGGCTGTGGGAGAAACAGGTAGAAATCTCAGCAAATACCATACATAATAAAGTCTTCTTCTTATCCACATCTCACACTTCAGCTCTCCCTTCCAAAAGTTTGCTTTTTCCTATGCATAGAATGAAAACCAGGACCTCATGCTCAGTATAAAGAGAACTTTACCAGGGAGGCATCCTCAGCCCTGTCCCACATCCTTCCATTCCCCTTAATCCCAGCCTCATTCCACCTGGAACTTTGAGTGACAGACACCCTTGAGGGATTGCTCAGTGGTTGTTCTCATGTTCTCCACATTATTATTGCCAAGATGGCTGAGACCAGGCCAAAGCCTCTGAATTCCTCTAAGCAGATGCTATTAGAATTCCCAACCCTCTTTGACCAAATAATCCTTGGCTCCACATGGTCTTGCTTTGTTCACACAGAGCCTCCTCCAACAGAACTGGACCTTGCTTACAGGGGGCAAGGCTCCTCTGTAATCAGCACATCTAGTCCATCAAGCAGAGCTTTCAAAGTCTCCAGGTGTGGCTTCTTCATCAGGATTCCTACAGGAAGGCATGTGAATGGCCAGGCAGGCACCATGGCCTGCAGGATGTTGGTCTGATTGTTCTTGAAGGCCCTCTCAAATGCTGCTGGGAACAGGAACCAGGGCCAGTCTGCCAGACCAGAAATGGCCAAGGCCTCCTTCTTCAGTAGGCTCTCGAACGCTAGCTGCTGGAGTGTTGGTGGGGCTTGATCTCTCATTGTGACTGGGGAAGCAGGCAAAGAAAGAGACCATTAATGATTGTAAACTTAGGAAGTCCTTCTGCACACACAGGGAGCTGTCAGGGCAGTCAGTGCTGAGGGATTGTTGAGATCTCCATTGACCAATTTTGATCCCCTTCTCCTGGAGTTAAAGCCACGATCCACCTCTCTGTGGTGTGCAGTCTCTCCAAAGAAACAGGAGGACAACAGGCAAAAAAGAAAAATAAAACTAAAAAGGAGAGGACTAGAGATGGAAATGATTATTCACATTCTGGAGGAAGGAAACTCACTAGAACACTGCCACAACTGTTTACTTCTAGAGCACCAGAATGGCTTCCTGAGTTCTTCTGAAACAAGTAAGTCTGAAGGGGGTAGGATTTCTAATTAAATGTCAGCTGGACTGTGAATGGAAAAAAGGCTGCTTTCTGTAAATTCTAGGACACTATAGGCTCCATGCAAAAACTTTTTATTTTTTCATTTTCAATTTCAAAACTAAATAGTGACCCTGGCTGTTTGGAATTCACTGTGAACCCTGGCTGTCCTGGAAATCTCTGTAGACCAGGGTGGCCTCGAACTCAGACATCCACCTCCCCATGTCTGCTATATGCTGGGATGAAACAGCATTCCAACACCTCCTGTGTTAGACCTCACTGTGAAGCCTAGGCTGATCTCAAACTCACCAGTAAGTATCAGCCTTCCTCTGCTTCCCTACTGCGGGGATTTAAGGCATGCTCAAGAATATGTAGATCAGCTAGCTCTCTCCCTCTCTCTCTGTCTCTGTCTCTCTCTCTCTCTTCCAGTCTCACTTCAGAAAGTGGCTGCTGCCTCTCCTTTCCTCTCTCTCCCTCTCTCCCTTCCCCCTTTTCCTTACATCACCCACTAATAAACTCTGTATCCCCCACACCAAAGAAAAATACCTATCTTAAATTAACCATAAGATCAGCATTGTCAATGGGAGGTTGGTGGGGTGGCACACACCTTTAATCCAACATTCAGGAGGAAGAGGCAGGCAGATCTCTCAGAGCAGGGCCCGCTTGGTCTACCGAGCTACTGCCAGGACAGCCTACAAAGCTATGTAGAGAAACCTCGTCTCACAAAAACATTGAATCTAATTTCCTTTGTTTAGTTGTTTTCCTGACCATTATCCATAACTTGTAACCAACACACTAAACAAAGACAGACCATCCATAATCCATTTTTGGGAAATGTGGGCATAGTTTTCTAGGGTACTTCCTGCTGATTGGAGGAACTGATAATCTTATGGGGGACACAAAGAAGATTTAGGATTATGGTCAAGTCCTGACTGGATTATTCGGTGAGGCTGGATCATCTCAGCAGCAGTCTTGAAACTACTGTGGACGTGGAACTCAGAGGAAACAGCAACAGAGGTGCTCTAAAACATTGGATCATCTGGGCCATCTGTCCCTATGAGATATTTCAGGGGTCTCTCTTGAAAAATCCTTATTTTTTTTAAACACTGAATGGACCCTCAGCCTCTCACTTCATGTGGACCAAAAGCAAAACTTCTCCAAAGTAAAATATACTTTGAATTACAATTTTTGAACTCACAGCCTTTTTAAAATATCTAGGTTGGACTAATCCAGCAGACTTCTATCTACTCAGATGTCTTTTAGCGCTGATTATGGCTTTTTGAGATAGGTTTTCTGTGTTTCTTTGGATGTCCTGGATCTAACTCGAGACCAGGCTAGTTTTGAACTCAGTTCTCGTTACCTCTATTTCCCAAGTGCTAGAATTAAAGGCGTGTGCCACACACAACTCTTTTATTTTAAGGGCACATGTGTTTCTCTGAAGAGAGCCGCTGTTCTGTGGTACGTATCAAGGTATTGTTGCAAGTGAGATCAGTGTTCTTTTTCCCTGTACAATCTTTAGTATAAAAAGATAATAGCGTTTTTTTGAATGTGTATTAATTCCATGAAAAGATTTAGTGAGAAACGCACAAGTATTTCTCTTAAAAAAGACAGAGATCTGGTACGGGTCTAGGTATTGTAAGAAGTAAGATCAGTGTTCATTTTCTCTTTACAAGTTTTAATTTGAAAGATAATCACGTTCTTTTGAAAGTTTATTAATTTAAGGAAAGCTTTAGTAAGAAACGGACATGTGTTTATTTGTAAAGACAAGCAGTTGCTTGGTACGTGTCTAAGAATTGTTAGAACTGAGATCAGTGTTTTTTTCTCTGTAAAAGATTTACTTTGAAAGATAATCATGTTCTTTTGAAAGTTTATTAATTTAAGGAAAGCTTTAGTATGAAACGCACATGTGTTTCTTTGTATAGACATGCAGTTGTGTTGCATGTGTAAAAGCATTTTTAGAACTGAGATCACATTCTTTTGAAAGTTTATTAATTTAAGGAAAGCTTTAGTAAGAAACACACATGTGTTTCTTTGTAAAGACAAGCAGTTTTTCGGTACTTGTGAAAGCATTGTTTTAACTGATATCAGTGTTCCTTTTCTCTGTACAAGCTTTACTTTGAAAGATAATCACATTCTTTTTAAAGTATATTAATTTAAGGAAAGCTTTAGTAAGAAACGCATATGTTTTTCTTTCAAAGACATGCAGTAGATTTTCACGGTGAAAAGCATTGTTAGAACTGAGACCAGTGTTCCTTCTCTCTTTACAAGCTTTACTTTGAAAGATAATCATGTTCTTTGAAAGTTTATTAATTTAAGGATAGCTTTAGTAAGAAACGCATATGTGTTTCTTCCTAAAGACAAGCCATTGTTTGGCACGTGTCAAAGCATTTTTAGAACTTAGATCAGTGTTCCTTTTCTCAGTACAAGCTTTACTTTGAAAGATAAACAAGTTTTTTTGAAAGTTTATTAATTTAAGGAAAGCTTTAGTAAGAAACGGACATGTGTTTATTTGTAAAGACAAGCAGGTGTTTGGTACGTGTGAAAGCATTGTTAGAACTGAGATCAGTGTTCCTTTTCTCAGTACAAGCATTACTTTGAAAGATATTCGCGTACTTTTGAAAGTTTACTAATTTAAAGAAAGCTCCAGTACCAAACGCACATGTGTTTCTTTGTATAGACATGCAGTTGTGTTGCACGTGGAAAAGCATTTTTAGAACTGAGATCACATTCTTTTGAAAGTTTATTAATTTAAGGAAAGCTTTAGTAAGAAACACACATGTGTTTCTTTGTAAAGACAAGCAGTTTTTCGGTACTTGTGAAAGCATTGTTTTAACTGATATCAGTGTTCCTTTTCTCTGTACAAGCTTTACTTTGAAAGATAATCACATTCTTTTTAAAGTATATTAATTTAAGGAAAGCTTTAGTAAGAAACGTATACGTGTTTCTTTCAAAGACATGCAGTAGTTTGGCACGGTGAAAAGCATTGTTAGAACTGAGACCAGTGTTCCTTTTCTCTTTACAAGCTTTACTTTGAAAGATAATCATGTTTGTGGTGGCGCAAATGAATGTAGACAGATTATATAGATATATACAGCTTTAATAAGGAAATAGACTTACAGGACCACAGGTTCCCGCGGAGCACTGGAAAAGCGGAGCAAAAGAAAAAGGGCTGCTGGGCTCACGCCCGGCAGATTTATCCGTAAACATTAGCCCGAGGCGAACACGCCCCCAATGGGTGGGGCTATGTCCCTACATCTCCCCCTTTTGTCTAAATAAGATAAAACCAAACCAAATACAACTATATACAATAATAACAAATAATAAATATAACAAACAATATTGAGAAGAAAACTTTTGCTAAACATTCTATCTCAAGGAGTCTAAATAACATAGAGAGTAACTACAATTATATAATCTTCAACTCCGTCAAAGATCTGAGAAGGGAATAAAGATTACTTAACAATTGAGAGATATCCAAAATGTGCAACAATTGACAGAGACAACTGACTACCTGGGCAATCACCCAAAGTCTCGTTTGCAATGTTGAGTCAACCAACTTTGGCCTAGGCCTAACATAACTGGCATACCATTATTAAAGGCAAGGAACTTTCTTAGGACTATCCTACCCTGTCTTGGCAAGATAAGACAATCCTGTTTCATCCACTTAGGGATATTCTGTATCTTTGTCAGAAGTTGAGGTATGGGCTTTTCTTAACCCAAAGGCCAGTTCTGCCAAGAAGACAAGCTCCCAGTGGAGTGTCTTTGGTGCTCAACGTTCTCTCGGGAGTAGAGTGGTGTTGCCAGGAGTAATTGTGTCTCTTTGGCATAGAAATTTTAGGTTAGATTAAAGGCCATTTTCTACAGCTCTTCGAAGAGGCTGAAGATCATACTATCTATACTAAATATAATCTCTATGTAACTAAAAGACCTGATAAACTTAAAAATAAATATGACAAACATATAATTCTCAATACCTATCTAACTTTGAAGACTAAAAGAATAAACAACTGTGCAATATATGAAGACAATGATCTTCAACTGTAAACAATGTCATAGTATCAGAGGTAGAAATGTACAATGTAATATGGTAGATGTATCAATACAATATGGACAAAGTTATAAGCATACTCATACAAAAATAGAGGTAGGAACACTCATATTCAATATTCAACATATCAATATACAAGAAACAGTACCAGTACAATTTTCTATAGACAGTAATTCACAAATACCAATCATCCCAAAAAACCAGTTACCCCCTTCTTCTTCCTCTTCTTCTTCTTCTTCTTCTTTTTTTTTTTTCAAAAAAAATATCACCCCATCCCCTCAACCCTAAACCAACCATTAAAAGATGTCCCCAACCCTGAGGGCAAACTCTGTTGGGAGAGGGGATGTCGTCCTCTAAGATTGCTTCTAGCTGACATGGGGGCGACGTTCTTCTTAGGGGGTCCTGTGAAAGCAAATGATGGTAAAATTCCCAAATTAACCTTTGACCTAAGAAAATTATAACTAGTCTCAGAGCGTTTTGAGAAGGTCCGACCAGAGTGTTGTCAAAAATGTGCACCATTCAAAATTGTCTCTTGTAGTTGGTACCAAAAAACAGGTCTAATATTAGCGCTTTAAAAAAAAAAAATTCATGACGTCATAAAAACCAGATGAAGTTGATGTTGTGGGGCCCCATCTTCATCCTGGAAACTTCAAAGATTACTGTAGGAAAATTTGTTGCATGTTCTTTGAAAGTTTATTAATTTAAGGATAGCTTTAGTAAGAAACGCATATGTGTTTCTTCCTAAAGACAAGCCATTGTTTGGCACGTGTCAAAACATTTTTAGAACTTAGATCAGTGTTCCTTTTCTCAGTACAAGCTTTACTTTGAAAGATAAACAAGTTTTTTTGAAAGTTTATTAATTTAAGGAAAGCTTTAGTAAGAAACGCACATGTGTTTCTTTGTAAAGACAAGCAGGTGTTTGGTACGTCTCAAAGCATTGTTAGAACTGAGATCAGTGTTCCTTTTCTCTGTACAAGCGTTACTTTGAAAGATAATCACGTTCTATTGAAAGTTTATTAATTTAACGAAAGCTTTAGTAAGAAACGAACATGTGTTTCTTTCTAAAGACAAGCAGTTTTTTCGCACGTTTCAAAGCAGTGTTAGGACAGAGATCAGTGTTCCTTTTTTCTTTACAAGCTTTACTTTAAAAGATAATCACGTTCTTTTGAAAGGATATTAATTTAAGGAAAGCTTTAATAAGAATCGCTCATGTTACTTGTATAGACAAGCTGTTGATTGATAAGTGTGAAAGCATTGTTATTACTGAGATCAGTGTTCCTTTTCTCTGTACCAGCTTTACTTGGAAAGATAATCACGTTCTTTTGGAAGTTTATTAATTTAAGGAAAGCTTTAGTAAGAAACGCACATGTGTTTCTTTGTAAAAACAAGCATTTGCTTGGTACCTGTCAAAGCATTGTTAGAAGTGAAACCAGTGTTTCTTTTCTTTGTACAAGCTTTATGTTGAAAGATAATCACATTGTTTTGAAAGTTTGTTAATTTAAGGAAAGCTTTAGTAAGAAACGCACATGTGTTTTTTTCTAAAGACAAGCAGTTGTTTGGCAAGTGTCACAGCATAGTTAGAACAGAGATCAGGGTTCCTTTTCTCTGAACAAGCTTTACTTTGAAAGCTTATCACGTTCTTTTGAAAGTATATTAATTTAAGGAACGCTTTAGTAAGAAACGAACATGTTTCTTGTATAGACAAGCTGTTGTTTGGTACGTGTAATAGCATTGTTAGAACTGAGAACAGTGTTCATTTTCTCTGTACAAGCTTTACTTAAAATGATTATCACGTTCTTTTGAAAGTATATTAATTTAAGGAAAGCTTTAGTAAGAAACATACATGTGTTTCTTTGTAAAGACAAGCTGTTTTTCAGTACTTGTCAAAGAATTGTTTGAACTGAGATCAGTGTTCCTTTTCTCTGTACAAGCTTTACTTCGAATGATAATCACGTTCTTTGAAAGTTTATTAATTTAAGGAAAGGGTTAGTAAGAAATGCATATGTGTTCCTTTCTAAAGGCAAGCAGTTTTTTGGTACGTGTCAAAGCATTGTTAGAACTTAGATCATGTTTCCTTTTTTCTGTACAAGCTCTAATTTGAAAGATATCCACATTCTTTGAAAGGTTATTAATTTAAGGATAGCTTTAGTAAGAAACGCATATGTGTTTCTTTCTAAAGGCAAACCGTTGTTTGGTATGTGTCAAAGCATTTTTAGATCTGAGGTCAGTGTTCCTTTTCTCTGTACAAGCTTTACTTTGAAAGATAATCACGATCTTTTGAAAGTTTGTAAATTTAAGGAAAGCTTTCGTAAGAAACGCACATGTGTTTCTTTGTATTGTACCCTACAACATATGGGCACAGGAGATTGCTTCCTATGTATAACCCCAGCAGCACAGACATTAAGGGCATCATTGAATAAATGGGACCTCCTGAAACTGAGAAGATTCTGTAAAGCAAAGGACACTGTCATTAAGACAAAAAGGCAGCCTACTGACTGGGAGAAGATCTTCACCAACCCCGCAACAGACAAAGGTCTGATCTCCAAAATATATGAAGAACTCAAGAAACTAGACTTTAAAAGGATAATTAACCCAATTAAAAAATGGGGCAGTGAACTGAACAGAGAATTCTCAACAGAAGTTCAAATGGCCAAAAGATACTTAAGATCATGCTCAACCTCCTTAGCAATCAGAGAAATGCAAATCAAAACAACTTTGAGATATCATCTTACACCTGTCAGAATGGCTAAAATCAAAAACAGCAAGGATAGCATTTGCTGGAGAGGTTGTGGAGAAAGGGGTACCCTCATCCGTTGCTGGTGGGACTGCAAACTTGTGCAACCACTTTGGAAATCAGTGTGGTGGTTTCTCAGAAAAATTGGGATCAACCTACCCCTGGACCCAGCAATAGCACTCTTGGGAATATACCCAAGAGATGCCTTATCATATGACAAAAGCATTTGTCCAACTATGTTCATAGCAGCATTATTTGTAATAGCCAGAACCTGGAAGCAACCTAGATGCCCTTCAATGGAAGAATGGATGAAGAAAGTGTGGAATATATACACATTAGATTACTACTCTGCGGTAAAAAACAATGACTTCTCGAATTTTGCACGCAAATGGATGGAAATAGAAAATACGATCCCGAGTGAGGTAACCCAGACCCAAAAAGAAGATCATGGGATGTACTCACTCATAATTGGTTTCTAGCCATGGATAGGGGCCACTGACTCTATAATTTGTGATCCTAAGAAGCTAAACAAGAGGGTAAACCCAATGAAAAACATATAGATATCCTCCCAGCTATGGGAAATAGACAAGATTGATGGGCAAAAAATTGGAATCTTGGGGGTGGGGTGGGATGGGGATGAGGGGTGATGGGGAGAGAAAAGTGTGAAGGAGAGGATGAGGGGAACTGGGGGAATCGGGGTGATTGGGGATAAAGGAAGGTTGGATAGGGGAGCAGGGAAACTCATACCTTAGGTAAGGGAGCCACCTAAGGGTTGGCAAGAGACTTGAACTTGGAATGGCTACCAGATGCCCAGGGCAATGTCCCCAGTTAGTTCCTTGGGCACCTGAGGATAGGGAACCTGAAATGAACCTATCCTATAATCATACTGATGAATATCTTGCATATCGCCATAGAACCTTCATCTAGCGATGGATGGAGATAGAGACAGAGACCCACACTGGAGCACCAGACTGAGTTCCCAAGGTTATAATGAGGAGCAGAAGGAGAGAGAACATGAACAAGGAAGTCAGGACCATGAGGGGTGCACCCAACCACTGAGACAGTGGGGCCGATCTATTGGGAGCTCACCAAGGCCAGCTGGACTGCTACTGAAAAAACATGGAATAAAACCGGACTCTCTGAATGCGGCGGACAATGAGAGCTGATGAGAGGCCAAGGAGAATGGCACGGGAACTTTCATCTGGCGATGTATCAAGAGAGAGACAGAGACCCAATTTGGAGCAACGGTCTGAGCTCTTAAGGTCCAAATGAGGAGCAGAAGGAGGGAGAACATGAGCAAGGAAATCAGGATCACGAGGCGTGCACCCACTCACTGTGACAGTGGAACTGATCTATTGGGAGCTCTCCAAGGCCAGCTGGACTGGGACTGAATAAGCATGGGATGAAACTGGACTCTCTGAACATGGCGGGCAATGGCACTAGGTTTCGATCCTAATACATGAACTGGCTTTGTGGGAGCTTAGCCTGTTTGGATGCTCAGCTTCCTGGACCTAGATAGAAGTGGGAGGACCTTGGTCTTCCTGTAGGGCAGGGAATTTGGACTGCTCTTCAGTATCGAGAGGGAGGGGGAATGGACTGGGGGGAAGAGAAGAGGAGTGGGGATAGGGGAAGGAGAGCGGGGGGAGGGGGCAATATGTGGGAGGAGGGGGAGGGAAATGGGAAACGGGGAGCAGTTGGAAATTTTAATTAAAAAAGAATAAAAAAAATGAGAAAAGAAGAAAAACAAAACAAAACAAAAAAAGAATCAGAGATCCACTTGTACTCATGCTCATGAATACCATAAAAACACTAAACAATAAAACATATATAAGAATCTAAAAAAAAAAAGATTTAATTTGAGAGATAATCCCGTTCTTTTGAAAGTTTAATAATTTAGGGAAAGCATCAATAAGAAAAGCACATGTTTCTTTGGATAGACAAGCTGTTGTTTGGTACCTGTGATAGTATTGTTATAATTGAGTTCATTGTTCCTTTTCTCTGTACAAGCTTTACTTTGAAAGAAATCACGTTCTTTGGAAAGTTTATTAATTTAAAGAAAGCTTATTAAGAAACACACCTGTGTTTCTTTGGATAAACAAGAAGTTGTTTGGTACGTGTGATAGTATTTTTAGAACTTAGATCAGTGTTCCTTTTCTCAGTACAAGCTTTACTTTGAAAGATAATCAAGTTCTTTTGAAAATATATTGATTTAATTAGAGCTTTACTAAGAAACGCACATGTTTTTTTTTGTATAGACAAGCTGGTGTTTGGTACGTGTAATCGCATTGTTAGAACTGAGATCAGTGTTCCTTTTCTCTGTATAAACTGTACTTTGAAAGATAATCACGTTCTTTTGAAAGTATATTAATTTAAGGAAAGCTTTCGTAAGAAACGCACATGTGTTTCTAAAGACAAGCAGTTGTTTGGCACGTGTCAAAGCATTGTTAGAACTGAGATCAGTGTTACTTTTCTCTGTACAAGCTTTACTTTGAAGAATAACCCCATTCTTTTGAAAGTTTATTAATTTAATGCAAGCTTAATAAGAAACGCACATGTGTTTCTTTCTAAAGAAATTCAGTTTTTTGGCACGTGTCAAAGCATTGTGAGAACAGAGATCAGTGTTCCTTTTCTCTGTACAAGCTTTACTTTGAAATATGATCATGTTCTTTAGAAAGTTGATTTATTTAAGGAAAGTTTTCTTAAGTAACGCACATGTGTTTCTTTCTAAATACAAGCATTTGCTTGGCACGTGTCAAAGCATTGTTAGAACTGAGATCACTGATCCTTTTCTCTGTACAAGATTTAATTTGAGAGATAATCCCATTCTTTTGAAAGTTTAATAATTTAAGGAAAGCTTCAGAAAGAAAAGCACATGTTTCTTTGGATAGAAAAGCTGTTTTTTGGTACCTGTGATGGTATTGTTATAATTGAGTTCATTGTTCCTTTTCTCTGTACAAGATTTACTTTGAAAGAAATCACGTTCTTTGGAAAGTTTATTAATTTAAAGAAAGCTTATTAAGAAACACACCTGTGTTTCTTTGGATAAACAAGAAGTTGTTTGGTACGTGTGATAGTATTTTTAGAACTTAGATCAGTGTTCCTTTTCTCAGTACAAGCTTTACTTTGAAAGATAATTAAGTTCTTTTGAAAATATATCGATTTAATTAGAGCTTTAGTAAGAAACGCACATGTTTTTTTTTTGTATAGACAAGCTGGTGTTTGGTACGTGTAATCTCATTGTTAGAACTGAGATCAGTGTTCCTTTTCTCTTTATAAACTGTACTTTGAAAGATAATCACGTTCTTTTGAAAGTATATTAATTTAAGGAAAGCTTTCATAAGAAACGCACATGTGTTTCTTTCTAAAGACAAGCAGTTGTTTGGAACGTGTCAAAGCATTGTTAGAACTGAGATCAGTGTTACTTTTCTCTGTACAAGCTTTACTTTGAAGAATAACCCCATTCTTTTGAAAGTTTATTAATTTAATGCAAGCTTAATAAGAAACGCACATGTGTTTCTTTCTAAAGAAATTCAGTTTTTTGGCACGTGTCAAAGCATTGTGAGAACAGAGATCAGTGTTCCTTTTCTCTGTACAAGCTTTACTTTGAAATATGATCATGTTCTTTAGAAAGTTGATTTATTTAAGGAAAGTTTTCTTAAGTAACGCACATGTGTTTCTTTCTAAATACAAGCATTTGCTTGGCACGTGTCAAAGCGTTGTTAGAACTGAGATCACTGATCCTTTTCTCTGTACAAGATTTAATTTGAGAGATAATCCCGTTCTTTTGAAAGTTTAATACTTTAAGGAAAGCTTCAATAAGAAAAGCACATGTTTCTTTGTATAGACAAGCTGTTGTCTGGTACATGTGATAGTATTGTTATAATTGAGATCATAGTTTTTTGACTCTGTACAAGCTTTACTTTGAAAGATAATCACGTTCTTTTGAAAGTATATTAATTTAAGGAAGGCTTTAGTAAGAAACGCACATGTTTCTTTGTATAGACAAGCTGTTGTTTGGTACGTGTAATAGCATTTTTAGAACAGAGATCAGTGTTCCTTTACTCTGTACAAGCTTTACTTTTAAAGATAATCATGTTCTTTTGAAAGTTTATTAATGTAAGGAAAGCTTTAGTAAGAATCGCTCATGTGTTTCTTTCAGAACGCAAGCAGTTGTGTGGCACGTGTGAAAGCATTGTTAGAACTGAGATCAGTGTTCCTTTTCTCTTTACATGCTTTAATTTGGTAGATGATCACGTTCTTTGAAAGTTTATTAATTTAAGGAAACCTTTCGTAAGAAACACACATGTGTTTCTTTCAAAAGACAAGCAGCTGTTTGGCACGTGTCAAAGCATTTTTAGAACTGAGATCAATGATCCTTTTCTCTGTACAAGTATTACTTTGAAAGATAATCATGTCCATTGAAAATTTATTAATTTAAGGAAAGCTTTCCTAAGAAACGCACATGTGTTTCTTTCAAAAGACAAGCAGTTTTTTGGCACGTGTCAAAGCACTATTTGAACTGAGATCAGTGTTCCTTTTCTCTGTACAAGCTTTACTTTGAAAGAAATCATGTTCTTTTGAAAGTTTATTAATTTAAGGAAAGCTTTAGTAAGAAACACACATGTGTTTCTTTCTAAAGAAATTCAGTTGTTTGGCACGTGGCAAAGCATTGTTAGAACAGAGATCAGTGTTACTATTCTCTGTACAATTTTTACTTTGAAAGATAATCATGTTCTTTGAAAGTTTATTAATTTAAGGAAAGCTTTCTTAAGAAACACACATGTGTTTCTTTCTAAAGACAAGCAGTAGTTTGGCACGTGTCAAAGCATTGTTAGAACTGAGATCAATGATCATTTTCCCTGTACAAGTTTTACTTTGAAAGATAATTTCGTTCTTTTGAAAGTTTATTAATTTACGGAAAGCTTTAATAAGAAAAACACATGTGTTTCCTTGTAAAGACAAGCAGTTTTTCATTACTTGTGAAAGCATTGTTTGAAATGAGAGCAGTGTTACTTTTCTCTGTACAAGCTTTACTTTGAAAGGTTATCACGTTCTTTTGAAAGTTGATTAATTTAAGGAAAGCTTTAGTAAGAAACGCACATGTGTTTCTTAGTAAAGACATTCAGTTATTTGGCCCGTGTAAAAGCATTGTAGATGAGACATCAGTGTTACTTTTCTCTGTACAAGCTTTACTTTGAAAGATAATCACGTACTTTTGAAAGTTTATTAATTTAAGGAAAGCATTACTAAGAATCGCTCATGTGTTTCTTTCCAAACAAAAGCCATTGTGTGGCACATGTAAAAGCATTGTTAGAACTGAGATCAGTGTTCCTTTTCTCTTTAGAAGCTTTACTTTGGAAGATGATCACGTTCTTTAGAAAGTTTAATAATTTAAGGAAAGCTTTCGTAAAAAACACACATGTGTTTCTTTCTAAAGACAAGCAGTTGTTTGGCACATGTCAAAGCATTGTTACAACTGATTTCAATGATCCTTTTCTCTGTCCAAGCTTTAATTTGAGAGATAATCACATTCTTTTGAAAGTTTATTAATTAAAGGAAAGCTTTAGTAAGAAATGTACATGTTTCTTTGTATAGACAAGCTGATGTTTTATTACCTGTGATAGTATTGTTAGAACTGAGATCAGTGTTGCATTTCTCTGTACAAGCTTTCCTTTGAAAGATAATCACGTTCCTTGAAAGATTATTAATTTAAGGAAAGCTTTAGAAAGAAACTCATATGTGTTTCTTTCTAAAGACAAGCAGTTGCTTGGTACGTGTCAAAGGTTTTTAGAAGTGAGATCAGTGTTACTTTTCTCTGTACAAGCTTTACTTTGAAAGAAAATCATGTTCTTTTGAAAGTTTATTAATTTAACGAAAGCTTTAGTAAGAAATGCACACTGTTTCTTTGTATTCACAAGCAGGTGTTTGGTATATGTGATAGTATTGTTAGACCTGAGAGCAGTGTTCTTTTTCTCTGTACAAGCTTTACTTTGAAAGATAACCACGTTCTTTTGAAAGTATATTAATTTAAGGAAAGCTTTAGTAAGAAACGCACGTTTCTTTGTAGAGATAAACTGTTGTTTCTTACGTGTAATAGCATTGTTAGAACTGAGATCAGGGTTCCTTTTCTTTTTAAAAGCTTTATTTGGGAGATGATCATGTTCTTTAGATAGTTTTCGTAAGAAACGCACATGTGTTTCTTTCTACATACAAGCAGTTGTTTGGCACATGTCAAAGCATTGTTAGAACTGAGATCAATGATCCTTTTCTCTGTACAAGATTTAATTTGAGAGATAATCCCATTCTTTTGAAAGTTTAATAATTTAAGGAAAGCTTCAGAAAGAAAAGCACATGTTTCTTTGAATAGACAAGCTGTTGTTTGGTACCTGTGATAGTATTGTTATAATTGAGTTCATTGTTCCTTTTCTCTGTACAAGCTTTACTTTGAAAGAAATCACGTTCTTTGGAAAGTTTATTAATTTAAAGAAAGCTTATTAAGAAACACACATGTGTTTCTTTGGATAAACAAGAAGTTGTTTGGTACGTGTGATAGTATTTTTAGAACTTAGATCAGTCTTCCTTTTCTCAGTACAAGCTTTACTTTGAAAGATAATCAAGTTCTTTTGAAAATATATTGATTTAATTAGAGCCTTAGTAAGAAACGCACATATTTTTTTTGTATAGACAAGCTGGTGTTTGGTACGTGTAATCTCATTGTTAGAACTGAGATCAGTGTTCCTTTTCTCAGTACAAGCCTGACTTTGAAAGATAATCAAGTTCTTTTGAAAGTTTATTAATTTCACGAAAGCTTTAGTAAGAAACGCACATGTGTTTCTTTGTAAAGACAAGCAGTTGTTTGCTACATGTAAAAGCATTGTTAGAACTGAGATCAGTGTTCCTTTTCTCAGTACAAGTTTTACTTTGAAAGATAATCTCGTTCTTTTGAGTTCATTAATTTCAAGAAAGCTTGAGTAAGAAACGCACATGTGTTTCTTTGTAAAGACAAACAGTTGTTAGCTACGTGTGAAAGCATTGTTAGAACTGAGATCAGTGTTCCTTTTCTCAGTACAAGCTTTACTTTGAAAGATAAGTGCGTTCTTTTGAAAGTTTACTAATTTCAAGAAAACTCCAGTATCAAACGCACATGTGTTTCTTTGTAAGGCAAGCCGTTGTTTGCTACGTGTGAAAGCATTGTTAGTATTGAGATCAGTGGTGCTTTTCTCAGCACAAGCTTTACTTTGAAAGATAATCGCGTTCTTATGAAAGTTTATAAATTTCTCGAATGCTTTAATAAGAAACGCACACGTGTTACTTTGTAAAGACAAGCAATTTTTGCTACGAATGAAACCATCTTAGAACCAAGATCAGTCTTCCTTTTCTCAGTACAAGCTTTACTTTGAAAGATAATCGCGTTCTTTTGTAAGTTTTCTAATTTCAAGAAAGCTCCAATACCAAACGCACATGTGTTTCTTTGTAAGGCAAGCCGTTGTTTGCTACTTGTGAAAGCATTGTTAGAACTGAGATCACTGTTGCTTTTCTCAGTACAAGCTTTACTTTGAAAGATAATCGCATTCTTTTGAAAGTTTATAAATTTCTCGAAAGCTTTAATAAGAAACGCAGATGTGTTTCTTTGTAAAGACAAGCAGTTAATTGCTATGTATGAAAGCATAGTTAGAACTTAGATCAGTGTTTCTTTTCTCAGGACAAGCCTTATTTTGAAAGATAATAGCGTTCTTTTGAAAGTTTATTAATTTCACAGAAGCTTTAGTAAGAAACGCACATGTGTTTCTTTGTAAAGACAATCAGTTGTTGGCTACGTGTGAAAGCATTGTTAGAACTGAGATCATTGTTCCTTTTGTCAGTACAAGCTTTACTTTGACAGATAATTGCGTTCTTTTGAAAGTTTACTAATTTCAAGAAATCTCCATTATCAAACGCACATGTGTTTCTTTGTAAAGGCAAGGAGTTGTTTACTACGTGTGAAAGCATTGTTAGAACTGAGATCAGTGTTCCTTTTCTCAGTACAAGCTTTACTTTGACAGATAATTGCGTTCTTTTGAAAGTTTACTAATTTCAAGAAATCTCCATTATCAAACGCACATGTGTTTCTTTGTAAAGGCAAGGAGTTGTTTGCTACGTGTGAAAGCATTGTTAGAACTGAGATCAGTGTTCCTTTTCTCAGTACAAGCTTTACTTTGAAAGATAATCGCGTTCTTTTGAAAGTTTATTAATTTCTCGAAAGGTTTAATAAGAAATGCACATGTGTTACTTTGAAAAGACAAGCAGTTTTTGCTACGTATGAAAGCATTCTTAGAACCGAGATCAGTCTTCCTTTTCTCAGTACAAGCTTTACTTTGAAAGATAATCGTGTTCTTTTGTAAGTTTTCTAATTTCAAGAAAGCTCCAGTACCAAACGCACACGTTTTCCTTTGGAAAGGTATGCAGTTGTTTGCTTCATGTGAAAGCATTGTTAGAACTGATATCAGTGTTCCTTTTCTCAGTACAAGCTTTACTTTGAAAGATCATCGCGTTCTTTTGAAAGTTTATTAATTTCAAAAAAGCTTTAGTAAGAAACGCACATGTGTTTCTTTGTAAAGACAAGCAGTTGTTTGCTACGTGTGAAAGCATTGTTAGAACTGAGCTCAGTGTTCCTTTTCTCAGTATAAGCTTTACTTTGAAAGATAATCGAGTTCTTTGGAAGTTTATTAATTTCATGAAAGCTTTAGTAGGAATCGCACATGTGTTTCTTTGTAAGGACAAGCAGATGTTTGCTACGTGTGAAAACATTGTTAGAACTGAGATCAGTGTTCCTTTTTTCAGTACAAGCTTTACCTTGAAAGATAATCGCTTTCTTTGAAAGTTCATTATTTTCAAGAAAGGTCTAGTACTAAACGCACATGTGTTTCTTTGTAAAGGCAAGCAGTTGTTTGCTACATGTGAAAGCATTGTTAGAACTGAGATCAGTGTTCCTTTTCTCAGTACAAGCTTTACTTTGAAAGATAATCACGTTCTTTTATAAGTTTATTAATTTCACAAAAGCTTTAGTACCAAACGCACATGTGTTCCTTTGTAAAGACAAGCAATTGTTTGCTATGTGTGAAAGCATTGTTAGAACTAAGATCAGTGTTCCTTTTCTCAGTACAAGCTTTACTTTGAAAGATAATAGTGTTCTTTTCAAAGTTGACTAATTTCAAGAAAGCTCCAGTACCAAACGTACATGTGTTTCTTTGTAAACACAACCAGTAGTTTGCTACGTGAGAAAGCACTGTGAGAACTGAGATCAGTGTTCCTTTTCTCAGAACAAGCTTTACTTTGAAAGATAATCACGATCTTTGGAAAGTTTATTAATTTCACGAAAGCTTTAGTACCAAACGCATATGTGTTTCTTTGTAAAGAGAAGAAATCGTTTGCCATGTGCGAAAGCATTGTTAGAACGGTGATCAGTGTTCCTTTTCTCAAAACAAGTTTTACTTTGAAAGATAATCGCATTCTTTTGAAAGTTTATTAATATCAAGAAAGATTTAGTAAGAAACGCACACGTGTTTCTTTGTAAAGACAAGTGGTTGTTTGCTACGTGTGAAAGCATTGATAGAATTGAGCTCAGTGTTCCTTTTCTCAGTACAAGCTTTACTTTGAAAGATAATTGCGTTCTTTGGAAGTTTATTAATTTCATGAAAGCTTTAGTAGGAATCGCACATGTGTTTCTTTGTAAAGACAAGCAGTTGTTTGCTACGTGTGAAAGCATTGTTAGAACTGAGATCAGTGTTCCTTTTTTCAGGACAAGCTTTACTTTGAAAGATAATCGCTTTCTTTAAAAGTTTATTAATTTCAAGAAAGCTCTAGTACCAAACGCACATGTGTTTCTTTGTAAAGACAAGCAGTTGTTTGCTGCGTGTGAAAGCATTGTTAGAACTGAGATCAGTGTTCCTTTTCTCAGTACAAGCTTTAATTTGAAAGATAATCGCGTTCTTTTGAAATGTTATTAATTTCACAAATGTTTTATTAAGAAACGCACATGTGTTTCTTTGTAAAGACAAACAGTTGTTGGCTACGTGTGAAAGCATTGTTAGAAATGAGATCAGTGTTCCTTTTCTCAGTGCAAGCCTTACTTTGAAAGATAATCGAGTTCTTTTGAAAGTCTATTAATTTCACGAAAGCTTTAGTACCAAACACACATGTGTTTCTTTGTAAAGACAAGCAGTTGTTTGCTATGTGAGAAAGCATTGTTAGAACTGAGATCAGTGTTCTTTTCTCAGTACAAGGTTTACTTTGAAAGATAATCGCGTTCTTTCGAAAGTTTATTAATATCATGAAAGATTTAGTAAGAAACACACATGTGTTTCTTTGTTAAGACTGACAGTTCTTTGCTATGTGTGAAAGCATTGTTAGAACTGAGATCAGAAAGATAAGTGCGTTCTTTTGAAAGTTTACTAATTTCAAGAAAACTCCAGTATCAAACGCACATGTGTGTCTTTGTAAGGCAAGCCATTGTTTGCTACTTGGGAAAGCATTGTTAGAACTGAGATCAGTGTTGCTTTTCTCATTACAAGCTTTACGTTGAAAGATAATCGCGTTCTTTTGAAAGTTTATTAATTTCAAGAAGTCTTTAGGAAGAAACGCACATGCTTTTCTTTGTAAAGACAAGCAGTGGTTTGCTACATGTGAAAGCACTGTTAGAACTGAGATCAGTGTTACTTTTCTCAGTACAAGCATTACTTTGAAAGATAATCGGGTTCTTTCCAAAGTTTATTAATTTCACCAAAGTTTTAGTAAGAAACACACATGGGTTTTTTTGTAAAGACAAGCAGCGGTTTGCTACATGTGAAAGCACTGTTGGAACTGAGATCAGTGTTCCTTTTCTCAGTACAAGCTTTACTTTGAAATATAATCGTGTTCCTTCGAAAGTTTAATTTCACTAACGCTTTAATATGAAACGCACATGCATTTCTTTGTAAAGACAAGCAGTGGTTTGCTACGTATGAAAGCATTGTTAGACCTGAGATCAGTGTTCCTTTTCTCAGTACAAGCTTTACTTTGAAAGATAATCGAGTTCTTTCGAAATTTTATTAATTTCACGAAGGTTTAGTAAGAAACGCACATGCAATCTTTGCAAAGACAAGCAATAGTTTGCTACGTGTGAAAGCACTTTTAGAATTGAGATCAGTTTTCCTTTTCTCAGTACAATCTTCACTTTGAAAGATAATCGCGTGCTTTGAAAGTTTATTAATTTCGCGGAAGCTTTAGTAAGAAACGCACATGCGTTTCTTTGTAAAGACAAGCAGTGGTTTGCTATGTGTGAAAGCACTGTTAGAACTGAGATCAGTGTTCCTTTTCTCAGTACAAGCTTTACTTTGAAAGATAATCGCATTCTTTCGAAAGTTTATTAATTTCACGTAAGCTTTAATATGAAAAGCAAATGTGTTTCTTTGTAAAGACAAGCAGTTTTTGCTACGTGTGAAAGCATGGTTAGATGTGAGATCAGTGTTCTTTTTCTCAGTACAAGCTCTACTTTGAAAGATAATCGCATTCTTTCGAAAGTTAATTAATTTCACGAAAGCTTTAGTAAGAAACGCACATGCGTTTCTTTGTAAAGACAAGCAGTTTTTTGCTATGTGTGAAAGCACGGTTAGAAGTGATATCAGCGTTCCTTTTCTCAATACAAGCTTTACATTGAAAGATAATCGCGTTCTTTCGAAAGTTTATTAATTTCAAGAAGTCTTTAGGAAGAAACGCACATGCTTTTCTTTGTAAAGACAAGCAGTGGTTTGCTACCTGTGAAAGCACTGTTAGAACTGAGATCAGTGTTCCTTTTCTCAGTACAAGCTTTACTTTGAAAGAAAATCGCGTTCTTTTGAAAGTTTATTAATTTCACCAAAGTTTTAGTAAGAAACACATATGGGTTTTTTTGTAAAGACAAGCAGCAGATTGCTACATGTGAAAGCACTGTTGGAACTGAGATCAGTGTTCCTTTTCTCAGTACAAGCTTTACTTTGAAAGTTAATCGCGTTCTTTCGAAAGTTTATTAATTTCACGAAACCTTTAGTAAGAAACACACATGGGATTTTTCGTAAAGACAAGCAGTGGTTTGCTACGTGTGAAAGCACTGTTAGAACTGAGATCAGTGTTCCTTTTCTCAGTACAGGCGTTATTTTGAAAGATAATCGCGTTCTTTCGAAAGTTTATTAATTTCACGCAAGCTTTATTATGAAATGCAAATGTGTTTCTTTGTAAAGACAAGCGGGTTTTGCTACGTGAGAAAGCACGGTTAGAAGTGAGATCAGTGTTCTTTTTCTCAGTACAAGCTTTACTTTGAAAGATAATCGCATTCTTTCGAAAGTTAATTAATTTCACGAAAGCTTTAGTAAGAAACGCACATGCGTTTCTTTGTAAAGAGAAGCAGTTTTTTGCTATGTGTGACAGCACGGTTAGAAGTGAGATCAGTGTTCCTTTTCTCAGTACAAGCTTTACTTTGAAAGATAATCGCGTTCTTTCGAAAGTTTATTAATTTCACGAAAGCTTTAGTGAGAAACGCACATGCGTTTCTTTGTAAAAACAAGCAGTTGTTTGGTACGTGTGAAACCACTGTTAGAACTGAGATCAGTTTTCCTATTCTCAGTACAAGCTTTACTTTGAAATATAATCGTGTTCCTTCGAAAGTTTAATTTCACTAACGCTTTAATATGAAACGCACATGCATTTCTTTGTAAAGACAAGCAGTGGTTTGCTACGTATGAAAGCATTGTTGGAACTGAGATCAGTGTTCCTTTTCTCAGTACAAGCTTTACTTTTACGATAATCGAGTTCTTTCGAAATTTTATTAATTTCACGAAAGGTTTAGTAAGAAACGCACATGCAATCTTTGCAAAGACAAGCAATAGTTTGCTACGTGTGAAAGCACTTTTAGAATTGAGATCAGTTTTCCTTTTCTCAGTACAATCTTCACTTTGAATGATAATCGCGTTGTTTCGAAAGTTTATTAATTTCACAAAAGCTTTAGTAGGAAAGGGACATGCATTTCTTTGTAAAGACAAGCAGTTGTTTGCTACGTGTGAAAGCACTGTTAGAACTGAGATCAGTGTTCCTTTTCTCAGTACAAGCTTTACTTTGAAAGATAATCGCGTGCTTTCGAAAGTTTATTAATTTCGCGGAAGCTTTAGTAAGAAACGCACATGCGTTTCTTTGTAAAGACAAGCAGTGGTTTGCTATGTTTGAAAGCACTGTTAGAACGGAGATCAGTGTTCCTTTTCTCAGTACAAGCTCTACTTTGAAAGATAATCGCATTCTTTCGAAAGTTTATTAATTTCACGTAAGCTTTAATATGAAAAGCAAATGTGTTTCTTTGTAAAGTCAAGCAGTTTTTGCTACGTGTGAAAGCACGGTTAGAAGTGAGATCAGTGTTCTTTTTCTCAGTACAAGCTCTACTTTGAAAGATAATCGCATTCTTTCGAAAGTTAATTAATTTCACGAAAGCTTTAGTAAGAAACGCACATGCATTTATTTGTAAAGACAAGCAGTTTTTTGCTATGTGTGAAAGCACGGTTAGAAGTGAGATCAGCGTTCCTTTTCTCAATACAAGCTTTACATTGAAAGATAATCGCGTTCTTTCGAAAGTTTATTAATTTCAAGAAGTCTTTAGGAAGAAACGCACATGCTTTTCTTTGTAAAGACAAGCAGTGGTTTGCTACATGTGAAAGCACTGTTGAAACTGAGATCAGTGTTCCTTTTCTCAGTACAAGCTTGACTTTGAAAGTTAATCACGTTCTTTCGAAAGTTTATTAATTTCACGAAACCTTTAGTAAGAAACACACATGGGATTTTTCGTAAAGACAAGCAGTGGTTTGCTACGTGTGAAAGCACTGTTAGAACTGAGATCAGTGTTCCTTTTCTCAGTACAGGCGTTACTTTGAAAGATAATCGCGTTCTTTCGAAAGTTTATTTATTTCAAAAAGCTTTAATATGAAATGCAAATGTGTTTCTTTGTAAAGGCAAGCGGGTTTTGCTACGTGAGAAAGCACGGTTTGAAGTGAGATCAGTGTTCTTTTTCTCAGTACAAGCTTTACTTTGAAAGATAATCGCATTCTTTCGAAAGTTAATTAATTTCACGAAAGCTTTAGTAAGAAACGCACATGCGTTTCTTTGTAAAGAGAAGCAGTTTTTTGCTATGTGTGGCAGCACGGTTAGAAGTGAGATCAGTGTTCCTTTTCTCAGTACAAGCTTTACTTTGAAAGATAATCGCGTTCATTCGAAAGTTTCTTAATTTCACGAACGCTTTTTAAGAAACGCACATGAGTTTCTTTTAAAGACAAGCAATGGTTTGCTAAGGGTGAAAGCACTGTTAGAATTGAGATCCGTGTTCCTTTTCTCAGTACAAGCTTTACTTTGAAAGATAATCGCGTTCTTTCAAAAGATTATTAATTTCACGCAACCTTTAGTAAGAAACACACATGGGATTATTCGTAAAGAGAAGCAGTTGTTTGCTACGTGTGAAAGCACTGTTATAACTGAGATCAGTGTTCCTTTTCTCAGTACAAGCTTTAATTTGAAAGATAATCTCGTTCTTTCGAAAGTTTATTAATTTCACGAAAGCGTTAGTAAGAAACGCGCATGCGTTTCTTTGTAAAGACAACCAGTGGTTTGCTACGTGTGAAAGCACGGTGAGAAGTGACATCAGTGTTCCTTTTCTCAGTACAAGCTTTACTTTGAAAGATAATCGCGTTCTTTGAAAGATTATTAATTTCACGAAGCTTTAGTAAGAAACACACATGGGTTTTTTTGTAAAGACAAGCAGTGGTTTGCTACGTGTGAAAGCACGGTTAGAACTGACATCAGTGTTCCTTTTCTCAGTACAAGCTTTACATTGAAAGATAATCGCGTTCTTTCGATAGGTTATTAATTTCACGAAGGGTTTAGTAAGAAACGCACATGCGTTTCTTTGTAAAGACAAGCAGTTGTTTACTACGTGTGAAAGCACTTTTAGAACTGAGATCAGTGTTCCTTTTCTCAGTACAAGCTTTATTTTGAAAGATAATCGCGTTCTTTCGAAAGTTTAATAATTTCACATAAGTTTTACTATGAAACGCAAATGCTTTCCTTTGTAAAGACAAGCAGTTTTTTGCTACGTGTGAAAGAACGGTTAGAAGTGAGATCATTGTTCCTTTTCTCAGTACAAGCTTTTCTTTCAAAGATAATCGCGTTCTCTCGAAAGTTTATTAATTTCACGAAAGCTTTAGTAAGAAACGCACATGCGTTTCTTTGTAAAGACAAGCAGTGGTTAGCTACATGTGAAAGCACGGTTAGAACAGAGATCAGTGTTCCTTTTCTCAGTACAAGCTTTACTTCTAAGTTAATCGCGTTATTTCGAAAGATTATTAATTTCACGCCACCTTTAGTAAGAAACACACATGGGATTTTTCGTAAAGACAAGCAGTTGTTTGCTGCGTGTGAAAGCACTGTTAGAACTGAGATCAGTGTTACTTTTCTCAGTACAAGCTTTACTTTGAAAGATAATCGCGTTCTTTCGAAAGTTTATTAATTTCACCAAAGTTTTAGTAAGAAACACACATGGGTTTTTTTGTAAAGACAAACAGCAGTTTGCTACATGTGAAAGCACTGTTGGAACTGAGATCAGTGTTCCTTTTCTCAGTACAAGCTTTTCTTTGAAAGATAATCGCGTTCTTTCGAAAGTTTATTAATTTCACGTAAGCTTTAGTAAGATACGCACATGCGTTTCTTTGTAAAAACAAGCAGTTGTTTGGTACGTGTGAAACCACTGTTAGAACTGAGATCAGTTTTCCTATTCTCAGTAGAAGCTTTACTTTGAAAGAAAATCGCGTTCTTTCGAAAGTTTATTAATTTCACGAAAGCTTTAGTAAGAAACACACGTGGGTTTTTTTGTAAAGACAAGCAGTGGTTTGCTACGTGTGAAAGCACTGTTAGAACTGAGATCAGTGTTCCTTTTCTCAGTACAAGCTTTACTTTGAAAGATAATCGCATTCTTTCGAAAGTTTATTAATTTCACGTAAGCTTTAATGTGAAATGCAAATGTGTTTCTTTGTAAAGACAAGCAGTTTTTGCTACGTGTGAAAGCACGGTTAGAAGTGAGATCAGTGTTCTTTTTCTCAGTACAAGCTTTACTTTGAAAGATAAACGCATTCTTTCGAAAGTTAATTAATTTCACGAAAGCTTTAGTAAGAAACGCACATGCGTTTCTTTGTAAAGACAAGCAGTGGTTTGCTATGTGTGAAAGCACTGTTAGAACGGAGATCAGTGTTCCTTTTCTCAGTACAAGCTTTACTTTGAAAGATAATCGCATTCTTTCGAAAGTTTATTAATTTCATGTAAGCTTTAATATGAAAAGCAAATGTGTTTCTTTGTAAAGTCAAGCAGTTTTTGCTACGTGTGAAAGCACGGTTAGAAGTGAGATCAGTGTTCTTTTTCTCAGTACAAGCTCTACTTTGAAAGATAATCGCATTCTTTCGAAAGTTAATTAATTTCACGAAAGCTTTAGTAAGAAACGCACATGCATTTATTTGTAAAGACAAGCAGTTTTTTGCTATGTGTGAAAGCACGGTTAGAAGTGAGATCAGCGTTCCTTTTTTCAACAAGCTTTACATTGAAAGATAATCGCGTTCTTTCGAAAGTTTATTAATTTCAAGAAGTCTTTAGGAAGAAACGCACATGCTTTTCTTTGTAAAGACAAGCAGTGGTTTGCTACATGTGAAAGCACTGTTGAAACTGAGATCAGTGTTCCTTTTCTCAGTACAAGCTTTACTTTGAAAGTTAATCACGTTCTTTCGAAAGTTTATTAATTTCACGAAACCTTTAGTAAGAAACACACATGGGATTTTTCGTAAAGACAAGCAGTGGTTTGCTACGTGTGAAAGCACTGTTAGAACTGAGATCAGTGTTCCTTTTCTCAGTACAGGCGTTACTTTGAAAGATAATCGCGTTCTTTCGAAAGTTTATTAATTTCACAAAAGCTTTAATATGAAATGCAAATGTGTTTCTTTGTAAAGGCAAGCGGGTTTTGCTACGTGAGAAAGCACGGTTTGAAGTGAGATCAGTGTTCTTTTTCTCAGTACAAGCTTTACTTTGAAAGATAATCGCATTCTTTCGAAAGTTAATTAATTTCACGAAAGCTTTAGTAAGAAACGCACATGCGTTTATTTGTAAAGACAAGCAGTTTTTTGCTATGTGTGGCAGCACGGTTAGAAGTGAGATCAGTGTTCCTTTTCTCAGTACAAGCTTTACTTTGAAAGATAATCGCGTTCATTCGAAAGTTTTTTAATTTCACGAACGCTTTTTAAGAAACGCACATGAGTTTCTTTTAAAGACAAGCAATGGTTTGCTAAGGGTGAAAGCACTGTTAGAATTGAGATCCGTGTTCCTTTTCTCAGTACAAGCTTTACTTTGAAAGATAATCGCGTTCTTTCAAAAGATTATTAATTTCACGCAACCTTTAGTAAGAAACACACATGGGATTATTCGTAAAGAGAAGCAGTTGTTTGCTACGTGTGAAAGCACTGTTATAACTGAGATCAGTGTTCCTTTTCTCAGTACAAGCTTTAATTTGAAAGATAATCTCGTTCTTTCGAAAGTTTATTAATTTCACGAAAGCGTGAGTAAGAAACGCACATGCGTTTCTTTGTAAAGACAACCAGTGGTTTGCTACGTGTGAAAGCACGGTGAGAAGTGACATCAGTGTTCCTTTTCTCAGTACAAGCTTTACTTTGAAAGATAATCGCGTTCTTTTGAAAGATTATTAATTTCACGAAGCTTTAGTAAGAAACACACATGGGTTTTTTTGTAAAGACAAGCAGTGGTTTGCTACGTGTGAAAGCACGGTTAGAACTGAGATCAGTGTTCCTTTTCTCAGTACAAGCTATACATTGAAAGATAATCGCGTTCTTTCGATAGGTTATTAATTTCACGAAGGGTTTAGTAAGAAACGCACATGCGTTTCTTTGTAAAGACAAGCAGTTGTTTACTACGTGAGAAAGCACTTTTAGAACTGAGATCAGTGTTCCTTTTCTCAGTACAAGCTTTATTTGAAAGATAATCGCGTTCTTTCGAAAGTTTAATAATTTCACATAAGTTTTACTATGAAACGCAAATGCGTTCCTTTGTAAAGACAAGCAGTTTTTTGCTACGTGTGAAAGAACGGTTAGAAGTGAGATCATTGTTCCTTTTCTCAGTACAAGCTTTTCTTTGAAAGATAATCGCGTTCTCTCTAAAGTTTATTAATTTCACGAAAGCTTTAGTAAGAAACGCACATGCGTTTCTTTGTAAAGACAAGCAGTGGTTAGCTACATGTGAAAGCACGGTTAGAACAGAGATCAGTGTTCCTTTTCTCAGTACAAGCTTTACTTTTAAAGTTAATCGCGTTATTTCGAAAGATTATTAATTTCACGCCACCTTTAGTAAGAAACACACATGGGATTTTTCGTAAAGACAAGCAGTTGTTTGCTGCGTGTGAAAGCACTGTTAGAACTGAGATCAGTGTTACTTTACTCAGTACAAGCTTTACTTTGAAAGATAATCGCGTTCTTTCGAAAGTTTATTAATTTCACCAAAGTTTTAGTAAGAAACACACATGGGTTTTTTTGTAAAGACAAGCAGCAGTTTGCTACATGTGAAAGCACTGTTGGAACTGAGATCAGTGTTCCTTTTCTCAGTACAAGCTTTACTTTGAAAGTTAATCGCGTTCTTTCGAAAGTTTATTAATTTCACGAAACCTTTTGTAAGAAACACACATGGGATTTTTCGTAAACACAAGCAGTGGTTTGCTACGTGTGAAAGCACTGTTAGAACTGAGATCAGTGTTCCTTTTCTCAGTACAAGCTTTACTTTGAAAGATAATCGTGTTCTTTTGAAAGTTTATTAATTTCACACAAGCTTTAATATGAAATGCAAATGTGTTTCTTTGTAAAGACAAGCGGGTTTTGCTACGTGAGAAAGCACGGTTAGAAGTGAGATCAGTGTTCTTTTTCTCAGTACAAGCTTTACATTGAAAGATAATCGCATTCTTTCGAAAGTTAATTAATTTCACGAAAGCTTTAGTAAGAAACCCACATGCGTTTCTTTGTAAAGAGAAGAAGTTTTTTGCTATGTGTGACAGCACGGTTAGAAGTGAGATCAGTGTTCGTTTTCTCAGTACAAGCTTTACTTTGAAAGATAATCGCATTCTTTCGAAAGTTTATTAATTTCACGAAAGCTTTAGTAAGATACGCACATGCGTTTCTTTGTAAAAACAAGCAGTTGTTTGGTACGTGTGAAACCACTGTTAGAACTGAGGTCAGTGTTCCTTTTCTCAGTACAAGCTTTACTTTGAAAGATAATCGCGTTCTTTCGAAAGTTTATTAATTTCACGAAAGCTTTAGTAAGAAACACACATGGGTTTTTTTGTAAAGACAAGCAGTGGTTTGCTACGTGTGAAAGCACTGTTAGAACTGAGATCAGTGTTCCTTTTCTCAATACAAGCTTTACATTGAAAGATAATCCCGTTCTTTCGAAAGTTTATTAATTTCAAGAAGTCTTTAGGAAGAAAAGCACATGCTTTTCTTTGTAAAGACAAGCAGTGGTTTGCTACATGTGAAAGCACTGTTAGAACTGAGATCAGTGTTCCTTTTCTCAGTACAAGCTTTTCTTTGAAAGATAATCGCGTGCTTTCGAAAGTTTATTAATTTTGCGGAAGCTTTAGTAAGAAACGCACATGCGTTTCTTTGTAAAGACAAGCAGTGGTTTGCTATGTGTGAAAGCACTGTTAGAACTGAGATCAGTGTTCCTTTTCTCAGTACAAGCTTTACTTTGAAAGATAATCGCATTCTTTCGAAAGTTTATTAATTTCACGTAAGCTTTAATATGAAAAGCAAATGTGTTTCTTTGTAAAGTCAAGCAGTTTTTGCTACGTGTGAAAGCACGGTTAGAAGGGAGATCAGTGTTCTTTTTCTCAGTACAAGCTCTACTTTGAAAGATAATCGCATTCTTTCGAAAGTTAATTAATTCCACGAAAGCTTTAGTAAGAAACGCACATGCGTTTCTTTGTAAAGAGAAGCAGTTTTTGCTATGTGTGAAAGCACGGTTAGAAGTGAGATCAGTGTTCCTTTTCTCAATACAAGCTTTACATTGAAAGATAATCGCGTTCTTTCGAAAGTTTATTAATTACAAGAAGTCTTTAGGAAGAAACGCACATGCGTTTCTTTGTAAAGAAAAGCAGTGGTTTTTTACATGTGAAAGCACTGTTAGAACTGAGATCAGTGTTCCTTTAATCACTACAAGCTTTGCTTTGAAAGATAATCGCGTTCTTTCGAAGGTTTATTAATTTCACGAAAGCTTTAGTAAGAAACGCACATGCGTTTCTTTGTAAAGACGAGCAGTTGTTTGCTACATGTGAAAGCACAGTTAGAAGTGAGATCAGTGTTCCTTTTCTCAGCACAAGCTTTACTTTGAAAGATAATCGTGTTCTTTCGAAAGATTATTAATTACACGCAACATTTATTAAGAAACACACATGCGTTTCTTTGTAAAGAAAAGCAGTGGTTTTTTACATGTGAAAGCACTGTTAGAACTGAGATCAGTGTTCCTTTTCACAGTACAAGCTTTACTTTGAAAGATAATCGCGTTCTTTCGAAAGTTTATTAATTTAGGAAAGCTTTAGTAAGAAACGCACATGCGTTTCTTTGTAAAGACAAGTAGTTGTTTGGTACGTGTGAAAGCTCTGTTAGAACTGAGATCAGTGTTCCCATTCTCAGTACAAGCTTTACTTTGAAAGATAATCGCGTTCTTTCGAAAGTTTATTAATTTCATGAAAGCTTTAGTAAGAAACGCACATGCGTTTCTTTGTAAAGACAGGCAGTTTTTTACTATGTGTGAAAGCACAGTTAGAAGTGATATCAGTGTTCCTTTTCTCAGTACAAGCTTTACTTTGAAAGATAATCGCGTTCTTTCGAAAGATTATTAATTTCACGCAACCTTTAGTAAGAAAAACACATGGGATTTTTCGTAAAGACAAGCAGTGGTTTGCTACGTGTGAAAGCAATGTTAGAACAGATCAGTGTTCCTTTTCTCAGTACAAGCTTTATTTTGAAAGATAATCGCGTTCTTTCGAAAGTTTATTAATTTCACGTAAGCTTTAATATGAAATGCAAATGTGTTTCTTTGTAAAGAAAAGCAGTTTTTTGCTACATGTGAAATCACGGTTAGAAGTGAGATCAGTGTTCTTTTTCTCAGTACAAGCTTTACTTTGAAAGATAATCGCATTCTTTCGAAATTTAATAAATTTCACGAAAGCTTCAGTAAGTAACGCACATGCGTTTCTTTGTAAAGACAAGCAGTTTTTTGCTATGTGTGAAAGCACGGTTAGAAGTGAGATCAGTGTTCCTTTTCTCAATACAAGCTTTACAGTGAAAGATAATCGCGTTCTTTCGAAAGGTTATTAATTTCAAGAAGTCTTTAGGAAGAAACGCACATGCATTTCTTTTTAAAGACAATCAGTGGTTTGCTACCTGTGAAAGCACTGATAGAATTGAGATCAGTGTTCCTTTTCTCAGTACAAGCTTCACTTTGAAAGATAATCGCGTTCTTTCGAAAGTTTATTAATTTCAGGAAAGCTTTAGTAAGAAACGGACATGCGTTTTTTTGTAAAGACAAGCAGTTCTTTGCTACGTGTGAAAGCACTGTTAGAACTGAGATCAGGGTTCCTTTTCTCAGTACAAGTTTACTTTGAAAGATAATCCCGTGCTTTCGAAAGTTTATTAATTTCGAGGAAGCTTTTGTAAGAAACGCACATGCGTTTCTTTGTAAAGACAAGCAGTGGTTTGCTACTTGTGAAAGCACTGTTAGAACTGAGATCAGTGTTCCTATTCTCAGTAAATGCTTTACTTTGATAGATAATTGCGTTCTTTTGAAAGTTTACTAATTTCAAGGAATCTCCTTTATCAAACTCACATGTGTTTCTTTGTTAAGGCAAGGAGTTGTTTGCTACGTGTGAAAGCATTGTTAGAACTGAGATCATTGTTCCTTTTCTCAGTAAAAGCTTTACTTTGAAAGATAAACGCGTTCTTTTGAAAGTTTATTAATTTCTCGAAAACTTTAATAAGAAACGAACATGTGTTCCTTTGTAAAGTAATGCAGTTGTTTGCTTCGTGTGAAAGCATTGTTAGAACTGAGTTCAGTGTTCCTTTTCTCAGTACAAGCTTTACTTTGAAAGTTAATCGCGTTCTTAGAAAGTTTAATTTCACGAACGCTTTAATAAGAAGCGCACCTGCGTTTATTTGTAAAGACTAGCAGTGGTTTGCTACATCAAAAAGCACTGTTAGAACTTAGATCAGTGTTCCTTTTCTCAGTACAAGCTTTACTTTGAAAGATAATCGCGTTCTTTAGAAAGTTTATTAATTTCAACAAAGCTTTACTATGAAACGCTCATGCGTTTTTTTGTAAAAACAAGCAGTGGTTTACTACATGTGAAAGCACTGTTAGAATTGAGATCAGTGTTCCTTTTCTCAGTACAAGCTTTACTTTGAAAGATAATCGCGTTCTTTCGAAAGTTTATTAATTTCACGTAAGCTTTAATATGAAATGCAAATGTGTTTCTTTGTAAAGACAAGCAGTTTTTTGCTACGTGTGAAAGCACGGTTAGAAGTGAGATCAGTGTTCTTTTTCTCAGTACAAGCTTTACTTTGAAAGATAATCGCATTCTTTAGAAAATTAATTAATTTCACGAAAGCTTTAGTGAGAAACGCACATGCATTTCTTTGTAAAGACAAGCAGTGGTGTGCTACATGTGAAATCACTGTTAGAACTGAGATCAGTGTTCCTTTTCTCAGTACAAGCTTTACTTTGAAAGATAATCGCGTTCTTTAGAAAGTTTATTAATTTCACCAAAGCTTTAGTAAGAAACACACATGGGTTTTTTTGTAAAGACAAGCAGTGGTTTGCTACATGTGAAAGCACTGTTAGAACTGAGATCAGTGTTCCTTTTCTCAGTACAAGCTTTACTTTGAAAGTTAACCGCGTTCTTTCGAAAGTTTATTAATTTCACGAAACCTTTAGTGAGAAACAGACATGGGATTTTTCGTAAAGACAAGCAGTGGTTTGCTACGTGTGAAAGCACTGTTAGAAATGAGATCAGTGTTCCTTTTCTCAGTACAAGCTTTACTTTGAAATATAATCGCGTTCTCTCGAAAGTTTAATTTCATGAACGCTTTAATATGAAACGCACATGCATAGCTTTGTAAAGACAAGCAGTGTTTTGCTACGTATGAAAGCATTTTTAGAACTGAGATCAGTGTTCCTTTTCTCAGTACAAGCTTAACTTTGAAATATAAACACGTTCTTTCGAAATTTTATTAATTTCACGAAAGGTTTAGTAAGAAACGCACATGCGATCTTTGTAAAGTCAAGCAGTAGTTTGCTACGTGTGAAAGCACTGTTAGAATTGAGATCAGTGTTCCTTTTCTCAGTACAAGCTTCACTTTGAAAGATAATCGCGTTCTTTCGAAAGTTTATTAATTTCAGGAAACCTTTAGTAAGAAATGGACATGCGTTTCTTTGTAAAGACAACAGTTCTTTGCTACGTGTGAAAGCACTGTTAGAACTGAGATCAGTGTTCCTTTTCTCAGTACAAGTTTACTTTGAAAGATAATCGCGTGCTTTCGAAAGTTTATTAATTTCGCGGAAGCTTTTGTAAGAAACGCACATGCGTTTCTTTGTAAAGACAAGCAGTGGTTTTCTACATGTCAGAGCACTGTTAGAAGTGAGATCAGTGTTCCTATTCTCAGTACAAGCTTTACTTTGAAAGATAATCACGTTCTTTCGAAAGTTTATTAATTTCACGAACGCTTTAGTAAGAAAAGCTCATGCGTTTCTTTTAAGGACAAGCAGTGGTTTGCTACGTGTTAAAGCATTGTTAGAACTGAGATCATTGTTCCTTCTCTCAGTACAACCTTTACTTTGAAAGATAATCGCGTTCGTTCGAAAGTATATTAATTTCACGAAAGCTTTAGTAAGAAACGAACATGCGTTTCTTTGTAAAGACAAGCACTTGTTTGCTACGCGTGAAAGCACTGTTAGAAGTGAGATCAGTGTTCCTTTTCTCAATACAAGCTTGACATTGAAAGATAATCTCGTTCTTTTGAAAGTTTATTAATTTCAAGAAGTCTTTAGGAAGAAACGCACATGCATTTCTTTGTAAAGACAAGCAGTGGTTTGCTACATGTGAAATCACTGTTAGAACTGAGATCAGTGTTCCTTTTCTCAGTACAAGCTTTACTTTGAAAGATAATCGCGTTCTTTCGAAAGTTTATTAATTTCACCAAAGCTTTAGTAAGAAACACACATGGGTTTTTTTGTAAAGACAAGCAGTGGTT
This sequence comes from Chionomys nivalis, assembly GCF_950005125.1. Classification (NCBI taxonomy): domain Eukaryota; kingdom Metazoa; phylum Chordata; class Mammalia; order Rodentia; family Cricetidae; genus Chionomys; species Chionomys nivalis. The sequence goes on from NC_080104.1 coordinate 1,351,383, forward strand.
TGCTGCATGTGAAAGCACTGTTAGAACTGAGATGAGTGTTCCTTTTCTCAGTACAAGCTTTACTTTGAAAGTTAATCGCGTTCTTTCGAAAGTTTATTAATTTCACGAAAGCTTTAGTAAGAAACAGACATGGGATTTTTCGTAAAGACAAGCAGTGGTTTGCTACGTGTGAAAGCACTGTTAGAAATGAGTTCAGTGTTCCTTTTCTCAGTACAAGCTTTACTTTGAAATATAATCGCGTTCTTTCAAAAGTTTAATTTCACGAACACTTTATTTTTTTTTTTTTTTTTTTTTTTTCCTTGCTGATTTTTTTTATTAATTAATTAATTTAATTATTAAAGATTTCTGCCTCTTCCCCGCCACCACCTCCCGTTCCCTCCCCCTCCCCCAATCAAGTCTTCCTTCCTCCTCAGCCCAAAGAGCAAGCAGGTTTCTCTACCCTGTGGGAGGTCCAAGGACCACCCACCTCCATCCAGGTCTATTAAGGTGAGCATCCAAACTACCTGGGCTCCCACAAAGCCATTACATGCAATAGGATCAAGAACCCATTGCCATTGTTCTTCAGTTCTCAGTAGTCCTCATTGTCCATTATGTTCAGCAAGACCGGTTTTGTCCCATGCTTTTTCAGTCCCCGGCCAGCTGGCCTTGGTGAGTTCCCGATAGATCATCCCCATTGCCTCAGTGTGTGGGTGCACCCCTCGCCGTCCTGAGTTCCTTGCTCGTGCTCACTCTCCTTCTGCTCCTCCTTTGGATCGTGAGACTTCAGTCCAGTGCTCCAATGTTGGTCTCTGTCTCTGTCTTCTTTCATCGCCTGATGAAGGTTAATATTCAGGGGGATGCTTATATGTTTTTCTTTGGGTTCACCTTCTTATTTAGCTTCTCTAGAGTCACGAATTATAGTCTCAATGTCCTTTATTTATGGCTAGAAACCAAATATGAGTGAGTACATCCCATGTTCCTCTTTTTGGGTCTGGCTTACCTCACTCAGGATAGTGTTTTCAATTTCCGTCCATTTGTATGCAAAATTCAAGAAGTCATTGTTTTTTACTGCTGAGTAGTACTCTAATATGTATATATTCCATACTTTCTTCATCCATTCTTCCACTGAAGGACATCTAGGTTGTTTCCAGGTTCTGGCAATTACAAACAATGCTGCTATGAACATAGTTGAGCATATACTTTTGTTGTATGTTTGGGCATCTCTTGGGTATATTCCCAATAGTGGTATTGCTGGGTCAAGAGGTAGGTTGAACCCGACTTTCCTGAGAAACCGCCACACTGCTTTCCAAAGTGGTTGCACAAGTTTGCATTCCCACCAGCAATGGATGAGAGTGCCCCTTTCTCCACAACCTCTCCAGCAGAGGCTATCATTGGTGTTTTTGATTTTAGCCATTCTGACCGGTGTAAGATGGTATCTTAATGTTGTCTTGATTTGCATTTCCCTGATTGCTAAGGAAGTTGAGCATGATCTTAAGTGACTTTTGGCCATTTGAACTTCTTCTGTTGAAAAGTCTCTGTTCAGCTCAGTGCCCCATTTTATAATTGGATTGATTAACCTTTTACGGTCTAATTTCTTGAGTTCTTTGTATATTTTGGATATCAGACCTTTGTCAGTTGCGGGGTTGGTGAAGATCTTCTCCCAGTCAGTGGGTTGCCTTTCTGTCTTAGTGACAGTGTCCTTTGCTTTACAGAAGCTTCTCAGTCTCAGGAGGTCCCATTTATTCAATGATGTCCTTAGTGTTTGTGCTGCTGGGGTTGTACGTAGGAAGTGTTCTCCTGTGCCCATGTGTTGTAGAGTACTTCCCACTTTCTCTTCTATCAGATTCAGTGTGTTTGGACTGATATTGAGGTCTTTAATCCATTTGGACTTGAGTTTTGTGCATGGTGATATATATGGATCTATTTTCATTCTTCTACAGATTGACTTCCAGTTTTGCCAGCACAATTTGTTGAAGATGCTCTCTTTTTTCCATTGTATACTTTTAGCTCCTTTATCGAAAATCAGGTGTTCATAGGTTTGTGGGCTAAAGTCAGGGTCTTCTATTCTATTCCATTGGTCGACTTCTCTGTTTTTATGCCAGTACCAAGCCGTTTTCAGTACTGTAGCTCTGTAATAGAGTTTGAAGTCAGGGATGGTAATGCCTCCAGACAATCCTTTATTGTATAAGATTGTTTTGGCTATCCTGGGTTTTTTGTTTTTCCATATAAAGTTGATCATTGTCTTCTCCAGATCTGTGAAGAATTTTGATGGGATTTTGATGGGGATTGCGTTGAATCTATAGATTGCTTTTGGTAGAATTGCCATTTTTACTATGTTGATCCTCCCAATCCAAGAGCAAGGGAGGTCCTTCCATTTTCTGGTGTCCTCTTCAATTTCTTTCTTCAAAGACTTAAAGTTCTTGCCAAATAGATCTTTCACTTCCTTGGTCAGAGTTACCCCAAGGTATTTTATGCTATTTGTGGCTATCGTGAAAGGTGATGCTTCTCTGATTTCCCTCTCTGCTTCCTTATCCTTAGTGTATAGGAAGGCAACTGATTTTTTGGAGTTGATTTTGTATCCTGCCACATTACCAAAGGTGTTTATCAGCTGTAGGAGTTCTTTGGTAGAGTTTTTGGGGTCGCTTATGTATACTATCATATCATCTGCAAATAATGAAAGCTTAACTTCTTCCTTTCCAATACGGATCCCCTTGATCCCCTTATGTTGTCTTATTGCTATTGCTAGAACTTCAAGCACTATATTGAAGAGGTATGGAGAGAGTGGACATCCTTGTCGTGTTCCTGATTTTAGTGGGATGGCTTTGAGTTTTTCTCCATTTAATTTAATGTTAGCTGTCGGCTTGCTGAAAATAGCTTTTATTATATTTAGGTATGACCCTTGTATCCCTAATCTCTCCAAGACCTTTATCATAAAGGAGTGTTGAATTTTGTCGAATGCTTTTTCAGCATCTAATGAAATGATCATATGGTTTTTTTCTTTCAGTTTATTTATATGGTTGATTACATTGATAGATTTGCGTATGTTGAACCAGCCCTGCATCTCTGGAATGAAGCCTACTTGATCATAATGGATAACTTTTCTAATGTGTTCTTGGATTCGGTTTGCCAGTATTTTATTGAGAATTTTTGCGTCGATGTTCATGAGTGAGATAGGCCTGTAATTCTCTTTCTTGGTTGGGTCTTTGTGTGGTTTTGGTATCAGGGTAACTGTAGCTTCATAAAAGGAATTTGGCAATGACTCTTCTGTTTCTATATTGTGAAATACATTAAGAAGTATAGGTATTAGCTCTTCTTGGAAGTTCTGGTAGAATTCTGCATTGAAACCATCTGGCCCTGGGCTTTTTTTGGAAGGGAGATTTTTGATAACTGTTTCTAATTCTTCGCGACTAACAGGTCTATTTAGATCGTTCACCTGGTCTTGGTTTAGGTTTGGTATATGGTACTTATCTAAAAAAGTGTCCATTTCTTTTGCATTTTCCAGTTTTGTGGCATACAGGCTTTTGTAGTAAGATCTAATGATTCTCTGAATTTCCTCTGTGTCTGTGGTTATGTCCCCCTTTTCATTTCTGATCTTATTTATTTGCGTGTTCTCTCTCTGTCGTTTAATTAGTTTGGATAGGGGTTTGTCAATCTTGTTGATTTTCTCCAAGAACCAACTTTTTGTTTCATTGATTCTTTGGACTGTTTTCTGTGTTTCTATTTTGTTGATTTCTGCCCTCAGTTTGATTATTTCCAGTCTTCTACTCCTCCTGGGTGCGTCTGCTTCTTTTTTTTCTAGAGCTTTCAGGTGTGCTGTTAAGTCCCCAATGTATGCTTTCTCCGTTTTCTTTAAGTGGGCACTTAGTGCTATGAACTTTCCTCTTAGCACTGCTTTCATCGTGTCCCATAGGTTTGAGTATGTTGTCTCTTTGTTTTCATTAAATTCAAGGAAGACTTTAATTTCTTTCTTAATTTCTTCCTTGACCCAGGTGTGGTTCAGTAGTTGACTGTTCAGTTTCCATGAGTTTGCCAGCTTTCTGGGGGTAGCTTTGTTGGTGGCTTCTAACTTTAATCCGTGGTGATCTGATAAGACACAGGTGGACACTGATATTTTTTTGTATCTGTGGAGGTTTCCTTTGTTTCCAAGTATGTGGTCAATATTCGAGAAGGTTCCATGAGCTGCAGAGAAGAAGGTGTATTCTTTCCTATTTGGGTGGAGTGTTCTATAGATGTCTGTTAAGTCCATTTGATTCATTACCTCCAACAATTCTCTTAATTCTCTATTAGTTTTCTGTCTGATTGACCTGTCCATTGGTGAGAGAGGTGTGTTGAAGTCTCCTACTACTAGTGTGTGTGATTTGATGTCTGCCTTGAGTTTTAGCAATATTTCTTTTACATAAGTGGGTGCTTTTATATTAGGGGCATAGATATTCAGGATTGAGACTTCATCCTGCTGAATCGTTCCTGTTATGAGTATAAAGTGTCCCTCTCGATCTCTTCTGATTGATTTTAGTTTGAAGTCTGTTTTGTTAGAAATTAGTATGGCCACACCTGCTTTTTTCTTAGGACCATTTGCTTGAAAAACCTTTTCCCAACCCTTTACTCTGAGTAGATGCCTGTCTTTGTGGTTGAGATGAGTTTCTTGCAAACAGCAGACTGTTGGATCCTGTTTTCGTATCCAATCTCTTAGCCTGTACCTTTTTATTGGTGAATTGAGACCATTAATATTAAGTGATATTAATGACCAGTGGTTGTTAACTCCGGTTATTCTTACTGCTTTTGGTAGAAGAGTTTGTGTGTCTCCCTTCTTTGAGTTGTGCTGTTGAAGGGTCGCTAGATGCCTGGGTTATTGTAGGCAGTGTTGGCAATGTTGGATTCCTTGGGTTGTGATTTTCCTTCTATTACTTTCTGTAGGGCTGGATTTGTGGCAACGTATTGTTTAAATTTGTTCTTATCCTGGAATGTCTTGTTTTCTCCATTGATATTGAACGATAGCTTGGCTGGGTATAGTAGTTTGGGTTTGCATCCATGGTCTCTTAGTTTCTGTAGTACCTCTATCCAGGACCTTCTGGCTTTCATGGTTTCCATAGAGAAGTCAGGTGTAAGTCTGATCGGTTTACCTTTATAAGTTACTTGGCCTTTTTCCTTTGCAGCTCTTAATATTCTTTCTTTAATCTGTATATTTTGTGTTTTGATTATTATATGGCGAGGGGACGTTTTTTTTTGATCCAGTCTGTTTGGTGTTCTGTATGCTTCTTGAATATTCAAAGGAATATCTTTCTTTATGTTGGGGAAGTTTTCTTCCATAATTTTGTTAAAAATGTTTTCTGGACCTTTGAGCTGTGCCTCTTCTCCTTCTTCTATCCCTATTATTCTTAGGTTTGGTCTTTTTATTGTGTCCCATATTTCCTGAATGTTTTGTGATGAGAATTTGTTGGTTTTGGTGTTTTCTTTGATCAGTCCGTTTATTTTCTCTATGTTGTCTTCAGAATCTGAGATTCTTTCTTCTATCTCTTGTATTCTATTGATTATGCTTGTTTCTGTAGTCTCTGCTCGTTGACCTATATTTGCCATATCCAGCTGGTCCTCAGTTTGTGTTTTCTTCCTTGCTTCCATTTCAGTTTTCAATTCTTGGACTGTCACGAACACTTTAATATGAAACGCACATGCATTTCTTTGTAAAGACAAGCAGTGTTTTGCTACGTATGAAAGCATTGTTAGAACTGAGATCAGTGTTCCTTTTCTCAGTACAAGCTTTACTTTGAAAGATAATCGCATTCTTTCGAAAGTTTATTAATTTCACGAAAGCTTTAGTAAGAAACGCACATGCATTTCTTTGTAAAGACAAGCAGTTTTTTGCTATGTGTGAAAGCACGGTTAGAAGTGAGATGAGTGTTCCTTTTCTCAGTACAAGCTTTACTTTGAAAGATAATCGCGTTCTTTTGAAAGGTTATTAATTTCACGAAAGCTTTAGTAAGAAACGAACATGCGTTTCTTTGTAAAGACAAGCAGTGGTTTGCTATGTGTGAAAGCACTGTTAGAACGGAGATCAGTGTTCCTTTTCTCAGTACAAGCTTTACTTTGAAAGATAATCGCATTCTTTCGAAAGTTTATTAATTTCATGTAAGCTTTAATATGAAAAGCAAATGTGTTTCTTTGTAAAGTCAAGCAGTTTTTGCTACGTGTGAAAGCACGGTTAGAAGTGAGATCAGTGTTCTTTTTCTCAGTACAAGCTCTACTTTGAAAGATAATCGCATTCTTTCGAAAGTTAATTAATTTCACGAAAGCTTTAGTAAGAAACGCACATGCATTTATTTGTAAAGACAAGCAGTTTTTTGCTATGTGTGAAAGCACGGTTAGAAGTGAGATCAGCGTTCCTTTTTTCAACAAGCTTTACATTGAAAGATAATCGCGTTCTTTCGAAAGTTTATTAATTTCAAGAAGTCTTTAGGAAGAAACGCACATGCTTTTCTTTGTAAAGACAAGCAGTGGTTTGCTACATGTGAAAGCACTGTTGAAACTGAGATCAGTGTTCCTTTTCTCAGTACAAGCTTTACTTTGAAAGTTAATCACGTTCTTTCGAAAGTTTATTAATTTCACGAAACCTTTAGTAAGAAACACACATGGGATTTTTCGTAAAGACAAGCAGTGGTTTGCTACGTGTGAAAGCACTGTTAGAACTGAGATCAGTGTTCCTTTTCTCAGTACAGGCGTTACTTTGAAAGATAATCGCGTTCTTTCGAAAGTTTATTAATTTCACAAAAGCTTTAATATGAAATGCAAATGTGTTTCTTTGTAAAGGCAAGCGGGTTTTGCTACGTGAGAAAGCACGGTTTGAAGTGAGATCAGTGTTCTTTTTCTCAGTACAAGCTTTACTTTGAAAGATAATCGCATTCTTTCGAAAGTTAATTAATTTCACGAAAGCTTTAGTAAGAAACGCACATGCGTTTATTTGTAAAGACAAGCAGTTTTTTGCTATGTGTGGCAGCACGGTTACAAGTGAGATCAGTGTTCCTTTTCTCAGTACAAGCTTTACTTTGAAAGATAATCGCGTTCATTCGAAAGTTTTTTAATTTCACGAACGCTTTTTAAGAAACGCACATGAGTTTCTTTTAAAGACAAGCAATGGTTTGCTAAGGGTGAAAGCACTGTTAGAATTGAGATCCGTGTTCCTTTTCTCAGTACAAGCTTTACTTTGAAAGATAATCGCGTTCTTTCAAAAGATTATTAATTTCACGCAACCTTTAGTAAGAAACACACATGGGATTATTCGTAAAGATAAGCAGTTGTTTGCTACGTGTGAAAGCACTGTTATAACTGAGATCAGTGTTCCTTTTCTCAGTACAAGCTTTAATTTGAAAGATAATCTCGTTCTTTCGAAAGTTTATTAATTTCACGAAAGCGTGAGTAAGAAACGCACATGCGTTTCTTTGTAAAGACAACCAGTGGTTTACTACGTGTGAAAGCACGGTGAGAAGTGACATCAGTGTTCCTTTTCTCAGTACAAGCTTTACTTTGAAAGATAATCGCGTTCTTTTGAAAGATTATTAATTTCACGAAGCTTTAGTAAGAAACACACATGGGTTTTTTTGTAAAGACAAGCAGTGGTTTGCTACGTGTGAAAGCACGGTTAGAACTGAGATCAGTGTTCCTTTTCTCAGTACAAGCTATACATTGAAAGATAATCGCGTTCTTTCGATAGGTTATTAATTTCACGAAGGGTTTAGTAAGAAACGCACATGCGTTTCTTTGTAAAGACAAGCAGTTGTTTACTACGTGAGAAAGCACTTTTAGAACTGAGATCAGTGTTCCTTTTCTCAGTACAAGCTTTATTTGAAAGATAATCGCGTTCTTTCGAAAGTTTAATAATTTCACATAAGTTTTACTATGAAACGCAAATGCGTTCCTTTGTAAAGACAAGCAGTTTTTTGCTACGTGTGAAAGAACGGTTAGAAGTGAGATCATTGTTCCTTTTCTCAGTACAAGCTTTTCTTTGAAAGATAATCGCGTTCTCTCTAAAGTTTATTAATTTCACGAAAGCTTTAGTAAGAAACGCACATGCGTTTCTTTGTAAAGACAAGCAGTGGTTAGCTACATGTGAAAGCACGGTTAGAACAGAGATCAGTGTTCCTTTTCTCAGTACAAGCTTTACTTTTAAAGTTAATCGCGTTATTTCGAAAGATTATTAATTTCACGCCACCTTTAGTAAGAAACACACATGGGATTTTTCGTAAAGACAAGCAGTTGTTTGCTGCGTGTGAAAGCACTGTTAGAACTGAGATCAGTGTTCCTTTACTCAGTACAAGCCTTACTTTGAAAGATAATCGCGTTCTTTCGAAAGTTTATTAATTTCACCAAAGTTTTAGTAAGAAACACACATGGGTTTTTTTGTAAAGACAAGCAGCAGTTTGCTACATGTGAAAGCACTGTTGGAACTGAGATCAGTGTTCCTTTTCTCAGTACAAGCTTTACTTTGAAAGTTAATCGCGTTCTTTCGAAAGTTTATTAATTTCACGAAACCTTTTGTAAGAAACACACATGGGATTTTTCGTAAACACAAGCAGTGGTTTGCTACGTGTGAAAGCACTGTTAGAACTGAGATCAGTGTTCCTTTTCTCAGTACAAGCTTTACTTTGAAAGATAATCGTGTTCTTTTGAAAGTTTATTAATTTCACACAAGCTTTAATATGAAATGCAAATGTGTTTCTTTGTAAAGACAAGCGGGTTTTGCTACGTGAGAAAGCACGGTTAGAAGTGAGATCAGTGTTCTTTTTCTCAGTACAAGCTTTACATTGAAAGATAATCGCATTCTTTCGAAAGTTAATTAATTTCACGAAAGCTTTAGTAAGAAACCCACATGCGTTTCTTTGTAAAGAGAAGAAGTTTTTTGCTATGTGTGACAGCACGGTTAGAAGTGAGATCAGTGTTCGTTTTCTCAGTACAAGCTTTACTTTGAAAGATAATCGCATTCTTTCGAAAGTTTATTAATTTCACGAAAGCTTTAGTAAGATACGCACATGCGTTTCTTTGTAAAGACAAGCAGTGGTTTGCTACATGTGAAAGCACTGTTAGAACTGAGATCAGTGTTCCTTTTCACAGTACAAGCTTTTCTTGGAAAGATAATCGCGTGCTTTCGAAAGTTTATTAATTTTGCGGAAGCTTTAGTAAGAAACGCACATGCGTTTCTTTGTAAAGACAAGCAGTGGTTTGCTACATGTGAAAGCACTGTTAGAACTGAGATCAGTGTTCCTTTTCTCAGTACAAGCTTTTCTTGGAAAGATAATCGCGTGCTTTCGAAAGTTTATTAATTTTGCGGAAGCTTTAGTAAGAAACGCACATGCGTTTCTTTGTAAAGACAAGCAGTGGTTTGCTATGTGTGAAAGCACTGTTAGAACTGAGATCAGTGTTCCTTTTCTCAGTACAAGCTTTACTTTGAAAGATAATCGCGTTCTTTAGAAAGTTTATTAATTTCAACAAAGCTTTACTATGAAACGCTCATGCGTTTTTTTGTAAAGACAAGCAGTGGTTTACTACATGTGAAAGCACTGTTAGAATTGAGATCAGTGTTCCTTTTCTCAGTACAAGCTTTACTTTGAAAGATAATCGCGTTCTTTCGAAAGTTTATTAATTTCACGTAAGCTTTAATATGAAATGCAAATGTGTTTCTTTGTAAAGACAAGCAGTTTTTTGCTACGTGTGAAAGCACGGTTAGAAGTGAGATCAGTGTTCTTTTTCTCAGTACAAGCTTTACTTTGAAAGATAATCGCATTCTTTAGAAAATTAATTAATTTCACGAAAGCTTTAGTGAGAAACGCACATGCATTTCTTTGTAAAGACAAGCAGTGGTGTGCTACATGTGAAATCACTGTTAGAACTGAGATCAGTGTTCCTTTTCTCAGTACAAGCTTTACTTTGAAAGATAATCGCGTTCTTTAGAAAGTTTATTAATTTCACCAAAGCTTTAGTAAGAGACACACATGGGTTTTTTTGTAAAGACAAGCAGTGGTTTGCTACATGTGAAAGCACTGTTAGAACTGAGATCAGTGTTCCTTTTCTCAGTACAAGCTTTACTTTGAAAGTTAACCGCGTTCTTTCGAAAGTTTATTAATTTCACGAAACCTTTAGTGAGAAACAGACATGGGATTTTTCGTAAAGACAAGCAGTGGTTTGCTACGTGTGAAAGCACTGTTAGAAATGAGATCAGTGTTCCTTTTCTCAGTACAAGCTTTACTTTGAAATATAATCGCGTTCTCTCGAAAGTTTAATTTCATGAACGCTTTAATATGAAACGCACATGCATAGCTTTGTAAAGACAAGCAGTGTTTTGCTACGTATGAAAGCATTTTTAGAACTGAGATCAGTGTTCCTTTTCTCAGTAGAAGCTTAACTTTGAAATATAAACACGTTCTTTCGAAATTTTATTAATTTCACGAAAGGTTTAGTAAGAAACGCACATGCGATCTTTGTAAAGTCAAGCAGTAGTTTGCTACGTGTGAAAGCACTGTTAGAATTGAGATCAGTGTTCCTTTTCTCAGTACAAGCTTCACTTTGAAAGATAATCGCGTTCTTTCGAAAGTTTATTAATTTCAGGAAACCTTTAGTAAGAAATGGACATGCGTTTCTTTGTAAAGACAACAGTTCTTTGCTACGTGTGAAAGCACTGTTAGAATTGAGATCAGTGTTCCTTTTCTCAGTACAAGTTTACTTTGAAAGATAATCGCGTGCTTTCGAAAGTTTATTAATTTCGCGGAAGCTTTTGTAAGAAACGCACATGCGTTTCTTTGTAAAGACAAGCAGTGGTTTTCTACATGTCAGAGCACTGTTAGAAGTGAGATCAGTGTTCCTATTCTCAGTACAAGCTTTACTTTGAAAGATAATCACGTTCTTTCGAAAGTTTATTAATTTCACGAACGCTTTAGTAAGAAACGCTCATGCGTTTCTTTTAAGGACAAGCAGTGGTTTGCTACGTGTTAAAGCATTGTTAGAACTGAGATGATTGTTCCTTTTCTCAGTACAACCTTTACTTTGAAAGATAATCGCGTTCGTTCGAAAGTATATTAATTTCACGAAAGCTTTAGTAAGAAACGAACATGCGTTTCTTTGTAAAGACAAGCACTTGTTTGCTACGCGTGAAAGCACTGTTAGAAGTGAGATCAGTGTTCCTTTTCTCAATACAAGCTTGACATTGAAAGATAATCTCGTTCTTTTGAAATTTTATTAATTTCAAGAAGTCTTTAGGAAGAAACGCACATGCATTTCTTTGTAAAGACAAGCAGTGGTTTGCTACATGTGAAATCACTGTTAGAACTGAGATCAGTGTTCCTTTTCTCAGTACAAGCTTTACTTTGAAAGATAATCGCGTTCTTTCGAAAGTTTATTAATTTCACCAAAGCTTTAGTAAGAAACACACATGGGTTTTTTTGTAAAGACAAGCAGTGGTTTGCTGCATGTGAAAGCACTGTTAGAACTGAGATGAGTGTTCCTTTTCTCAGTACAAGCTTTACTTTGAAAGTTAATCGCGTTCTTTCGAAAGTTTATTAATTTCACGAAAGCTTTAGTAAGAAACAGACATGGGATTTTTCGTAAAGACAAGCAGTGGTTTGCTACGTGTGAAAGCACTGTTAGAAATGAGTTCAGTGTTCCTTTTCTCAGTACAAGCTTTACTTTGAAATATAATCGCGTTCTTTCAAAAGTTTAATTTCACGAATACTTTAATATGAAACGCACATGCATTTCTTTGTAAAGACAAGCAGTGTTTTGCTACGTATGAAAGCATTGTTAGAACTGAGATCAGTTTTCCTTTTCTCAGTACAAGCTTTACTTTGAAAGATAATCGCATTCTTTCGAAAGTTTATTAATTTCACGAAAGCTTTAGTAAGAAACGCACATGCGTTTCTTTGTAAAGACAAGCAGTTTTTTGCTATGTGTGAAAGCACGGTTAGAAGTGAGATGAGTGTTCCTTTTCTCAGTACAAGCTTTACTTTGAAAGATAACCGCGTTCTTTTGAAAGGTTATTAATTTCACGAAAGCTTTAGTAAGAAACGAACATGCGTTTCTTTGTAAAGACAAGCCGTTGTTTGCTACGTTTGAAAGCACTGTTAGAAGTGAGTTCAGTGTTCCTATTCTCAGTACAAGCTTTAATTTGAAAGATAATCACGTTCTTTCGAAAGTTTATTAATTTCACGAACGCTTTTGTAAGAAACGCACATGCGTTTCTTTTAAAGACAAGCACTGGTTTGCTACGTGTGAAAGCACTGTTAGAATTGAGATCAGTGTTCCTTTTCTCAGTACAAGCTTTACTTTGAATGATAATCGAGTTCTTACGAATGATTATTAATTTCACGCAACCTTTAGTCAGAAACACACATGGGATTTTTCGCAAAGACAAGCAGTTGTTTGCTACGTGTGAAAGCACTGTTAGAACTGAGATCAGTGTTCCTTTTCTCAGTACAAGCTTTACTTTGAAAGATAATCGCGTTCTTTCGAAAGCTTATTAATTTCACGTAAACTTTATTTTACACGCACATGCGTTTCTTTGTAAAGACAAGCAGTTGTTTGCTACATGTGAAATCACGGTTAGAATTGAGATCAGTGTTCTTTTTCTCAGTACAAGCTTTACTTTGAAAGATAATCGCGATCTTTCGAAAGTTTATTAATTTCACGAAAGCTTTAGTAAGAAACACACATGCGTTTCTTTGTAAAGACAAGCAGTGGTTTGCTACGTGTGAATGCACTGTTAAAAGTGAGATCAGTGTTCCTATTCTCAGTACAAGCTTTACTTTGAAAGATAATCGCGTTCTTTCGAAAGTTTATTAATTTCAACAAAGCTTTACTATGAAACGCACATGCGTTTTTTTGTAAAGACAAGCAGTGGTTTACTACATGTGAAAGCACTGTTAGAATTGAGATCAGTGTTCCTTTTCTCAGTATAAGCTTTACTTTGAAAGATAATCGCGTTCTTTCGAATGTTTATTAATTTCACGTAAGCTTTAATATGAACTGCAAATGTGTTTCTTTGTAAAGACAAGGAGTTTTTTGCTACGTGTGAAAGCATGGTTAGAAGTGAGATCAGTGTTCCTTTTCTCAATACAAGCTTTACATTGGAAGATAATCACGTTCTTTCGAAAGTTTATTAATTTCAAGAAGTCTTTAGGAAGAAACGCACATGCGTTTCTTCGTAAAGACAAGCAGTGGTTTTTTACATGTGAAAGCACTGTTAGAACTGAGATCAGTGTTCCTTTTCACAGTACATGCTTTACTTTGAAAGATAATCGCGTTCTTTCGAAAGTTTATTAATTTAGGAAAGCTTTAGTAAGAAACACACATGCGTTTCTTTGTAAAGACAAGCAGTTGTTTGCTACGTGTTAAAGCACTGTTAGAACTGAGATCAGTGTTGCTTTTCTCAGTACTAGCTTTACTTTGAAAGATAAATGCGTTCTTTTGAAAGTTTTTTAAATTGACGAATGCTTTAGTAAGAAACGCACATGCGTTTCTTGGTCAAGACTAGCAGTGGTTTGCTACGTGTGAAAGCAGTGTTAGAACTTAGATCAGTGTTGCTTTTCTCAGGACAAGCTTTACTTTGAACGATAATCGCGTTCTTTCGAAAGTTTATAAATTTCACCAAAGCTTTAGTAAGAAACGCACATACATTTCTTTGTCAAGACAAGCACTTGTTTGCTACGTGTGAAAGCAGTGTTAGAACTGAGATCAGTGTTGCTTTTCTCAGTACAAGCTTTACTTTGAAAGATAATCGTGTTCTTTCTGAAGTTTATTAATTTCACGAAAGCTTTAGTAAGAAACGCACATGCGTTTCTTTGTCAAGACAAGCAGTTTTTTGCTACGTGTGAAAGCACTGTTAGAACTGAGATCAGTGTTCCTTTTCTCAGTACAAGCTTTACTTTGAAAGATAATCGCGTTCTTTCGAAAGTTTATTATTTCACGAAAGCATTAGCAAGAAACGCACATGCGTTTCTTTGTAAAGACAAGCAGTTGTTTGCTACCTGTGAAAGCACTGTTAGAACTGAGATCAGTGTTGCTTTTCTCAGTACATGCTTTACTTTGAAAGATAATCGCGTTCTTTCGAAAGTTTATTAATTTCACGAATGCTTTAGTAAGAAAAGCAAATGCGTTTCTATGTAAAGACAAGCACTTGTTTGCTACGTGTGAAAGCACTGTTAGAACTGAGATCAGTGTTGCTTTTCTCAGTACAAGCTTTACTTTGAAAGATAATCGCGTTCTTTCGAAAGTTTATTAATTACACGAAAGCTTTACTAAGATACGCACATGCGTTTCCCTGTAAAGACATGCAGTTGTTTGCTAGGTGTGAAAGCAGAGTTAGAACTGAGATCAGTGTTGCTTTTCTCAGTACAAGCTTTACTTTGAAAGATAATCGCGTTCTTTCGGAAGTTTATTAATTTCTAGAAAGCATTAGTAAGAATCGCTCATGCGTTTCTTTGTAAAGACAAGCAGTTGTTTGCTTCTTGTGAAAGCACTGTTAGAACTGAGATCAGTGTTGCTTTTCTCAGTACAAGCTTTACTTTGAAAGATAATCGCGTTCTTTCGAAAATTTATTAATTTCACGAAAGCTTTAGGAAGAAACGCGCATGCGTTTCTTTGTCAAGACAAGCAGTGGTTTGCTACGTGTGAAAGCACTGTTAGAACTGAGATCAGTGTTCCTTTTCAGTACAAGCTTTATTTTGAAAGATAATCGCGTTCTTTCGAAAGTTTATTAATTTCACATAAGCTTTAATATGAAATGCAAATGTATTTCTTTGTAAAGACAAGCAGTATTTTGCTACGTGTGAAAGCACGGTTAGAAGTGAGATCAGTGTTCTTTTTCTCAGTACAAGCTTTACTTTGAAAGATAATCGCATTCTTCCGAAAGTTAATTAATTTCACGAAAGCTTTAGTAAGAAACGCACATGCGTTTCTTTGTAAAGACAAGCAGTTTTTTGCTATGTGTGAAAGCACGGTTAGAAGTGAGATCAGTGTTCCTTTTCTCAGTACAAGCTTTACAGTGAAAGATAATCGCGTTCTTTCGAAAGTTTATTAATTTCAAGAAGTCTTTAGGAATAAACGCACATGCATTTCTTTGTAAAGACAAGCAGTGGTTTGCTACCTGTGAAAGCACTGTTAGAATTGAGATCAGTGTTCCTTTTCTCAGTACAAGCTTCACTTTGAAAGATAATCGCGTTCTTTCGAAAGTTTATTAATTTCACGAAAGCTTTAGTAAGAAACGGACATGCGTTTCTTTGTAAAGACAAGCAGTTCTTTGCTACGTGTGAAAGCACTGTTAGAACTGAGATCAGTGTTCCTTTTCTCAGTACAAGTTTACTTTGAAAGATAATCGCGTGCTTTCGAAAGTTTATTAATTTCGAGGAAGCTTTTGTAAGTAACGCAAATGCGTTTCTTTGTAAAGACAAGCAGTGGTTTGCTACTTGTGAAAGCACTGTTAGAACTGAGATCAGTGTTCCTATTCTCAGTAAATGCTTTACTTTGATAGATAATTGCGTTCTTTTGAAAGTTTACTAATTTCAAGGAATCTCCTTTATCAAACTCACATGTGTTTCTTTGTAAAGGCAAGGAGTTGTTTGCTACGTGTGAAAGCATTGTTAGAACTGAGATCATTGTTCCTTTTCTCAGTAAAAGCTTTACTTTGAGAGATAATCGTGTTCTTTTGAAAGTTTATTAATTTCTCGAAAACTTTAATAAGAAACGCACATGTGTTCCTTTGTAAAGTAATGCAGTGGTTTGCTACATGTAAAAGCACTGTTAGAACTGAGATCAGTGTTCCTTTTCTCAGTACAAGCTTTACTTTGAAAGATAATTGCGTTCTTTCGAAAGTTTATTTATTTCAAGAAAGATTTAGTAAGAAACACACATGGGTTTTTTTGTAAAGACAAGCAGTGGTTTGCTACGTGTGAAAGCACTGTTAAAACTGAGATCAGTGTTCCTTTTCTCAGTACAAGCTTTACTTTGAAAGATAATCACGTTCTCTCGAAAGGTATTAATTTCACGAAAGGTTTAGTAAGAAACGCACATGCGTTTCTTTGTAAAGACAAGCAGTGGTCTGCTACATGTGAAAGCACTGTTGGAACTGAGATCAGTGTACCTTTTCTCAGTACAACTTTTACTTGGAAAGATAATCGCGTTCTTTCGAAAGTTTATTAATTTCACGAAAGCTTTAGTAAGAAACACACATGGGATTTTACCTAAAGACAAGCAGTGGTTTGCTACGTGGGAAAGCACTGTTATAACTGAGATCAGTGTTCCTTTTCTCAGTACAAGCTTTAATTTGAAAGATAATTGCGTTCTTTCGAAAGTTTATTTATTTTAAGAAAGATTTAGTAAGAAACACACATGGGTTCTTTTGTAAAGACAAGCAGTGGTTTGCTACGTGTGAAAGCACTGTTAGAACTGAGATCAGTGTTCCTTTTCTCAGTACAAGCTTTACTTTGAAAGATAATCGCTATCTCTCGAAAGGTTATTAATTTCACGAAAGGTTTAATAAGAAACGCACATGCGTTTCTTTGTAAAGACAAGCAGTGGTCTGCTACATGTGAAAGCACTGTTGGATGTGATCAGTGTACCTTTTCTCAGTACAAGTTTTACTTGGAAAGATAATCGCGTTCTTTCGAAAGTTTATTAATTTCAAGAAAGCTTTAGTAAGAAACACACATGGGATTTTACCTAAAGACAAGCAGTGGTTTGCTACGTGGGAAAGCACTGTTATAACTGAGATCAGTGTTCCTTTTCTCAGGACAAGCTTTAATTTGAAAGATAATCGCGTTCTTTCGAAAGTTTATTAATTTCACGGAAGCTTTAGTAAGAAAGTTTCTTTGTAAAGACAGCAGTGGTTTGCTACGTGTGAAAGCATGGTTAGAAGTGAGATCAGTGTTCCTTTTCTCAGTACAAGCTTTACTTTGAAAGATAATGGCGTTCTTTCGAAAGTTTATTAATTTCACGAAAGCTTTAGTAAGAAACAGACATGGGATTTTTTGTAAAGACAAGCAGTGGTTTGCTACGTGTGAAAGCACTGTTAGAAATGAGATCAGTGTTCCTTTTCTCAGTACAAGCTTTGCTTTGAAATATAATCGCGTTCTCTCGAAAGTTTAATTTCACGAACGCTTTAATATGAAACGCACATGCGTTTCTTTGTAAAGACAAGCAGTGTTTTGCTACGTATGAAAGCACTGTTAGAACTGAGATCAGTGTTCCTTTTCTCAGTACAAGCTTAACTTTGAAATATAATCGCATTCTTTCGAAATTTTATTAATTTCACGAATGGTTTAGTAAGAAACGCACATGCGTTTCTTTGTAAAGACAAGCAGTTCTTTGCTACGTGTGAAAGCACTGTTAGAACTGAGATCAGTGTTCCTTTTCTCAGTACAAGTTTACTTTGAAAGATAATCGCGTGTTTTCGAAAGTTTATTAATTTCGCGGAAGCTTTTGTAATAATCGCACATGCGTTTCTTTGTAAAGACAAGCAGTGGTTTGCTACATGTGAGAGCACTGTTAGAAGTGAGATCAGTGTTCCTATTCTCAGTACAATCTTTACTTTGAAAGATAATCACGTTCTTTCGAAAGTTTATTAATTTCACGAACGCTTTAGTAAGAAACGCTCATGCGTTTCTTTTAAGGACAAGCAGTGGTTTGCTACGTGTTAAAGCATTGTTAGAACTGAGATCATTGTTCCTTTTCTCAATAAAAGCTTTACTTTGAAAGATAATCGCGTTCTTTTGAAAGTTTATTAATTTCTCGAAAACTTTAATAAGAAACGCACATGTGTTCCTTTGTAAAGTAATGCAGTAGTTTGCTACATGTGAAAGCATTGTTAGAACTGAGATCAGTGTTCCTTTTCTCAGTACAAGCTTTACTTTGAAAGATAATTGCGTTCTTTCGAAATTTTATTTATTTCAAGAAAGATTTAGTAAGAAACACACATGGGTTTTTTTGTAAAGATAAGCAGTGGTTTGCTACGTGTGAAAGCACTGTTAGAACTGAGATCGGTGTTCCTTTTCTCAGTACAAGCTTTACTTTGAAAGATAATCGCGTTCTTTCGAAAGTTTATTAATTTCACATAAGCTTTAATATGACATGCAAATGTGTTTCTTTGTAAAGACAAGCAGTTTTTTGCTACGTGTGAAAGCACGGTTAGAAGTGAGATCAGTGTTCTTTTTCTCAGTACAAGCTTTACTTTGAAAGATAATCGCATTCTTCCGAAAGTTAATTAATTTCACGAAAGCTTTAGTAAGAAACGCACATGCGTTTCTTTGTAAAGACAAGCAGTTTTTTGCTATGTGTGAAAGCACGGTTAGAAGTGAGATCAGTGTTCCTTTTCTCAGTACAAGCTTTACAGTGAAAGATAATCGCGTTCTTTCGAAAGTTTATTAATTTCAAGAAGTCTTTAGGAATAAACGCACATGCATTTCTTTGTAAAGACAAGCAGTGGTTTGCTACCTGTGAAGGCACTGTTAGAATTGAGATCAGTGTTCCTTTTCTCAGTACAAGCTTCACTTTGAAAGATAATCGCGTTCTTTCGAAAGTTTATTAATTTCACGAAAGCTTTAGTAAGAAACGGACATGCGTTTCTTTGTAAAGACAAGCAGTTCTTTGCTACGTGTGAAAGCACTGTTAGAACTGAGATCAGTGTTCCTTTTCTCAGTACAAGTTTACTTTGAAAGATAATCGCGTGCTTTCGAAAGTTTATTAATTTCGAGGAAGCTTTTGTAAGTAACGCGAATGCGTTTCTTTGTAAAGACAAGCAGTGGTTTGCTACTTGTGAAAGCACTGTTAGAACTGAGATCAGTGTTCCTATTCTCAGTAAATGCTTTACTTTGATAGATAATTGCGTTCTTTTGAAAGTTTACTAATTTCAAGGAATCTCCTTTATCAAACTCACATGTGTTTCTTTGTAAAGGCAAGGAGTTGTTTGCTACGTGTGAAAGCATTGTTAGAACTGAGATCATTGTTCCTTTTCTCAGTAAAAGCTTTACTTTGATAGATAATCGTGTTCTTTTGAAAGTTTATTAATTTCTCGAAAACTTTAATAAGAAACGCACATGTGTTCCTTTGTAAAGTAATGCAGTGGTTTGCTACATGTGAAAGCACTGTTAGAACTGAGATCAGTGTTCCTTTTCTCAGTACAAGCTTTACTTTGAAAGATAATTGCGTTCTTTCGAAAGTTTATTTATTTCAAGAAAGATTTAGTAAGAAACACACATGGGTTTTTTTGTAAAGACAAGCAGTGGTTTGCTACGTGTGAAAGCACTGTTAGAACTGAGATCAGTGTTCCTTTTCTCAGTACAAGCTTTACTTTGAAAGATAATCACGTTCTCTCGAAAGGTATTAATTTCACGAAAGGTTTAGTAAGAAACGCACATGCGTTTCTTTGTAAAGACAAGCAGTGGTCTGCTACATGTGAAAGCACTGTTGGAACTGAGATCAGTGTACCTTTTCTCAGTACAAGTTTTACTTGGAAAGATAATCGCGTTCTTTCGAAAGTTTATTAATTTCACGAATGCTTTAGTAAGAAACACACATGGGATTTTACCTAAAGACAAGCAGTGGTTTGCTACGTGGGAAAGCACTGTTAGACCTGAGATCAGTGTTCCTTTTCTCAGTACAAGCTTTACTTTGTAAGATAATCGCGTTCTTTCGAAAGTTTATTAATTTCACGTAAGCTTTAATATGAAATGCAAATGTGTTTCTTTGTAAAGACAAGCAGTTTTTGCTACGTGTGAAAGCACAGTTAGTAGTGAGATCAGTGTTCTTTTTCTGAGTACAAGTTTTACTTTGAAAGATAATCGCATTCTTTGGAAAGTTAATTAATGACACAAAAGGTTTAGTAAGAAACGCACATGCGTTTCTTTATAAAGACAAGCAGTTTTTTGCTATGTGTGAAAGCACGGTTAGAAGTGAGATCAGTGTTCCTTTTCTCAGTACAAGCTTTACTTTGAAAGATAATCGCGTTCTTTCGAAAGTTTCTTAATTTCATGATAGCTTTAGTAAGAAACGCACATGGGTATTTTGGTAAACACAAGCAGTGGTTTGCTACATGTGAAAGCACTGTTAGAACGGAGATCAGTGTTCCTTTTCTCAGTACAAGCTTTACTTTGAAAGATAATCGCGTTCTTTAGAAAGTTTAATTTCACGAACGCTTTAATAAGAAACGCACCTGCGTTTCTTTGTAAAGACAAGCAGTGGTTTGCTACGTGTGAAAGCACTGTTAGAACTGAGATCAGTGTTCCTTTTCTCAGTACAAGCTTTATTTTCAAAGATAATCGCGTTCTTTCGAAAGTTTATTAATTTCATAAAAGCTTTACTATGAAACGCACATGCGTTTCTTTGTAAAGACAAGCAGTGGTTTGCTACATCTGAAAGCACTGTTAGAACTGAGATCAGTGTTCCTTTTCTCAGTACAAGCTTTACTTTGAAAGTTAACCGCGTTCTTTCGAAAGTTTATTAATTTCACGAAACCTTTAGTTAGAAACAGACATGGGATTTTTTGTAAAGACAAGCAGTGGTTTGCTACGTGTGAAAGCACTGTTAGAAATGAGATCAGTGTTCCTTTTCTCAGTACAAGCTTTACTTTGAAATATAATCGCGTTCTCTCGAAAGTTTAATTTCATGAACGCTTTAATATGAAACGCACATGCGTTTCTTTGTAAAGACAAGCTGTGTTTTGCTACGTATGAAAGCACTGTTAGAACTGAGATCAGTGTTCCTTTTCTCTGTACAAGCTTAACTTTGAAATATAATCGCGTTCTTTCGAAATTTTATTAATTTCACGAATGGTTTAGTAAGAAACGCACATGCGTTTCTTTGTAAAGACAAGCAGTTCTTTGCTACGTGTGAAAGCACTGTTAGAACTGAGATCAGTGTTCCTTTTCTCAGTACAAGCTTTACTTTGAAAGATAATCGCGTGCTTTCGAAAGTTTATTAATTTCGCGGAAGCTTTTGTAAGAATCGCACATGCGTTTCTTTGTAAAGACAAGCAGTGGTTTGCTACATGTGAGAGCACTGTTAGAAGTGAGATCAGTGTTCCTATTCTCAGTACAATCTTTACTTTGAAAGATAATCACGTTCTTTCGAAAGTTTATTAATTTCACGAACGCTTTAGTAAGAAACGCTCATGCGTTTCTTTTAAGGACAAGCAGTGGTTTGCTACGTGTTAAAGCATTGTTAGTACTGAGATCATTGTTCCTTTTCTCAGGAAAAGCTTTACTTTGAAAGATAATCGCGTTCTTTTGAAAGTTTATTAATTTCTCGGAAACTTTAATAAGAAACGCACATGTGTTCCTTTGTAAAGTAATGCAGTAGTTTGCTACATGTGAAAGCATTGTTAGAACTGAGATCAGTGTTCCTTTTCTCAGTACAAGCTTTACTTTGAAAGATAATTGCGTTCTTTCGAAATTTTATTTATTTCAAGAAAGATTTAGTAAGAAACACACATGGGTTTTTTTGTAAAGATAAGCAGTGGTTTGCTACGTGTGAAAGCACTGTTAGAACTGAGATCAGTGTTCCTTTTCTCAGTACAAGCTTTACTTTTAAAGATAATCGCGTTCTTTCGAAAGTTTATTAATTTCACATAAGCTTTAATATGAAATGCAAATGTGTTTCTTTGTAAAGACAAGCAGTTTTTTGCTACGTGTGAAAGCACGGTTAGAAGTGAGATCAGTGTTCTTTTTCTCAGTACAAGCTTTACTTTGAAAGATAATCGCATTCTTCCGAAAGTTAATTAATTTCACGAAAGCTTTAGTAAGAAACGCATATGCGTTTCTTTGTAAAGACAAGCAGTTTTTTGCTATGTGTGAAAGCACGGTTAGAAGTGAGATCAGTGTTCCTTTTCTCAGTACAAGCTTTACAGTGAAAGATAATCGCGTTCTTTCAAAAGTTTATTAATTTCAAGAAGTCTTTAGGAATAAACGCACATGCATTTCTTTGTAAAGACAAGCAGTGGTTTGCTACCTGTGAAAGCACTGTTAGAATTGAGATCAGTGTTCCTTTTCTCAGTACAAGCTTCACTTTGAAAGATAATCGCGTTCTTTCGAAAGTTTATTAATTTCACGAAAGCTTTAGTAAGAAACGGACATGCGTTTCTTTGTAAAGACAAGCAGTTCTTTGCTACGTGTGAAAGCACTGTTAGAACTGAGATCAGTGTTCCTTTTCTCAGTAAATGCTTTACTTTGATAGATAATTGCGTTCTTTTGAAAGTTTACTAATTTCAAGGAATCTCCTTTATCAAACTCACATGTGTTTCTTTGTAAAGGCAAGGAGTTGTTTGCTACGTGTGAAAGCATTGTTAGAACTGAGATCATTGTTCCTTTTCTCAGTAAAAGCTTTACTTTGAAAGATAATCATGTTCTTTTGAAAGTTTATTAATTTCTCGAAAACTTTAATAAGAAACGCCCATGTGTTCCTTTGTAAAGTAATGCAGTGGTTTGCTACATGTGAAAGCACTGTTAGAACTGAGATCAGTGTTCCTTTTCTCAGTACAAGCTTTACTTTGAAAGATAATTGCGTTCTTTCGAAAGTTTATTTATTTCAAGAAAGATTTAGTAAGAAACACACATGGGTTTTTTTGTAAAGACAAGCAGTGGTTTGCTACGTGTGAAAGCACTGTTAGAACTGAGATCAGTGTTCCTTTTCTCAGTACAAGCTTTACTTTGAAAGATAATCACGTTCTCTCGAAAGGTATTAATTTCACGAAAGGTTTAGTAAGAAACGCACATGCGTTTCTTTGTAAAGACAAGCAGTGGTCTGCTACATGTGAAAGCACTGTTGGAACTGAGATCAGTGTACCTTTTCTCAGTACAAGTTTTACTTGGAAAGATAATCGCGTTCTTTCGAAAGTTTATTAATTTCACGAAAGCTTTAGTAAGAAACACACATGGGATTTTACCTAAAGACAAGCAGTGGTTTGCTACGTGGGAAAGCACTGTTAGACCTGAGATCAGTGTTCCTTTTCTCAGTACAAGCTTTAATTTGAAAGATAATTGCGTTCTTTCGAAAGTTTATTTATTTTAAGAAAGATTTAGTAAGAAACACACATGGGTTCTTTTGTAAAGACAAGCAGTGGTTTGCTACGTGTGAAAGCACTGTTAGAACTGAGATCAGTGTTCCTTTTCTCAGTACAAGTTTTACTTGGAAAGATAATCGCGTTCTCTCGAAAGTTTATTAATTTCAAGAAAGCTTTAGTAAGAAACACACATGGGATTTTACCTAAAGACAAGCAGTGGTTTGCTACGTGGGAAAGCACTGTTACAACTGAGATCAGTGTTCCTTTTCTCAGGACAAGCTTTAATTTGAAAGATAATCGCGTTCTTTCGAAAGTTTATTAATTTCACGGAAGCTTTAGTAAGAAAGTTTATTTGTAAAGACAGCAGTGGTTTGCTACGTGTGAAAGCATGGTTAGAAGTGAGATCAGTGTTCCTTTTCTCAGTACAAGCTTTACTTTGAAAGATAATGGCGTTCTTTCGAAAGTTTATTAATTTCACGAAAGCTTTAGTAAGAAATGCACATGCGTTTCTTTGTAAAGACAAGCAGTTTTTTGCTACGTGTGAAAGCACTGTTAGAACTGAGATCAAAGTTCCTTGTCTCAGTACAAGCTTTAATTTGTAAGCTAATCGCATTCTTTCTAAAGTTTATTAATTTCATGAAAGCTTTAGTAAGAAACGCACATGGTTGTTTTGGTAAAAACAAGCAGTGGTTTGCTACGTGGGAAAGCACTGTTAGAACTGAGATTAGTGTTCCTTTTCTCAGTACAAGCTTTACTTTGAAAGATAATCGCGTTCTTTAGAAAGTTTAATTTCACGAACGCTTTAATAAGAAAAGCACCTGCGTTTCTTTGTAAAAACAAGCAGTGGTTTGCTACGTGTGAAAGCACTGTTAGAACTGAGATCAGTGTTCCTTTTCTCAGTAAAAGCTTTGCTTTGAAAGATAATCGCGTTCTTTCGAACGTTTATTAATTTCACAAAAGCATTACTATGAAAAGCACATGCGTTTCTTTGTAAAGACAAGCACTTGTTTGCTACATGTGAAAGCACTGTTCGACCTGAGATCAGTGTTCCTTTTCTCAGTACAAGCTTTACTTTGTAAGATAATCACGTTCTTTCGAAAGTTTATTAATTTCACGTAAGCTTTAATATGAAATGCAAATGTGTTTCTTTGTAAAGACAAGCAGTTTTTTGCTACGTGTGAAAGCATGGTTAGTAGTGAGATCAGTGTTCTTTTTCTCAGTACAAGTTTTACTTTGAAAGATAATCGCATTCTTTGGAAAGTTAATTAATTACACAAAAGCTTTAGTAAGAAACGCACATGCGTTTCTTTATAAAGACAAGCAGTTTTTTGCTATGTGTGAAAGCACGGTTAGAAGTGAGATCAGTGTTCCTTTTCTCAGTACAAGCTTTACTTTGAAAGATAATCGCGTTCTTTCGAAAGTTTCTTAATTTCATGATAGCTTTAGTAAGAAACGCACATGGGTATTTTGGTAAACACAAGCAGTGGTTTGCTACATGTGAAAGCACTGTTAGAACGGAGATCAGTGTTCCTTTTCTCAGTACAAGCTTTACTTTGAAAGATAATCGCGTTCTTTAGAAAGTTTAATTTCACGAACGCATTAATAAGAAACGCACCTGCGTTTCTTTGTAAAGACAAGCAGTGGTTTGCTACATGTGAAAGCACTGTTAGAACTGAGATCAGTGTTCCTTTTCTCAGTACAAGCTTTACTTTCAAAGATAATCGCGTTCTTTCGAAAGTTTATTAATTTCACAAAAGCTTTACTATGAAACGCACATGCGTTTCTTTGTAAAGACAAGCAGTGGTTTGCTACATCTGAAAGCACTGTTAGAACTGAGATCAGTGTTCCTTTTCTCAGTACAAGCTTTACTTTGAAAGTTAACCGCGTTCTTTCGAAAGTTTATTAATTTCACGAAACCTTTAGTAAGAAACAGACATGGGATTTTTTGTAAAGACAAGCAGTGGTTTGCTACGTGTGAAAGCACTGTTAGAAATGAGATCAGTGTTCCTTTTCTTAGTACAAGCTTTACTTTGAAATATAATCGCGTTCTCTCGAAAGTTTAATTTCACGAACCCTTTAATATGAAACGCACATGCGTTTCTTTGTAAAGACAAGCAGTGTTTTGCTACGTATGAAAGCACTGTTAGAACTGTGATCAGTGTTCCTTTTCTCAGTACAAGCTTAACTTTGAAATATAATCGCGTTCTTTCGAAATTTTATTAATTTCACGAATGGTTTAGTAAGAAACGCACATGCGTTTTTTTGTAAAGACAAGCAGTTCTTTGCTACGTGTGAAAGCACTGTTAGAACTGAGATCAGTGTTCCTTTTCTCAGTACAAGTTTACTTTGAAAGATAATCGCGTGTTTTCGAAAGTTTATTAATTTCGCGGAAGCTTTTGTAAGAATCGCACATGCGTTTCTTTGTAAAGACAAGCAGTGGTTTGCTACATGTGAGAGCACTGTTAGAAGTGAGATCAGTGTTCCTATTCTCAGTACAATCTTTACTTTGAAAGATAATCACGTTCTTTCAAAAGTTTATTAATTTCACGAACGCTTTAGTAAGAAACGCTCATGCGTTTCTTTTAAGGACAAGCAGTGGTTTGCTACGTGTTAAAGCATTGTTAGAACTGAGATCATTGTTCCTTTTCTCAGTAAAAGCTCTACTTTGAAAGATAATCGCGTTCTTTTGAAAGTTTATTAATTTCTCGAAAACTTAATAAGAAACGCACATTTGTTCCTTTGTAAAGTAATGCAGTAGTTTGCTACATGTGAAAGCATTGTTAGAACTGAGATCAGTGTTCCTTTTCTCAGTACAAGCTTTACTTTGAAAGATAATTGCGTTCTTTCGAAATTTTATTTATTACAAGAAAGATTTAGTAAGAAACACACATGGGTTTTTTTGTAAAGATAAGCAGTGGTTTGCTACGTGTGAAAGCACTGTTAGAACTGAGATCAGTGTTCCTTTTCTCAGTACAAGCTTTACTTTGAAAGATAATCGCGTTCTCTCGAAAGTTTATTAATTTCACGAAAGCTTTAGTAAGAAACGCACATGCGTTTCTTTGTAAAGAGAAGCAGTTTTTTGCTATGTGTGAAAGCACGGTTAGAAGTGAGATCAGTGTTCCTTTTCTCAATACAAGCTTTACATTGAAAGATAATCGCGTTCTTTCGAAAGTTTATTAATTTCACGGAAGCTTTAGTAAGAAAGTTTATTTGTAAAGACAAGCAGTGGTTTGCTACGTGTGAACGAACGGTTAGAAGTGAGATCAGTGTTCCTTTTCTCAGTACAAGCTTTATTTGAAAGATAATCGTGTTCTCTCAAAAGTTTATTAATTTCACGAAAGCTTTAGTAAGAAACGCACATGCTTTTCTTTGTAAAGACAAGCAGTGGTTAGCTAAGTGTGAAAGCACGGTTAGAACAGAGATCAGTGTTCCTTTTCTCAGTACAAGCTTTACTTTGAAAGTTAATCGCGTTATTTAGAAAGATTATTAATTTCACGCCACCTTTAGTAAGAAACACACATGGGATTTTTCGTAAAGACAAGCATTTTTTTGCTGCGTGCGAAAGCACTGTTAGAACTGAGATCAGTGTTCCTTTTCTCAGTACAAGCTTTACTTTGAAAGATAATAGCATTCTTTCGAAAGTTTAATTTCACGAACGCTTTAATAAGTATCGCACATGCGTTTCTTTGAAAAGACAAGCAGTGGTTTGCTACGTGTGAAAGCACTGTTAGAAATGAGATCAGTGTTCCTTTTCTCAGTACAAGCTTTACTTTGAAAGATAATCGCGTTCTTTCGAAAGTTTATTAATTTCACGTAATCTTTATATTTACAAGCACATGCGTTTCTTTGTAAAGACAAGCAGTTGTTTGCTATATGTCAAAGCACGGTGAGAAGTGGGATCAGTGTTTCTTTTCTCAGTACAAGCTTTACTTTGAAAGATAATCGCGTTCTTTCGAAAGTTTATTAATTTCAAGAAAGCTTTAGTAAGAAACGCACATGGGATTTTTTGTAAACACAAGCAGTGGTTTGCTACGTGTGAAAGCACTGTTAGAACTGAGATCAGTGTTCCTTTTCTCAGTACAAGCTTTACTTTGAAAGATAATCGCGTTCTTTCGAAAGTTTATAAATTTCACGGAAGCTTTAGTAATAAAGTTTCTTTGTAAATACAAGAAGTGGTTTGCTACGTAGGAAAGCACTGTTATAACTGAGATCAGGGTTCCTTTTCTCAGTACAGCTTTACTTTGAAAGATAATCGCGTTCTTCCGAAAGTTTATTAATTTCACGGAAGCTTCCGTAAGAAACGCACATGCGTTTCTTTGTAAAGACAAGCAGTGGTTTGCTACGTGTGTAAGCACGGTTAGAAGTGAGATCAGTGTTGCTTTTTTCAGTACAAGCTTTACTTTGAAAGATAATCGCATTCTTTAGAAAGTTTAATTTCACGAACGCTTTAATAAGAAACGCACCTGCGTTTCTTTTAAAGACAAGCAGTGGTTTGCTACGTGTGAAAGCACTGTTAGAACTGAGATCAGTGTTCCTTTTCTCAGTACAAGCTTTACTTTGAAAGATAATAGCGTTCCTTAGAAAGTTTATTAATTTCACGACAGCTTTAATAAGAAACACACATGGGATTTTATGTAAAGACAAGCAGTGGTTTGCTACGTGTCAAAGCACTGTTAGAACTGAGTTCAATGTTCCTTTGCCAAGGACAAGCTTTACTTTGAAAGAAAATCGCGTTCTTTCGAAAGTTTATTAATTTCAGGAAAGCTTTACTATGAAACGCAGATGCGTTTCTTTGTAAAGACAAGCAGTGGTTTGCTACATGTGAAAGCACTGTTAGAACTGAGATCAGTGTTCCTTTTCTCAGTACAAGCTTTACTTGGAAGATAATTGCGTTCTTTCGAAAGTTTATTAATTTCACGTAAGCTTTAGTAAGAAACACACATGGGATTTTATTTAAAGTCAAGCAGTGGTTTGCTACGTGTGAAAGCACTGTTATAACTGAGATCAGTGTTCCTTTTCTCAGTACAAGCTTTATTTGAAAGATAATTGCATTCTTTCGAAAGTTTATTAATTTCACAAAAGCTTTACTATGAAACGCAAATGCGTTTCTTAGTAAAGAGAAGCAGTTTTTGGTACGTCAGAAAGCACGGTTAGAAGTGAGATCAGTGTTCCTTTTCTCAGTACAAGCTTTACTTTGATAGATAATCGCCTTCTTTCGAAAGTTTATTAATTTCAAAAAAGGTTTACTATGAAACGCACATGCGTTTTTTTTGTAAAGACAAGCAGTGGTTTACTACGTGTGAAAGCACTGTTAGGACTGAGATCAATGTTCCTTTTCTCAGTACAAGCTTTACTTTGAAAGATAATCTCATTCTTCTGAAAGTTTATTAATTTCATGAAAGCTTTAGTAAGAAACGCACATTGGTTTTTTGGTAAACACAAGCAGTGGTTTGCTACGTGTGAAAGCACTGTTAGAACTGAGATCAGTGTTCCTTTTCTCAGTACAAGCTTTACTTTGAAAGTTAATCGCGTTCTTTCGGAAGATTATTAATTGCAAGAAACCTTTAGTAAGAAACACACATGGGATTTTTCGTAAAGACAAGCAGTGGTTTGCTACCTGTGAAAGCACTGTTAGAACTGAGATCAGTGTTCCTTTTCTCAGTACAAGCTTTACTTTGAAAGTTAATCGCGTTCTTTCGAAAGATTATTAATTTCAAGAAACCTTTAGTAAGAAACACACATGGGTTTTTTCGTAAAGACAAGCAGTGGTTTGCTACATGTGAAAGCAGTATTAGAACTGAGATCAGCGTTCCTTTTCTCAGTACAAGATTTACTTTGAAAGATAATCGCGTTCTTTCGAAAGTTTGTTAATTTCACGAAAGCTTTAGTAAAAAAGTTTATTTGTAAAGACAAGCAGTGGTTTGCTACATGTGAAAGCACTGTTAGAACTGAGATCAGTGTTCCTTTTCTCAGTACAAGCTTTACTTTGAAAGATAATCGCATTCTTTTGAAAGTTTTTTATTTTCACGTAATCTTTACTATTAAACGCACATGCGTTCTTTGTAAAGACAAGCAGTTGTTTGCTACATGTGAAAGCACGGTTAGAAGTGAGATCAGTGTTCCTTTTCTTAGTACAATCTTTATTTGAAAGATAATCGCGTTCATTCGAAAGTTTATTAATTTTACGAAAGCTTTAGTAAGAAACACACATGCGTTTCTTTGTAAAGACAAGCAGTTGTTTGCTACGTGTGAATGCACTGTTAGAAGTGAGATCAGTTTTCCTATTCTCAGTACAAGCTTTACTTTGAAAGATGATCGCGTTCTTTCGAAAGTTTATAAATTTCATGAAAGCTTTAGTAAGAAACACACATGGGATTTTATGTAGAGACAAGTAGTTGTTTGCTACGTGTGAAAGCACTGTTATAACTGAGATCAGTGTTCCTTTTCTCAGTACAAGCTTTATTTTCAAAGATAATCGTGTTCTTTAGAAAGTTTAATTTCACAAACGCTTTAATAAGAAATGCACCTGCCTTTCTTTGTAAAGAGAAGCAGTGGTTTGCTACGTGTGAAAGCACTGTTAGAACTGAGATCAGTGTTCTTTTTCTCAGTACAAGCTTTACTTTGAAAGATAATCGCGTTCTTTCGAAAGTTTCTTAATTTCACAAAAGCTTTATTATGAAACGCACATGCGTTTCTTTGTAAAGACAAGCAGTGGTTTGCTACATGTGAAAGCACTGTTAGAACTGAGATCAGTGTTCCTTTTCTCAGTACAAGCTTTACTTTGAAAGATAATTGCGTTATTTCGAAAGTTTATTAATTTCACGTAAACTTTACTATGAAACGCAAATGTGTTTCTTTGTAAAGACAAGCAGTTTTTTGCTACATGTGAAAGCACGGTTAGAAGTGAGATCAGTGTTCTTTTTCTCAGTACAAGCTTTACTTTGAAAGATAATCGCGTTCTTTCGAAAGTTAATTAATTTCTTGAAATCTTTAGTAAGAAACGCACATGCGGTTCTTTGTAAAGACAAGCAGTTTTTTGCTATGTGTGAAAGCACGGTTAGAAGTGAGATCAGTGTTCCTTTTCTCATTACAAGCTTTACATTGAAAGGTAATCGCGTTCTTTCGAAAGTTTATTAATTTCAAGAAGTCTTTAGGAAGAAACGCACATGCGTTTCTTTGTAAGACAAGCAGTGGTTTGCTACGTGTGAAAGCACTGTTAGAACTGATATCAGTGTTCCTTTTCTCAGTACAAGCTTTACTTTGAAAGATAATCGCGTTCTTTCGAAAGTTTATTAATTTCACGAAAGCTTTAGTAAGAAACACACATGGGTTTTTTTGTAAAGACAAGCAGTGGTTTGCTACGTGTGAAAGCACTGTTAGAACTGAGATCAGTGTTCCTTTTCTCAGTACAAGCTTTTCTTTCAAAGTTAATCGCGTTCTTTCGAAAGTTTATTAATTTCACGGAAGCTTTAATATGAAATGGAAATGTGTTTCTTTGTAAAGACAAGCAGTTTTTTGCTACGTGTGAAAGCATGGTTAGTAGTGAGATCAGTGTTCTTTTTCTCAGTACAAGTTTTACTTTGAAAGATAATCGCATTCTTTGGAAAGTTAATTAATTACACAAAAGCTTTAGTAAGAAACGCACATGCGTTTCTTTATAAAGACAAGCAGTTTTTTGCTATGTGTGAAAGCACGGTTAGAAGTGAGATCAGTGTTCCTTTTCTCAGTACAAGCTTTACTTTGAAAGATAATCGCGTTCTTTCGAAAGTTTCTTAATTTCATGATAGCTTTAGTAAGAAACGCACATGGGTATTTTGGTAAACACTAGCAGTGGTTTGCTACATGTGAAAGCACTGTTAGAACGGAGATCAGTGTTCCTTTTCTCAGTACAAGCTTTACTTTGAAAGATAATCGCGTTCTTTAGAAAGTTTAATTTCACGAACGCTTTAATAAGAAACGCACCTGCGTTTCTTTGTAAAGACAAGCAGTGGTTTGCTACGTGTGAAAGCACTGTTAGAACTGAGATCAGTGTTCCTTTTCTCAGTACAAGCTTTACTTTGAAAGATAATCGCATTCTTTTGAAAGTTTTTTATTTTCACGTAATCTTTACTATTAAACGCACATGCGTTCTTTGTAAAGACAAGCAGTTGTTTGCTACATGTGAAAGCACGGTTAGAAGTGAGATCAGTGTTCCTTTTCTTAGTACAATCTTTATTTGAAAGATAATCGCGTTCATTCGAAAGTTTATTAATTTTACGAAAGCTTTAGTAAGAAACACACATGCGTTTCTTTGTAAAGACAAGCAGTTGTTTGCTACGTGTGAATGCACTGTTAGAAGTGAGATCAGTTTTCCTATTCTCAGTACAAGCTTTACTTTGAAAGATGATCGCGTTCTTTCGAAAGTTTATAAATTTCATGAAAGCTTTAGTAAGAAACACACATGGGATTTTATGTAGAGACAAGTAGTTGTTTGCTACGTGTGAAAGCACTGTTATAACTGAGATCAGTGTTCCTTTTCTCAGTACAAGCTTTATTTTGAAAGATAATCGTGTTCTTTAGAAAGTTTAATTTCACAAACGCTTTAATAAGAAATGCACCTGCCTTTCTTTGTAAAGAGAAGCAGTGGTTTGCTACGTGTGAAAGCACTGTTAGAACTGAGATCAGTGTTCTTTTTCTCAGTACAAGCTTTACTTTGAAAGATAATCGCGTTCTTTCGAAAGTTTCTTAATTTCACAAAAGCTTTATTATGAAACGCACATGCGTTTCTTTGTAAAGACAAGCAGTGGTTTGCTACATGTGAAAGCACTGTTAGAACTGAGATCAGTGTTCCTTTTCTCAGTACAAGCTTTACTTTGAAAGATAATTGCGTTATTTCGAAAGTTTATTAATTTCACGTAAACTTTACTATGAAACGCAAATGTGTTTCTTTGTAAAGACAAGCAGTTTTTTGCTACATGTGAAAGCACGGTTAGAAGTGAGATCAGTGTTCTTTTTCTCAGTACAAGCTTTACTTTGAAAGATAATCGCGTTCTTTCGAAAGTTAATTAATTTCTTGAAATCTTTAGTAAGAAACGCACATGCGGTTCTTTGTAAAGACAAGCAGTTTTTTGCTATGTGTGAAAGCACGGTTAGAAGTGAGATCAGTGTTCCTTTTCTCATTACAAGCTTTACATTGAAAGGTAATCGCGTTCTTTCGAAAGTTTATTAATTTCAAGAAGTCTTTAGGAAGAAACGCACATGCGTTTCTTTGTAAGACAAGCAGTGGTTTGCTACGTGTGAAAGCACTGTTAGAACTGATATCAGTGTTCCTTTTCTCAGTACAAGCTTTACTTTGAAAGATAATCGCGTTCTTTCGAAAGTTTATTAATTTCACGAAAGCTTTAGTAAGAAACACACATGGGTTTTTTTGTAAAGACAAGCAGTGGTTTGCTACGTGTGAAAGCACTGTTAGAACTGAGATCAGTGTTCCTTTTCTCAGTACAAGCTTTTCTTTCAAAGTTAATCGCGTTCTTTCGAAAGTTTATTAATTTCAGGGAAGCTTTAATATGAAATGGAAATGTGTTTCTTTGTAAAGACAAGCAGTTTTTTGCTACGTGTGAAAGCATGGTTAGTAGTGAGATCAGTGTTCTTTTTCTCAGTACAAGTTTTACTTTGAAAGATAATCGCATTCTTTGGAAAGTTAATTAATTACACAAAAGCTTTAGTAAGAAACGCACATGCGTTTCTTTATAAAGACAAGCAGTTTTTTGCTATGTGTGAAAGCACGGTTAGAAGTGAGATCAGTGTTCCTTTTCTCAGTACAAGCTTTACTTTGAAAGATAATCGCGTTCTTTCGAAAGTTTCTTAATTTCATGATAGCTTTAGTAAGAAACGCACATGGGTATTTTGGTAAACACTAGCAGTGGTTTGCTACATGTGAAAGCACTGTTAGAACGGAGATCAGTGTTCCTTTTCTCAGTACAAGCTTTACTTTGAAAGATAATCGCGTTCTTTAGAAAGTTTAATTTCACGAACGCTTTAATAAGAAACGCACCTGCGTTTCTTTGTAAAGACAAGCAGTGGTTTGCTACGTGTGAAAGCACTGTTAGAACTGAGATCAGTGTTCCTTTTCTCAGTACAAGCTTTACTTTGAAAGATAATCGCGTTCTTTCGAAAGTTTATTAATTTCAAGAAGTCTTTAGGAAGAAACGCACATGCTTTTCTTTGTAAAGACAAGCAGTGGTTTGCTACATGTGAAAGCACTGTTAGAACTGAGATCAATGTTACTTTTCCCAGTACAAGCTTTACTTTGAAAGATAATCGCGTTCTTTCGAAAGTTTATTAATTTCACCAAAGTTTTAGTAAGAAACACACATGGGTTTTTTTGTAAAGACAAGCAGCAGTTTGCTACATGTGAAAGCACTGTTGGAACTGAGATCAGTGTTCCTTTTCTCAGTACAAGCTTTACATTGAAAGATAATCGCGTTCTTTCGATAGGTTATTAATTTCACGAAGGGTTTAGTAAGAAACGCACATGCGTTTCTTTGTAAAGACAAGCAGTTGTTTGCTACGTGTGAAAGCACTATTAGAACTGAGATCAGTGTTCCTTTTCTCAGTACAAGCTTTATTTTGAAAGATAATCGCGTTCTTTCGAAAGTTTAATAATTTCACATAAGCTTTACTATGAAACGCAAATGCGTTTCTTTGTAAAGACAAGCAGTTTTTTGCTACGTGTGAAAGAACGGTTAGAAGTGAGATCAGTGTTCCTTTTCTCAGTACAAGCTTTATTTGAAAGATAATCGTGTTCTCTCAAAAGTTTATTAATTTCACGAAAGCTTTAGTAAGAAACGCACATGCTTTTCTTTGTAAAGACAAGCAGTGGTTAGCTAAGTGTGAAAGCACGGTTAGAACAGAGATCAGTGTTCCTTTTCTCAGTACAAGCTTTACTTTGAAAGTTAATCGCGTTATTTCGAAAGATTATTAATTTCATGCCACCTTTAGTAAGAAACACACATGGGATTTTTCGTAAAGACAAGCATTTGTTTGCTGCGTGTGAAAGCACTGTTAGAACTGAGATCAGTGTTCCTTTTCTCAGTACAAGCTTTACTTTGAAAGATAATAGCATTCTTTCGAAAGTTTAATTTCACGAACGCTTTAATAAGTATCGCACATGCGTTTCTTTGAAAAGACAAGCAGTGGTTTGCTACGTGTGAAAGCACTGTTAGAAATGAGATCAGTGTTCCTTTTCTCAGTACAAGCTTTACTTTGAAAGATAATCGCGTTCTTTCGAAAGTTTATTAATTTCACGTAATCTTTATATTTACAAGCACATGCGTTTCTTTGTAAAGACAAGCAGTTGTTTGCTATATGTCAAAGCACGGTGAGAAGTGGGATCAGTGTTTCTTTTCTCAGTACAAGCTTTACTTTGAAAGATAATCGCGTTCTTTCGAAAGTTTATTAATTTCAAGAAAGCTTTAGTAAGAAACGCACATGGGATTTTTTGTAAACACAAGCAGTGGTTTGCTACGTGTGAAAGCACTGTTAGAACTGAGATCAGTGTTCCTTTTCTCAGTACAAGCTTTACTTTGAAAGATAATCGCGTTCTTTCGAAAGTTTATAAATTTCACGGAAGCTTTAGTAATAAAGTTTCTTTGTAAATACAAGAAGTGGTTTGCTACGTAGGAAAGCACTGTTATAACTGAGATCAGGGTTCCTTTTCTCAGTACAGCTTTACTTTGAAAGATAATCGCGTTCTTCCGAAAGTTTATTAATTTCACGGAAGCTTCCGTAAGAAACGCACATGCGTTTCTTTGTAAAGACAAGCAGTGGTTTGCTACGTGTGTAAGCACGGTTAGAAGTGAGATCAGTGTTGCTTTTTTCAGTACAAGCTTTACTTTGAAAGATAATCGCATTCTTTAGAAAGTTTAATTTCACGAACGCTTTAATAAGAAACGCACCTGCATTTCTTTTAAAGACAAGCAGTGGTTTGCTACGTGTGAAAGCACTGTTAGAACTGAGTTCAATGTTCCGTTGCCAAGGACAAGCTTTACTTTGAAAGAAAATCGCGTTCTTTCGAAAGTTTATTAATTTCACGAAAGCTTTACTATGAAACGCAGATGCGTTTCTTTGTAAAGACAAGCAGTGGTTTGCTACATGTGAAAGCACTGTTAGAACTGAGATCAGTGTTCCTTTTCTCAGTACAAGCTTTACTTGGAAGATAATTGCGTTCTTTCGAAAGTTTATTAATTTCACGTAAGCTTTAGTAAGAAACACACATGGGATTTTATTTAAAGTCAAGCAGTGGTTTGCTACGTGTGAAAGCACTGTTATAACTGAGATCAGTGTTCCTTTTCTCAGTACAAGCTTTATTTGAAAGATAATTGCATTCTTTCGAAAGTTTATTAATTTCACAAAAGCTTTACTATGAAACGCAAATGCGTTTCTTAGTAAAGAGAAGCAGTTTTTGATACGTCAGAAAGCACGGTTAGAAGTGAGATCAGTGTTCCTTTTCTCAGTACAAGCTTTACTTTGATAGATAATCGCCTTCTTTC
Organism: Chionomys nivalis; assembly: GCF_950005125.1. Taxonomy (NCBI): domain Eukaryota; kingdom Metazoa; phylum Chordata; class Mammalia; order Rodentia; family Cricetidae; genus Chionomys; species Chionomys nivalis. The sequence continues at coordinate 1,386,912 of NC_080104.1, forward strand.
GAAAGTTTATTAATTTCAAAAAAGGTTTACTATGAAACGCACATGCGTTTTTTTTGTAAAGACAAGCAGTGGTTTACTACGTGTGAAAGCACTGTTAGAACTGAGATCAATGTTCCTTTTCTCAGTACAAGCTTTACTTTGAAAGATAATCTCATTCTTCTGAAAGTTTATTAATTTCATGAAAGCTTTAGTAAGAAACGCACATTGGTTTTTTGGTAAACACAAGCAGTGGTTTGCTACGTGTGAAAGCACTGTTAGAACTGAGATCAGTGTTCCTTTTCTCAGTACAAGCTTTACTTTGAAAGTTAATCGCGTTCTTTCGGAAGATTATTAATTGCAAGAAACCTTTAGTAAGAAACACACATGGGATTTTTCGTAAAGACAAGCAGTGGTTTGCTACCTGTGAAAGCACTGTTAGAACTGAGATCAGTGTTCCTTTTCTCAGTACAAGCTTTACTTTGAAAGTTAATCGCGTTCTTTCGAAAGATTATTAATTTCAAGAAACCTTTAGTAAGAAACACACATGGGTTTTTTCGTAAAGACAAGCAGTGGTTTGCTACATGTGAAAGCAGTATTAGAACTGAGATCAGTGTTCCTTTTCTCAGTACAAGATTTACTTTGAAAGATAATCGCGTTCTTTCGAAAGTTTGTTAATTTCACGAAAGCTTTAGTAAAAAAGTTTATTTGTAAAGACAAGCAGTGGTTTGCTACATGTGAAAGCACTGTTAGAACTGAGATCAGTGTTCCTTTTCTCAGTACAAGCTTTACTTTGAAAGATAATCGCATTCTTTTGAAAGTTTTTTATTTTCACGTAATCTTTACTATTAAACGCACATGCGTTCTTTGTAAAGACAAGCAGTTGTTTGCTACATGTGAAAGCACGGTTAGAAGTGAGATCAGTGTTCCTTTTCTTAGTACAATCTTTATTTGAAAGATAATCGCGTTCATTCGAAAGTTTATTAATTTCACGAAAGCTTTAGTAAGAAACGCACATGCGTTTCTTTGTAAAGACAAGCAGTTGTTTGCTACGTGTGAATGCACTGTTAGAAGTGAGATCAGTTTTCCTATTCTCAGTACAAGCTTTACTTTGAAAGATGATCGCGTTCTTTCGAAAGTTTATAAATTTCATGAAAGCTTTAGTAAGAAACACACATGGGATTTTATGTAGAGACAAGTAGTTGTTTGCTACGTGTGAAAGCACTGTTATAACTGAGATCAGTGTTCCTTTTCTCAGTACAAGCTTTATTTTCAAAGATAATCGTGTTCTTTAGAAAGTTTAATTTCACAAACGCTTTAATAAGAAATGCACCTGCCTTTCTTTGTAAAGAGAAGCAGTGGTTTGCTACGTGTGAAAGCACTGTTAGAACTGAGATCAGTGTTCTTTTTCTCAGTACAAGCTTTACTTTGAAAGATAATCGCGTTCTTTCGAAAGTTTCTTAATTTCACAAAAGCTTTATTATGAAACGCACATGCGTTTCTTTGTAAAGACAAGCAGTGGTTTGCTACATGTGAAAGCACTGTTAGAACTGAGATCAGTGTTCCTTTTCTCAGTACAAGCTTTACTTTGAAAGATAATTGCGTTATTTCGAAAGTTTATTAATTTCACGTAAACTTTACTATGAAACGCAAATGTGTTTCTTTGTAAAGACAAGCAGTTTTTTGCTACATGTGAAAGCACGGTTAGAAGTGAGATCAGTGTTCTTTTTCTCAGTACAAGCTTTACTTTGAAAGATAATCGCGTTCTTTCGAAAGTTAATTAATTTCTTGAAATCTTTAGTAAGAAACGCACATGCGGTTCTTTGTAAAGACAAGCAGTTTTTTGCTATGTGTGAAAGCACGGTTAGAAGTGAGATCAGTGTTCCTTTTCTCATTACAAGCTTTACATTGAAAGGTAATCGCGTTCTTTCGAAAGTTTATTAATTTCAAGAAGTCTTTAGGAAGAAACGCACATGCGTTTCTTTGTAAGACAAGCAGTGGTTTGCTACGTGTGAAAGCACTGTTAGAACTGATATCAGTGTTCCTTTTCTCAGTACAAGCTTTACTTTGAAAGATAATCGCGTTCTTTCGAAAGTTTATTAATTTCACGAAAGCTTTAGTAAGAAACACACATGGGTTTTTTTGTAAAGACAAGCAGTGGTTTGCTACGTGTGAAAGCACTGTTAGAACTGAGATCAGTGTTCCTTTTCTCAGTACAAGCTTTTCTTTCAAAGTTAATCGCGTTCTTTCGAAAGTTTATTAATTTCACTAAACCTTTAGTAAGAAACACACATGGGATTTTTCGTAAAGACAAGCAGTGGTTTGCTACGTGTGAAAGCACTGTTAGAACTGAGATAAGTGTTCCTTTTCTCAGTATAAGCTTTACTTTGAAATATAATCGCGTTCTTTCGAAAGTTTATTAATTTCACAAACGCTTTAATAAGAAACGCACATGCATTTCTTTGTAAAGACAAGCAGTGGTTTGCTACGTATGAAAGCATTCTTAGAACTGAGATCAGTGTTCCTTTTCTCAGTACAAGCTTTAGTTTGAAAGACAATCGCGTTCTTTCGAAATTTTATTAATTTCACGAAAGCTTTTGTAAGAAACGGACATGCGTTTCTTTGTAAAGACAAGCAGTTGTTTGCTACGTGTGAAAGCACTGTTAGAACTGAGATCAGTGTTCCTTTTCTCAGTACAAGCTTTACTTTGAAAGATAATCGCGTGCTTTCGAAAGTTTATTAATTTCGCGGAAGCTTTAGTAAGAAACGCACATGCGTTTCTTTGTAAAGACAAGCAGTGGTTTGCTACTTGTGAAAGCACTCTTAGAACTGAGATCAATGTGCCTTTTCTCAGTACAAGCTTTACTTTGAAAGATAATCGCGTTCTTTCGAAAGTTTATAAATTTCACGGAAGCTTTAGTAATAAAGTTTCTTTGTAAATACAAGAAGTGGTTTGCTACGTAGGAAAGCACTGTTATAACTGAGATCAGGGTTCCTTTTCTCAGTACAGCTTTACTTTGAAAGATAATCGCGTTCTTCCGAAAGTTTATTAATTTCACGGAAGCTTCCGTAAGAAACGCACATGCGTTTCTTTGTAAAGACAAGCAGTGGTTTGCTACGTGTGTAAGCACGGTTAGAAGTGAGATCAGTGTTGCTTTTTTCAGTACAAGCTTTACTTTGAAAGATAATCGCATTCTTTAGAAAGTTTAATTTCACGAACGCTTTAATAAGAAACGCACCTGCATTTCTTTTAAAGACAAGCAGTGGTTTGCTACGTGTGAAAGCACTGTTAGAACTGAGTTCAATGTTCCTTTGCCAAGGACAAGCTTTACTTTGAAAGAAAATCGCGTTCTTTCGAAAGTTTATTAATTTCACGAAAGCTTTACTATGAAACGCAGATGCGTTTCTTTGTAAAGACAAGCAGTGGTTTGCTACATGTGAAAGCACTGTTAGAACTGAGATCAGTGTTCCTTTTCTCAGTACAAGCTTTACTTGGAAGATAATTGCGTTCTTTCGAAAGTTTATTAATTTCACGTAAGCTTTAGTAAGAAACACACATGGGATTTTATTTAAAGTCAAGCAGTGGTTTGCTACGTGTGAAAGCACTGTTATAACTGAGATCAGTGTTCCTTTTCTCAGTACAAGCTTTATTTGAAAGATAATTGCATTCTTTCGAAAGTTTATTAATTTCACAAAAGCTTTACTATGAAACGCAAATGCGTTTCTTAGTAAAGAGAAGCAGTTTTTGATACGTCAGAAAGCACGGTTAGAAGTGAGATCAGTGTTCCTTTTCTCAGTACAAGCTTTACTTTGATAGATAATCGCCTTCTTTCGAAAGTTTATTAATTTCAAAAAAGGTTTACTATGAAACGCACATGCGTTTTTTTTGTAAAGACAAGCAGTGGTTTACTACGTGTGAAAGCACTGTTAGAACTGAGATCAATGTTCCTTTTCTCAGTACAAGCTTTACTTTGAAAGATAATCTCATTCTTCTGAAAGTTTATTAATTTCATGAAAGCTTTAGTAAGAAACGCACATTGGTTTTTTGGTAAACACAAGCAGTGGTTTGCTACGTGTGAAAGCACTGTTAGAACTGAGATCAGTGTTCCTTTTCTCAGTACAAGCTTTACTTTGAAAGTTAATCGCGTTCTTTCGGAAGATTATTAATTGCAAGAAACCTTTAGTAAGAAACACACATGGGATTTTTCGTAAAGACAAGCAGTGGTTTGCTACCTGTGAAAGCACTGTTAGAACTGAGATCAGTGTTCCTTTTCTCAGTACAAGCTTTACTTTGAAAGTTAATCGCGTTCTTTCGAAAGATTATTAATTTCAAGAAACCTTTAGTAAGAAACACACATGGGTTTTTTCGTAAAGACAAGCAGTGGTTTGCTACATGTGAAAGCAGTATTAGAACTGAGATCAGTGTTCCTTTTCTCAGTACAAGATTTACTTTGAAAGATAATCGCGTTCTTTCGAAAGTTTGTTAATTTCACGAAAGCTTTAGTAAAAAAGTTTATTTGTAAAGACAAGCAGTGGTTTGCTACATGTGAAAGCACTGTTAGAACTGAGATCAGTGTTCCTTTTCTCAGTACAAGCTTTACTTTGAAAGATAATCGCATTCTTTTGAAAGTTTTTTATTTTCACGTAATCTTTACTATTAAACGCACATGCGTTCTTTGTAAAGACAAGCAGTTGTTTGCTACATGTGAAAGCACGGTTAGAAGTGAGATCAGTGTTCCTTTTCTTAGTACAATCTTTATTTGAAAGATAATCGCGTTCATTCGAAAGTTTATTAATTTCACGAAAGCTTTAGTAAGAAACGCACATGCGTTTCTTTGTAAAGACAAGCAGTTGTTTGCTACGTGTGAATGCACTGTTAGAAGTGAGATCAGTTTTCCTATTCTCAGTACAAGCTTTACTTTGAAAGATGATCGCGTTCTTTCGAAAGTTTATAAATTTCATGAAAGCTTTAGTAAGAAACACACATGGGATTTTATGTAGAGACAAGTAGTTGTTTGCTACGTGTGAAAGCACTGTTATAACTGAGATCAGTGTTCCTTTTCTCAGTACAAGCTTTATTTTGAAAGATAATCGTGTTCTTTAGAAAGTTTAATTTCACAAACGCTTTAATAAGAAATGCACCTGCCTTTCTTTGTAAAGAGAAGCAGTGGTTTGCTACGTGTGAAAGCACTGTTAGAACTGAGATCAGTGTTCTTTTTCTCAGTACAAGCTTTACTTTGAAAGATAATCGCGTTCTTTCGAAAGTTTCTTAATTTCACAAAAGCTTTATTATGAAACGCACATGCGTTTCTTTGTAAAGACAAGCAGTGGTTTGCTACATGTGAAAGCACTGTTAGAACTGAGATCAGTGTTCCTTTTCTCAGTACAAGCTTTACTTTGAAAGATAATTGCGTTATTTCGAAAGTTTATTAATTTCACGTAAACTTTACTATGAAACGCAAATGTGTTTCTTTGTAAAGACAAGCAGTTTTTTGCTACATGTGAAAGCACGGTTAGAAGTGAGATCAGTGTTCTTTTTCTCAGTACAAGCTTTACTTTGAAAGATAATCGCGTTCTTTCGAAAGTTAATTAATTTCTTGAAATCTTTAGTAAGAAACGCACATGCGGTTCTTTGTAAAGACAAGCAGTTTTTTGCTATGTGTGAAAGCACGGTTAGAAGTGAGATCAGTGTTCCTTTTCTCATTACAAGCTTTACATTGAAAGGTAATCGCGTTCTTTCGAAAGTTTATTAATTTCAAGAAGTCTTTAGGAAGAAACGCACATGCGTTTCTTTGTAAGACAAGCAGTGGTTTGCTACGTGTGAAAGCACTGTTAGAACTGATATCAGTGTTCCTTTTCTCAGTACAAGCTTTACTTTGAAAGATAATCGCGTTCTTTCGAAAGTTTATTAATTTCACGAAAGCTTTAGTAAGAAACACACATGGGTTTTTTTGTAAAGACAAGCAGTGGTTTGCTACGTGTGAAAGCACTGTTAGAACTGAGATCAGTGTTCCTTTTCTCAGTACAAGCTTTTCTTTCAAAGTTAATCGCGTTCTTTCGAAAGTTTATTAATTTCACTAAACCTTTAGTAAGAAACACACATGGGATTTTTCGTAAAGACAAGCAGTGGTTTGCTACGTGTGAAAGCACTGTTAGAACTGAGATAAGTGTTCCTTTTCTCAGTATAAGCTTTACTTTGAAATATAATCGCGTTCTTTCGAAAGTTTATTAATTTCACAAACGCTTTAATAAGAAACGCACATGCATTTCTTTGTAAAGACAAGCAGTGGTTTGCTACGTATGAAAGCATTCTTAGAACTGAGATCAGTGTTCCTTTTCTCAGTACAAGCTTTAGTTTGAAAGACAATCGCGTTCTTTCGAAATTTTATTAATTTCACGAAAGCTTTTGTAAGAAACGGACATGCGTTTCTTTGTAAAGACAAGCAGTTGTTTGCTACGTGTGAAAGCACTGTTAGAACTGAGATCAGTGTTCCTTTTCTCAGTACAAGCTTTACTTTGAAAGATAATCGCGTGCTTTCGAAAGTTTATTAATTTCGCGGAAGCTTTAGTAAGAAACGCACATGCGTTTCTTTGTAAAGACAAGCAGTGGTTTGCTACTTGTGAAAGCACTCTTAGAACTGAGATCAATGTGCCTTTTCTCAGTACAAGCTTTACTTTGAAAGATAATCGCGCTCTTTCGAAAGTTTATTAATTTCATGAAAGCTTTACTTGAAACACACATGCGTTTCTTTGTAAAGATAAGCAGTTTTTTGCTACGTGTGAAAGCATGGTTAGAAGTGAGATCAGTGTTCCTTTTCTCAGTACAAGCTTTACGTTGAAAGTTAATCGCGTTCTTTCAAAAGTTTATTAATTTCACGTAAGCTTTAGTAAGAAACGCACATGGGTTCTTTTGAAAACATAAGCAGTGGTTTGCTACGTGTGAAAGCACTGTTAGAACTGAGATCAGTGTTCTTTTTCTCAGTACAATCTTTACTTTGAAAGATAATCGCATTCTTTCCAAAGCTTATTAATTTCACGTAATCTTTACTTTTAAACGCACATGCGTTTCTTTGTAAAGACAAGCAGTTGTTTGCTACATGTTAAAGCATTGTTAGGACTGAGATCATTGTTCCTTTTCTCAGTAAAAGCTTTACTTTGAAACATAATCGCATTCTTTTGAAAGTTTATTAATTTCTCGAAAGCTTTAATAAGAAACTCCCATGTGTTCCTTTGTAAAGTAATGCAGTTGTTTGCTTCGTGTGAAAGCATTGTTAGAACTGAGATCAGTGTTCCTTTTCTCAGTACAACCTTTACTTTGAAAGTTAATCACGTTCTTAGAAAGTTTAATTTCACGAACGCTTTAATAAGAAACGCACCTGCCTTTCTTTGTAAAGACTAGCAGTGGTTTGCTACGTGTGAAAGCACTGTTAGAACTGAGATCAGTGTTCCTATTAATTAATGCCAGTCATTCCCGGTGGCCCTCTGGGAAACCACTAAGAGGGAAAAGGAGAGCCAGAAAGACCACATGTTCTTTTTTGGGGACAGTTTAAATACATTGTGAGAGACGTCTTGACCCTCTCTGGGGAAAGGTTCACTCTTTGGTGGTCTTTCTTGAATGTGAAGTTTGACTGATGCTACTTCCAAGGGAAAGGACTTGAAATGGAACTTTGAACCCAACATTCTAAAATATGCCAAGGATGAGGTGAAGCCCCACCCAATCAGATAACACTCAGAGAAGAGCAAAGATGATTAAGATTCCCGCTTTGAAAGAAAGTGTTATGTCTTGAGTAAGCAGCTGGGCAGCTAGATCCTGTCCTCAAATCTGGTGGAAATTCAGTGCTCTTGCAAAGACTTCATCAGTCCACAAGGAAGCACCTGAAAATCCTCTCCATAGCCAGTAACCTGAAAACAACCTAGTTGGACCCTCCATTGAAGAATGGATAAAGAAAATGTGATATATGTACACAATGGTGTATTATTCAGCAGTAAAACATTTATATCATGAAAATTGCAGGCAAATGAATGGAACTAAAAAAATAATCCATCCTGAGTGAGGTAACCCAGACTCAGAAAGACAAATATGGTATGTATTCAATCATAAGTGAACAGTAGATGTAAAGCAAAGAATAACCACACTACAATTCTCAGCTCCAGAGAAGTTACATAGCAAGGAGGACCCTAATTGGGACACATGTATCTCCCTGGGAAGAGGAAATAGATGAGATATCCTGGGTCAACTGTGGAGAGAGTAAAAGAGAGGAAATGAGGGGCTTGAAACATGAGGAATTAAATGGCCGAGATGGGGGCAGGATGGAGGGGCACAGCAAGGAAAGAGGTATTTTGATAGAAGAGACCATTACAGAATAGGGAGAATCCTGGTGCTAGGGAAATTCCCAAGGATCCACAAGTCACCGAGAAGTTCTGGAGAGGGTGTCTTAACTGGCCTTCACCTGTAATCAGATTGGTCACTACCCAAATTGTTATCATAGAACGTTCATCTAGTACCCAATGGAAGTAGATGCAGAGATCCACAGCCAACCACTGTGCTGAGCTCTGGGAGACCAGGTTAAGAGATGTTAGTGGAATATATGAGGAAGAGTGGGCGTGGGCAAGATCTTTTTTTTTTTTTTAACAGAACTTGCCTCAAGTTTATTTGTAAAAACAGCATAAGGTCCTGAACATCTGCAAATACTGTGTAGGTGTTCACACCAGTCCATCTGTTTTCACATTGGCAGACTGAGACCTTTTTTATGGGGCCTTCACAGGGGCCTGAGCACCTTTGGGAGCCTGAGCTGCAGCTGAGGCCTCTGCCTTGGCTTGAACCTTGGGCTTTGTTTTTTGGAGCCTACGACCCCTGGCCATGTAGCTTCTAATCCGCTTCCCAAGCTTGGGGTGAGCAATTAAAGCCAGGCGGGTGAGTTTGCGGGTGGGGCCCTTTGGCACCTTGGGCTTCACCACCTGGGGCTTCACCAGGGCCTTGATGGCCTCCGCACGTGCGCTCATGGCCTTTGCATTATTTGCCTGCATCTTCTTCAGGCCTTTCTTGTTGTGCTTCTTGGCAAAGCGCATGTTCCTCAGGAACTTGGGGTCAACCCCCTTGAGAGATTCATATCTTTGTGACCGGGGTTTCTTGATGCCATTTCTGTGCCATTTCCGGGACTGATTATGTGTGGTGTGGTTCTTGGACTTGGTCATGGCTGGACTGTAATCGGCGGCTCCCGAAGCGCCTGCGACCGGAAGAGAAAGAGCTTGGGCAAGATCTTGATGGGAAAACCCACAGAGACAGGTGAACTGAGCTTGTTGGAGGTCATGGACTTTCGCTGGGAAAGAAACAGAGGGAGGAGAATGGGGGAGGTCAACAAATAAGAGCAGAATAAATATGTGTATGTGTGAGAATGCCATAGTGAAATTTCAACAGTTCAATTGTTAAAGGAGGCTGTTCTAGTTCATGTAGGTTATTTGTGTGTGTGTGTGTGTGTGTGTGTGGTTGTTCTAGTCATGTAGGTTATTTTAGTGTGTGTTTGTGTGTGTGTGTGGTTGTTCTAGTTCATGTAGGTTATTTGTGTGTATGTGTTTGTATATGTTTGGATTCACTTGTTTTATTTTACAAGTTTTTGCCTTTGTGGCAGGTTAGAGCCCAAGGCAAATGAGGGACAGACAAAAGGGATATGCAGAAAAAGTTTGAGTGATAAGTTTACTTACAGAAGGGGAAAGGACAGGGAAAGGACCAGTCTCTGGGGACAAGATCTGCAGAAGCACAAGAGGGAGAGAAACGGAGATTGAGTGAGTGTGAGAGAGAGAGAGAGAGAGAGAGAGAGAGAGAGAGAGAGAGAGAGAGAAAGAGAGAGAGAGTGAAAGAAAGTGAAATAGGTGGAGATGCATCTTTTAAATGGACATATTACTGTCTGCCATGCATACAGGCATTAAACAGTGTGTGACACTCTGTTGAGAACATAAAAAGCTGCAACAACTGAGAGTGGGTTCAGATCTCAGCAGATGGATTGATGTAAGACTCTTATTGAATGGCATTTGACATCTCTCTTCCAGGGGATATGCTAAAGAAAGTGCTCTTCCTAGCAAGTACACAAACTCTTCTGGGTGTTGAGGGAGCTGTGAACCTCTTCCCACAGCCCGGCTCCCGCATGGTTAGCTTTATACCCGAAATAACAACACACGCATTGTATTCTTTTAAACACTGCTTGGCCCATTAGCTCTAGCCCTTACTAGCTAATTCTCATATCCCGATCAACCCATCTCTAATAATCTGTGTAGCATCAGTCTTACCAGGAAAGATTCAGCATGTCTGACCTGGCAGCTTGCTTCATCACTTCTGGCTCTGAGAGGAGCTGCCCTGCATCTGAGCTCACTTCCTCTTCCTCCCATCATTCTGTTCTGTTTACTCCACCCACCTATGTTTTAACCTATGAGGGCCAAGCAGTTTCTTTATTTTTAACCAATGACCTTCCTCCATCATTTCCTCTTTTTCTGTTTAAACAAAAAAGGGGAAGACTTTAAATTTAACATAGCAAAATTACATATAACAAAACAGTTATCAAGTAAAAATTACAATATTTACATCTATTTTATCTTTATCATAACTAAGGAAAACTATAACTATAACTAACTATTCTTTAACTCCATCAAAGACTCCAGAAGGATACAATATTACCTAAGTAAATGAGAAGTAAGTAACTTACAAAACTCTAGAAATCGCAGAGACATCTCGCTGCCTGGACAGTCACCCAAAGTTCCTTTGTACCATTGGGGCATCCATCTTCGGCCTACAGGTCCATAGTATCCAGAAGACTTTTCCATGAAGCAGGAAATTTCAAAGGCAGTTCAGTCACTATCTGCCGTGTCCTGCAGAATGTCTCACAGACTCCTCCATGAATCAGGAACCCCAAAAGATCATCTCAGCTTTAGGCAAGTTCAGCAGTCCTCTATCTGCGGGTTCTCTGTGTCCAGTTTATGCAATATTCCAGGCAGTTTCTTGCCCAAATAGCTATCAAACTCCATAAGAATCCTCTTCGATGCCCATCTTTTTCTTGAAGTAGATTGGTGCTGCCAGGAGCAGACGTGTCTCTTTGTCATGAAAAGTCCTAAGTTATTAAAACATTTATAATACCATATTCTATAATCTTTGAAAGATATGAAGAATGCCTATCTAAAATATATCTATGTACATCTAGAAAATCTAACTAACATGACTACAAGCTTGACTATTATTGATAATTATCCATTAACAACCTATATACATTACATTTTGAAATGAACTATACAATCACAATACCTTAATCAAGAGCAGAAATACATATACATATAACAAAATTGACCTTAAAATCCATACCAATGCAAATTATTCATACCTATATCATATCCCCCTTTAAATGTAAAAGAATATTTATAAACAATATTTGGGAATATGGGCACAGTTATTTCTCTCCAAACTGCTTCCTGCTGAATGGGGGCGCTGTTAATCAGGTCTTTCATGGTATAACCTGTGTGCTAGGTTCCTCTCAGTGGGTAGTTGAGCAAAGTAATTTTTTGAAGGTGTTCACAGCAACCCTTCAGGAGGGCGTGGTCTTTCATACCATATTGAAATAGAAGCAATCCAAAGAGTCTCATCCTCTGTGAAAACAAAAGAGGAAACTCTTTTCCAAAGTATCATATCCTTAGATCCAAATTCTGAAGTCAAGGTATTTTGAAAATATCTATCTTGGATTGGTTCAGCAGCATTTATAAACAAATATCTTTTAGCATCTGTTGCTCCTTCCTCAGCATTAAAACAATTCAAAGAGAGCATAATAGCATACAGTATCAAGATTCTCATTGTATTTTCTATCTCTTGAAGCTTCATTTTAACTCTATTTTGTTTACTTTTACTTTTGTTTTATATTCTCTGTATATCTTCATCCTGGAATAGCTCTTTAGACCAGGCTGTCCTTGAACTCTCAGAGATCTGTCTGTCTCTGCCTCCCAGGCGTCGGGATTAAAGGCGTGTGCTACCACACCTTGAAGTCTCAGAGGTCAATCTCCCTCTGCCTCCAAAGTGTTGGGATTAAAGGTGTGCACTACCACACCCAACTACTCTCTTTCTTCCTTATTTTACTTTTAAGAACTTTTTCAGCCTGTATATATTTTTAAACACACTGTAAATCATTTAAAGTTTTCTTTGTCTTTGAATCTCTCTTTACTGTATATCTCTCTTTTTCTGACCACATGAGTCTTTAATTTACCAAGCAATATCAGTAGGATGAAAGCCGTGGCTTTGATGGCTGGATCCAGCCATTCCTTAGCTTTCCAGCCTCATGGCGGAGATACCAGCTGTAGCCATGTTTATCACCACAACTCTGTGGCGTTTCAAGGTCCTTGCCAGCAAACAAGCTACAACACTCAAATGCTCTCTCTGTAGCTAACCTCCTGCCTCAAAGAGTCAGAGTTTGCGCTGGCAGGATGGCCCATAAAGCAAGCATTTTAAAACAGCACAACTTTTTTCCTGCTATGGCTGAAAACCGAAAAGCATGCCTTCAGCTTTTCATCAACACCGTTTTAAGTGTTTCGTGGCAGGACCTCTTAAATGAGCTGCAAGGTTTCACAGCTGAAGCTGAGTCAGGAAGCCTCTCTTAGATGAGAGTACTTGCTTGCCTCTAGCAAGCAGAGCAGACCCAAGAAATTGCTGCTACCAAGAAAACATGCTTTACTCTATTCTTTCCCAAGCTTTCTCAGGCTTTCTGTGGAATCAGTTGTCCACACGTTGGGGGCCATTCTGTTGAGGGAGCTGTGGACCTCTTCCCACAGCCCGGCTCCCGCATGGTTAGCTTTATACCCGAAATAACAACACACGCATTGTATTCTTTTAAACACTGCTTGGCCCATTAGCTCTAGCCCTTACTGGCTAATTCTCATATCCCAATCAACCCATCTCTAATAATCTGTGTAGCATCAGTCTTACCAGGAAAGATTCAGCATGTCTGACCTGGCGGCTTGCTTCATCGCTTCTGGCTCTGAGAGGAGCTGCCCTGCATCTGAGCTCACTTCCTCTTCCTCCCATCATTCTGTTCTGTTTACTCCACCCACCTATGTTTTAACCTATGAGGGCCAAGCAGTTTCTTTATTTTTAACCAATGACCTTCCTCCATCATCTGGGTGTATGAAGACATAGATATCTTGGGGTTCCAATGTGCCCATCTCACTGTGAGATTAGGTCTCTGAATGTTGGTATATTGTAAATAATGTCAACCTGAAATCTAGCAAGGGTCTAATACAAGGACAATGTCCCTCTTGGTTATCACTTGATACCAAATATTACTTGATTGTGTAGTGTCCTTGAACATTCCTTTCGTCATGGTTTAGGGAAATAAGCACATAATACCTGTGATGAATGAGTGTAGGACTTCTATTCATCATTTCCTAATAACAATAAATATGAATAAGAAAAATGTGGCACCAAATTATACTAAGGGAAAAGAGTAGCTTCAGGGACAACAACAACAAAATATAGAAAATATAGTTACAGGGCTAAAGGACACTTCTTAGAGACCAAGAAAATGAAACATGCTCAAGTAATGAATATTTTTCAAGGATTATGATTACTATTATGTATATTATTATGATGCAGTGTTCTGCCTGTCACACAAGAAGAGGAGACCAGATCAGAGAGTTGAGCTACCATGTGGCTGCTAGGAATTGAACTCAGGTCCTCTGGAAGAGCAATCAGTGCTCTTAATCACTGAGCCATCCTCTCAGCCTCTGTAAAGAAGGTTTTTATGTGAAAGACACCAGCTACAACCACAGGGTAGGAGCTTTGAAGAATAAGGCCCACTGCCATAAGGCTTACAAGCTGGGCCTCCTGGTAATGGTTAGCAATCTTAGAACTCAGACGACTACATGGAAGGGTCTGAAGTCATGTGCCATGGGTCCCAATGAATTTCATGGCCCATACAGCTTTGAGCCTTACTAGGTGAGTAGGATGAAGAAAGAAAAAACAGAAACAGAGAATGCTGGGAATGAGTTGACTGTTTGCTGTGAAGCTGACACCAGCAAACCAGAATCATAGCACATTTATTTTGTGCCGTGGACAGAAGGGCACTGCTACTCATGGTGGGTTTCTGTGGGGTGGAGTCTAAAGGTTCACTAATCCAAACATTTTCAACCACATCTCATAAAAGTATTCCCTCGCCATCACATGGCAACGTGTCACTGCAGTATTTCCCAAGAAATGGCTGTCCTTCAGGCCATAGGCATAGCGTACATGACAGGTAGGGCAGATGGCTGCGAAAAAAACAGACTGCCTTGCATTGTCTTTCAGACCTGAGTATATCCAGAAGCTCAGGACCAAGTTCATCAAATCTGCATAGAAGCACTCGGCATCCATCATAGTACTCCAGAGGGACAGGGTATGTCTCTTTGCTTAGCTTGTTCAACTTGGCTGTGTGGTGAAGCAGTTGTTCAGGACGGGTAAAGACAGGTCATTCATGTAAAACTCAATCTTGATGAGCTGGGAGCATTGACTCAGGGCAGGATTCAAAGCACTAAATTGAGAATCCTCCAGCCAACATCCGGCCAGGTCAAGAGTTTCCAAGATGTCTTTCACTCTCTCAAGGAAACAATCAAGTGGCTTAATACACCAGTCCAACATTGTGTAAAACAAGTAGAGATGTTTAAGCACAGAAAGGTTCATGTACCGGGGCACGTAATCCAAGTCTCTCTGTATGATGTAACAGTGAGTGATGGACAGGATCTCCAATGGCTTCTTCAGGCACCTAGAGAGAGAATGAGATTTCTGTCAAATGTTGTTGAAGAGGATGGTTAGAACTGACAATGGAGCAGATGGTACTTCTCCCGCATTCATTCTGAAGGAGGTCAACCCCCATGACACTCCCTTTCCTGGTCAGCTCACAAAAATCACAGAAGTCTAGCATTGGCCAGGCTCAGGTCACAGGAGAAAACCCAGGGATTTTCCTATCAGGAAGAGTGAATATGATGACTGTAAGTACTACCTACCAAAAGCGAGCTTCAGCGACACCACAGCGGTTTCGTTATAGGGTCCCCTGATGTCCTTTCTTCAACACTGCCATGTCCTGGTCCTACAACTTCAATGCAGATGTCACCTATTTCCCACTAACTCAATCTCTTTCTATGCACCCAACAACCTTTCTCTAATGAGCAATTACCGGCATCCTTGGGGCTGGTCACAGGTGGCTTAGCACAGAGCTCATCTCCTTGGATGTGCAAGGCTGATAGCGCATAGCCTGATGTTCAAGGACCTCCTAAACTATAAGCAAAAGGTGGGTTATTTGTCTGGAGAACCTCTCTTTATCCTTCCTTACCTGAGACAATCAGCCAGGCTGCCAACTAGAGCAGGAGAATTGTTGATATAAAGATGCTGGAAACAGTGGAATTTGGGTAATTGTGATACCAATTTGTTCATGCACTCCTCTTCCAACTCTTCAGATCCAATGATGCTTGAATCCTTTTGAATGTATGCCAAACGGAGTGTGTGAAGGTTTCTCAAATGTCTCAGGTATGGCCCACAAGACCCATGTCTTCTATCCATATATATCTCAACCTCAGCTCCCTTACACAGTGGAGATCTACAGACTTTTAGAATTCTATGGCTGTGGGAAAGTATTCTGATGACAAAATATCAATCTTTGAACAGCACAATGAAGAGAACATTTTCTCTGCTGAGCCCATGTGGTACATTCATCACAATCAGTCTTCATGAACTTTAGGTCAGTTATGACATTTAAATATTTCTTTACTGTTGTAAAGGTATGACAAGAAGCTATTTTTTGGGACTTGTCAAAGTATTGTTAGTAGTGAGATCAGTGTTCCTTCTCTCTGTACTAACTTTATTTTGAAATATAATCTTGTTCTTTTGAAAGTGTAATAATTTCATGAAAAACTTTAGTAAGAAATGCACATTTGTTTCTTTATCAAGAGAAGCTGTAGTATGAGACATGTCAAAGTATTGTTAGAAGTGAGATCAGTCTTCCCTTTCTCTGTACAAGCTTTACTTTGAAAGATAATCATGTTCTTTTGAAAGCGTATTAATTTCATGAAATGCTTAATAAGAAACACATATGTGTTTCTCTGAAAAGAGACACAGTTCTGTGGTACATGTGAAAGCATTTTTAGAAATGAGATCAGGGTTTTTTTCTCTCTACTAGCTTTACTTTGAAAGATAATCACTTTCTTTTGAAATTGTATTAATTTCATGAAAATCTTTTGTTAGAAATAAGATCAGTGTTCCTTCTCTCAGTACAAGCTTTACTTTGAAAGAAAATCACATTCCTTTGAAAGTTTATTAATTTCATTAAAAACTTTAGTATGAAACACACATGTGTTTTTTTGTAAAGAGAAGCAGCTGTTTGCGACATATCAAAGTATTGTTAGAAGTGAGATCAGTGTTCCCCCTTCTCTGTACAAGCTTTACTATGAGAGTAAATAACATTCTTTTGAAAGTGTATTAACTTCATGAAAAGCTTTAGTGAGAAATGCACATGTGTTTCTTTGTAAGGAGAAGCTTTTGTTTGAGACATGTCAAAGTACTGTTAGAAACTAGATCAGTGTTTATTTTCTCTGTACAACCTTTACAGTCTAAGATAATCACATTCTTTAAAGTGATTTAATTTCTGAAAAGCTTTAGTAAGAAAAAAACATGTGTTAATTGTAAAGAGAAGCAGTTGGTTGCAACATATCAAACTATTGGCAGAAGTAAGATCAGTGTTCTTTTTCTCTGTACAAGCTTCATTTTGAAAGATAATCACGTTCTTTTGAAAGTGAATTCAATTCGCCAAAAGCTTTATTTAGAAACACACTTATGTTTCTTTGTAAAAAGATGCTGCTGTTTCGGACATGTCAAAGTACTGTTAGAAATGAGATCAGTGTTTCTTTTCTCTGTACAAGCTTTACTTTCTAAGATAATCACATTATTTTGAAAGTGTGTTAATTTAATGAAAAGTTTTAGTAAGAAAAAAACATGTGTTTCTTTGTAAAGAGAAGCTGTTGTTTGGGACATGTCAAAGTATTGTTAGAAGTGAGATCAGTGTTTCTTTTCTCTGTACAATTGTTACTCTGAAAGATAATCATGTTCTTTTGACAGTGTATTAATTTCATGAAAAGGTTTAGTAAAAAATCCACATGTGTTTTTGTTGAGACAAGAAGATGTTTAGGACATTTCAAAGTATTGTTAGAAGGGATATCAGTGTTCCATTTCTCTACACAAGCTTTACTTTAAAAGATAATCACGTTCTTTTCAAAGAGTATTCATTTCATGAAAAGCTTTAGTGAGAAACACACGAGATTTTCTTTGTTAAGAGAAGCTGTTGTTTGGGACACTTCAAAGTATTGTTAGAAGTGAGATCAGTGTTCCTTTTCTTTGTAAAAAGTTACTTTGAAAAATAATCACGTTCTTTTGAAAGTGTATTAATTTCTTGAAAAACTTTAGTAAGAAAGGCACATTTGTTTCTTTATAAAGAGAAGCTGTAGTTTGAGACATGTCAAAGTATGGTTAGAAGTGAGATAAGTCTTCCTTGTCTCTGTGTAAGCTTTACTTTGAAAGATAATCATGTTCTTTTGAAAGTGTATTAATTTCATGAAAAGCTTAGTAAGAAACACACATGTGTTTCTCTGAAAAGAGACACATTGTTAGAAATGAGATCAGTGTACCTTTTCTCTACTAGCTTTACTTTGAAAGATAATCACGTTCTTTTGAAAGTGTATTAATTTCATGAAAACCTTTTGTTAGAAGTAAGATCAGTTTTCATTCTCTCAGTGCAAGCTTTACTTTGAAGGAAAATCACATTCTTTTGAAAGTGTATTAATTTCATTAAAAACTTTAGTATGAAACACACATGTGTTGTTTTGTAAAGAGAAGTAGTTGTTTGCGACATGTCAAAGTCTTGTTAGAAGTGAGATCTGTGTTATTTTTCTCTGAACAACTTTTACCTGGAAAGATCATCATGTTTTTTTGAAAGTGTACTAATTTCAAGAAAAGCAATAGTAAAAAAATCCACATGTGTTTCTTTCTTGAGACAAGCTGTTGTTTGGAACATGTCAAAGTATTGTTAGAAGTGATATCAGGGTTCCTTTTCTCTGTACAAGCTTTTCTTTGAAAGATAATTACATTCTTTTGAAAGTGTATCAATTTCATGAAAAGCTTTAGTGAGAAATGTACATATGTTTCTTTGTCAAGACAAGCAGTTGTTTGAATCTTATCAAAGTATTTTCAGAAGTAAGATCAGTGTTCCTTTTATCCATACAAGCTTTACTTTGAACTATAAACACGTTCTTTTGAAAGTGTATTAATTTCATGAAAAGCTTTAGTAGGAAAAGCACATGTGTTTCTCTGAAAAGAGACACAGTTCTGTGGGACATGTCAAATCATTGCAAAAAGTGAGAGAATTGATCCTTTAGTCTGTAGAAGCTTTATTTTGATAGATAATAATGTTCTTTTGAAATTGTATTAATTTCATGTAAAGCCTAGTGAGTAACGCACATTTGTTGTTTGAAAAGAGAAGCAGTTCTTTGTGTCATGTCAAAGAACTGTCAGAAGTGAGATCAGTATTCTCCTTCTCTGTACAAGCTTTACTTTGAAAGATAATCATGTTCATTTTAAAGTGTATTCACTTCATCAAAAGCTTTATTGAGAAACGCACATGTGTTTCTTTGTAAAGAAAAGCTGTTGTTTAGGATATATCAAAGTAATTTGAGAAATGAGATCAGTGTTTCTTTTCTCTGTACAATCTTTACTTTCTAAGATGATCATGATATTTTGAAAGTGTGTTAATTTCATGAAAAGCTTTAGTAAGAAAAAAACGTGTTTTTTGTAAAGAGAAGCTGTAGTTTAGGACATGTCAAAGTTGTGAGAAATAAAATCAGTGTTTCTCTTCTCTGTACAAGCTTTACTTTCTACGATAATGACATTATTTTGAAAGTGTATTAATTTAATGAAAAGCTTTAGTAAGAAAAAAACATGTGTTTCTTTGTAAAAAGAAGCTATTGCTTGGGACATGTCAAAGTATTGTTAGAAGTGATATCAGTGTTTCTTTTCTCTGTACAAGTTTTACTTTGAAAGATAATCACCTTCTTTTGAAAGTGTACCAATTTCACGAAAAGCTTTAAAGAGAAACGCAAATGTGTTTCTTTAAAGAGAAGCTGTTGTTTGGGACATTTCAAAGTATGCTTAGATGTGAGATCAGGGTTCGTTTTCTCCGTACAAGCTTTACTTTGAAAGATAAACGTGTCCTTTTGAAAGTGTACTATTTTCATGAAAAGTTTAAAGGAGAAACGCACATGTGTTTCTTTGTAAAGAGAGGCAGTTCTTTACGACGTATCAAAGTATTGTTAGAAGAGATATCAGTGTTCCATTTCTCTGTACAAGCTTTACTTTGATTATTTGAAAGATAATCACGTTCTTTGGAAAGTGTATTAATCATGAAATGCTTTAGTGAGAAAAGGACACGTATTTCTTTGTCAAGACAAGCAGTTGTTTGGGACATGTCAAAGTATTGTTATAAGTGAGAGTAGTGAACCTATTCTCTGTACAAGCTTTACTTTGAAAGATTATGATGTTCTTTGAAAGTGTAATAGTTTCATGAAAAGATTTGTAAGAAACAGACACGTGTTTTTTTTTGTAAAGAGAAGCAGTTGTTTGCAACATGTCAAAATATTGTCAGAAGTAAAATCAGTGTTCTTTTTCTCTGTACAAGTTTTACTTTGAAAGATAATCACGTTCTTTTGAACGTGTATTAATTTCGTGAAAAGCTTTAGTGAGAAACGTACATATTTTTCTTTGTCAAGACACGCAGTTGTTTGAATCTTATCAAAGTATTTTTAGAAGTGAGATCAGTGTTCCCTTTATTGGTACAAGCTTTACTTTGGACGGTAATCATGTTCTTTAGAAAATGTATTAATTTCATGAAAAGCTTTAGTAAGAAAAGCACATGTGTTTCCCTGAAAAGAGACACAGTTCTGTGGGACATGTCAAATCATTGCAAAAAGTGAGAGAATTGATCCTTTTCTCTGTACAAGCTTTACTTTGATAGATAATAATATTCTTTTGAAATTGTATTAATTTCATGAAAAGCTTTAGTGAGAACCGCATATTTGTTGTTTGAAAAGTGAAGCAGTTGTTTGCGACATATCAAAGAATTGTTAGAAGTTAGAACAGTGTTCCTTTTCTCTGTACAAGCTTTACTTTGAAAGGTAATAACTTTCTTTGAAAGTGTATTAATTTCATGAAAAGTTTTAGCAAGACGCACATGTGTTTTTTTGTAAAGAGAAGCAGTTGTTAGTGATATGTCAAATTATTGTTAGTAGTGAGATCAGTTTTCTCCTTCTCTGTACAAGCTTTACTTTGAAAGATGATCATGTTCTTTTGAAAGTATATTAACTTCATCAAAAGCTTTATTGAGAAACACACATGTGTTTCTTTGTAAAGAGAAGCTGTTGTTTGGGACATTTTAAAGTATCGTTAGAAGTGAGATCAGTGTTCCTTATCTCTGTACAAGCTTTACTTTGAAAGATAATCATGTTCTTTTGAAAGTGTATCAATTTCATGAAAAGCTTTATTGAGAAATGCACATGTGTTTTTTTGTAAAGAGAAGCTGTTGTTTGGGACATTTCGAAGTATTGTTAGAAGTGAGATCAGTGTTTCTTTTCTCTGTACAAGCTTTATTTTGAAAGATAATCACTTTCTCTTGAAAGTGTATTAATTTCATGAACAACTTTAGTAAGAAACACACATTTGTTTCTTAGAAAAGAGAGGCAGTTGTTTGGGACATGTAAAACTATTGTTAAAAGTGAGAGCAGTGTTCCTTTTCTCTGTACATGCTTACTTTGAAAGACAATCATGTTCTTTTGAAAGTGTATTAATTTCTTGACAAGCTTTTATGAGAAACGCATATGTGTTTCTCTGAAAAGAGACGCAGTTCTGTGGTACGTCTCAAAGCATTGTTAGAAATGAGATCAGTGTACCTTTTCTCTCTACTAGCTTTACTTTGAAAGATAATCACGTTCTTTTGAAAGTGTATTAATTTCATGAAAACCTTTTGTTAGAAGTAAGATCAGTGTTCCTTCTCTTAGTACAAGCTTTACTTTGAAAGAAAATCACGTTCTTTTGAAAGTGTATTAATTTCATTAAAAACTTTAGTATGAAACGCACATTTTCCAGTGTTTAGTTTTCGAACCTGAGTTGCTGGGAGAAGGGGTATTTAAGGGAAAACCCATAACACAGTAATCCAAAGGAGGTAGGGTAGGCATCATTGGAAAATTCTGGAAATACCAGTGATCATTGAAAAATTCTGAAAATACCAGAGATCATTGACAAATTCTGAAAATATCAGAGATAATCACAAGGGGGTTACTCCCTGTTTCTCAAGATTGTTCTCAAGATTATAATCTAACTTTATCTTCAGTTAGTTCTTGAAACAGAGTCACTGAACTGGCTAAAAGAGATATTGGCTCTTCTCTTCCTGCTGAACCTTTTTAATCTATTTTTCCTGCTAGAAGCTCTGGGTTTATCCGGGTCTTTTACTTTCAGTTATGGAATCATTGTTATTTCAGGTGTTTGTAATCCCAGGAATTACAGCTTATTGGTTGCACTTTTGTGCTTTAATTGAAGAAAAAATTCATTTTGTTTTCCAAGGCAGTAGAAATGAACATCCTAGAAATCACTCTGTAAACCAGGTGGGTCTCCTCTGCCTCTCAAGTATTGAGATTAAAGGCCTGTGCCACCACAACCCAGATGATAGATGGAATTTTTAACAGTATCATAAAAACAAGATTGGGGATGGTTTTGTTAAGACGGGCCCCAAGACAGTGATTCTTCTGACAGTGCCTGTTGGGGTGCAGGTGCTTCATCCTGGTCAGTTTGACAAGATCACTCCTCAAACTGACATAAAATGAAGCCATGTAGGCTGCTTGCACAATGCTGGAATCCTAGCACTAGAGATGTGAGGAAACAAAGTTCCTGCTCTAGGATGGTCTGGGTATATGAAGTGACTTTGTCTCTATGTAAAATAAAAGGAAATTATTGAGTTGAATGCAGCTCAGAGGTAGTATATTTGTCTAACACAGGCCAGGACCTGAATCAAACCGCAGCACAAGACAACCTCAGTCAAAATCAAAGGGACTCATCAATCCCTAACATTCCTGCTTATTTTTGTTCCTATAACCTCTACTACTAGCCTGTCCTCAAACTCAAAATATAGACTAGACTGCATGGAATTACTCCTGCATTTGCCTCTAACGTAATGAAATATTAGGTTCTTGCAAACCACACTGATATCATGCAGTATTTGAAAGGCCAATGTTTGAATGACACCACACTGGGAAATAAGGTCACACCAGATTGGCTAGTGTCTAACTCTAGGGTCTTAGGGTGACTTGAGTCCAGCCTGGACTACATAGCTGGCTATGGCTACATAATTAGGAAAATGAAAAAAAAAAGATGCTAAATAGACTTGAACCCCCATTACTGTCCCCACAAACATATACCCAGTGCACTGTCTATTCCAAAGATGTATGTTATACGTTCCTTAAACCGGGAGCTAAATCTTTGAAAATTAAAGGCAACGAGCCCATTTCACAGATTGTCCTCAGTCCCTGCCAGGCAGGATCAGTCATTTGAAATCAGAATATTGGTAGGGTGGGCATATCACAACTCCATTGTCTCTGAAAGGTGGTTAGGATCTTTTCTGCCATGAGGAGAGGAGCTCAGATTTTTCCTTCCCTGGAGTTCCCCTTCCAAAAGGCAATGGGCTTCAGAGTAGCAGAAGTTGGGACTGGATGGCACAATGGTGAATGTGATTGTGAGAAGCTCCACATGCTGCCAGGGTAGCAAGTTTGCCTTTGAGACCACCAAATAGTGACTAATGAGCAAAGTCAGTCTCCATCAAGGCCAGAGTGGTGACAGGTATTCACTGTGAGGGGAAAGAGCTTCATAAGAAAGATTCTGAAAATATATTTTCAACTAAATTCTTCCTCAGGACCATCTCCCTAAACATCCATCAGAATGACGTTCCAGGCCCACCCACAATCCTACAACTGGGAGTGCAGACCCTGGTGAGGAATGAGGCCTTGACCATCTTTCCTCTGCAGGATCTGCCAATGCTGCTGCTCTTTCTCCCACTGTTCAAGGAGGCCAATGTAAAGTTTTTGCAGCACAACACACTTCCCAGGTGAAACAATAATAAAAATCATACCAAATCAAACCAAATTAGAAAAAGTCCAGGTTTAATTAATGCCAGTCGTCCCAGGTGGCCCTCTGGGAAACCACAAAGAGGGAAAAGGAGAGCCAGAAAGACCACGTGTTCTTTTCTGGGGACAGTTTAAATACCCTGTGGGAGAGGTCTTGACCCTTTCTGGGGAAAGGTTCACTCTTTGGTGGCCTTTCTTGGACATGGAGTTTGGAATGAGGCAACCTCCAATGGAAAGGGCTTGAAATGGAACTTTGAACCCAACATTCCAAAACATGCCAAGGGCTGAGGTGAAGCCCCACCGAAACAGATAACACTCAGAGAAGAGCAAAGATGATTAAGATTCCTGCTTAGAATGAAGGTAGTGTGTCTTGAGTAAGCAGCTGGGCAGCTAGATCCTGTCCTCAAATCTGGTGGAAATTCAGTGCTCTAGCAAAGACTTCATCAGTCCACAAGGAAGCACCTGAAAATCCTCTCCATAGCCAGTAACCTGAAAACAACCTAGATGGACCCTCCATTGAAGAATGGATAAAGAAAATGTGATATATGTACACAATGGTGTATTATTCAGCAGAAAAACATTTATATCATGAAAATTGCAGGCAAATGAATGGAACTAAAAAAATAATCCATCCTGAGTGAGGTAACCCAGACTCAGAAAGACAAATATGGTATGTATTCAATCATAAGTGAACAGTAGATGTAAAGCAAAGAATAACCACACTACAATTCTCAGCTCCAAAGAAGTTACATAGCAAGGAGGACCCTAATTGGGACACATGTATCTCCCTGGGAAGAGGAAATAGATGAGATATCCTGGGTCAACTGTGGAGAGAGTAAAAGAGAGGAAATGAGGGGCTTGAAACATGAGGAATTAAATGGCTGAGATGGGGGCAGGATGGAGGGGCACAGCAAGGAAAGAGATATTTTGATAGAAGAGACCCTATGGGATAGGGAGAGTCCTGGTGCTAGGGAAATTTGCAAAGATCCACAAGTCTCCTAGAAATTCTGGAGAGAGTGCCTGAACTGCCCTTCCCCTGTAATCAGATTGGTGACTACCCTAATTGTTATCATAGAACGTTCATCCAGTACCCAATGGGAAGTAGATGCAGAGATCCACAGCCAACCACTGGGCCGAGCTCTGGGAGACCAGTTGAAGAGAGTTTAAGGGACTATATGAGCAAGGGGGGAGGGTGGGCAAGAACATGATGGGAAAACCCACAGATACAGGTGACCTGAGCTTTTTGGAGGTAATGGACTTTCGATGGGAAAGAAACAGAGGGAGGAGAATGGGGGAGGTCAACAAATAAGAGCAGAGTAAATTATGTGTATGTGTGAGAATGCCATAGTGAAATTTCAACAGTTCAACTGTTAAAGGAGGCCGTTCTAGTTCATGTAGGTTATTTGTGTGTGTGTGTGTGTGTGTGTGTGAGAGAGAGAGAGAGAGAGAGAGAGAGAGAGAGGTTGTTCTAGTTCATGTAGGTTATTTGTGTGTATGTGTGTGTATGTGTTAGGATTCACTTGTTTTTATTTTACAAGTGTTTGCCTTGGTGGCAGGTTAGAGTCCAAGGCAAGTGATGGACAGCGAAAGGGTTATGCAGAAAGAATTTGAGTGATAAGTTATGATGGAGGAAGGTCATTGGTTAACTAATAAAAAAACTGTCTTGGCCCATTTGATTGGCCAACCCTTAGGTGGGTGGAGTAGACAGAAGAGAATGCTGGGAAAAAGGAGCCGAGTGAGTGAGTCGCCATGATTTTCCCACTCCAGACAGACACAGGTTAAGATCTTTCCTGGTAAGCCAGCTCGTGGTGCTACACAAAATATTAAAAATGGGTTAGATCAATATGTAAGAGCTATCCAATAAGAGGCTAAAACTAATGAGCCAGACAGTAATTAAAAAAATACAGTTTCCGTATAATTATTTCGGGGCATAAGCTAGCCATGTGGGCGGCCGGGTGCCGGAGACGCGGCTCCGCCGCTCTTATTACAACAAAGTTACTGACAGAAGGGAAAAGGACAGGGAAGGGACAAGTCCCTGGGGACAGGATCTGCAGAAACAGGAGAGGGAGAGAGAGAGAGAGAGAGAGAGAGAGAGAGAAAGAGAGAGAGAGAGAGAGAGAGAGAGAGAGAGAGAGAGAGAGAATGAAAGAGGTGGAGATGCATCTTTTAAATGGGCATATTACTGTCTGCCATGCATACAGGCATGAAACAGTGTGTGACACTCTGTTGAGAACATAAAAAGCTGCAACAACTGAGAGTGGGTTCAGATCTCAGCAGATGGATTGATGTAAGACTCTTATTGAATGCCATTTGACATCTCTCTTCCAGGGGATATGTTAAAGAAAGTGCTGTTCCTATCCAGTATACAAACTCTTCTGGGTGTATGAGGAAATACATATCTTGGGGTTCCAATGTGCCCATCTCACTGTGAGATTAGGTCTCTGTATGTTGGTGTATTGTAAATAATGTCAACTTGAAATTCTAGCAAGGGTCTAATACAAGGACATTGTCCCTCTTGGTTATCACTTGGTACCCAATATTACTTGGGTGTGTAGTATCCTTGAATATTCCTTCCGTCATAGTTTAGAGAAATAAGCGCATAATACCTGTGATGATTGAGTGTAGGATTTCTATTCATCATTTTCTAACAACAATAAGTAAGATTAAGAAAAATGTGCCACCAAATTATACAAAGGGAATAGAGTAGCATCAGGGAGAGCAACACCAAAATATAGAAAATACAGTTGCAGGGCTAAAAGGACACTTCTTCGAGACCAAGAAAATGAAACATGCCCAGGGAATGAATATTTTTCAAGGATTATGATTACTATTATGTATATTATTATGATGCAGTGTTCTGCCTGTCACACAAGAAGAGGAGACCAGATCAGAGAGTTGAGCTACCATGTGGCTGCTAGGAATTGAACACAGGTCCTCTGGAAGAGCAGTCAGTGCTCTTAACTACTGAGCCATCTCCTCAGCCCCTGTAAAGGAGGTTTTTATGTGAAAGACACCAGCTACAACCACAGGGTAGGAGCTTTGAAGAATAAGGCCCCACTGCTATGAGGCTTACAAACCGGGCCTCCTGGTAATGGTTAGCAATCTTAGAACTCAGACGACTACATTGAAGGATCCAAAGTCATGTGCCCTGGGTCCCAAAGAATTTCATGGCCCATACAGCTTTGAGACTTACTAGGTGAGTAGGATGAAGAAAGAAAAAACAGAGACAGAGAATGCTGGGAATGAGTTGACTGTTTGCTGTGAAGCTGACACCAGCAAATCAGAATCATAGCACATTTATTTTGTGCCGTGGACAGAAGGGCACTGCTACTCATGGTGGGGGTCTCTGTGGGGAGCAGTCTAAAGGTTCAATAATCCAAACCTTTTCAACCATAGCTCATAAGAGTATTCCATTGGCATCACGGGGCAACGTGCCGCGGCATTATTTCCCAAGCAACGGCCGCCCTTCAGGTCATAGACATAGCGCACCTAACAGGTAGGGCAGATGGCTGCGAAAAAACAGACTTCCTTGAGCTGTCTTTCAGACCTGAGTATATCCAGAAGCTCAGGACCAAGTTCATCAAATCTGCGTACAAGCACTCGGCATCCATCATAGTACTCCAGAGGGACAGGGTATGTCTCTTTGGTTAGCTTGTTCAGCTTGGCTGTGTGGTGAAGCAGTTGCTTCAGGACAAGTAGAGACAGTTCATTCCTGTAAAAATCAATCTTGAGGAGCTGGGAGCATTGACTCAGGGCAGGCATCAAAGCACTAAATTGAGAATCCTCCAGCTGACATCCGGCCAGGTCAAGAGTTTCCAAGGTGTCTTTCACTCTCTCAAGGAGATAGCCAAGTGGCTTAATACACTTGTCCAACATTGTGTACGACAAGTAGAGATGTTTAAGCGAAGAAAGGTTCAGGCACCGGGGCAGGTAATCCAAGTCTCTCTGTATGATGTAACAGTGAGTGATGGACAGGGTCTCCAAGGGCTTCTTCAGGCGCCTAGAGAGAGAATGAGATTTTTTCCAATGGTATTGAAGAGGATGGTTAGAACTGACAATGTAGCAGATGGTACTTCTCCCGCATTCATTCTGAAGGAGGTCAACCCCCATGACTCTCCCTTTTGTGGTCAGCTCACAAAAATCACAGAAGTCTAGCATGGGCCAGGCTCAGGCCACAGGAGAAAACCCAGTGATTTTCCTATCAGGAGGAGTGAATATGGTGACTGTAAGGACTACCCACAACAAGCAAGCTTCAGCGACACCACAACTGTTTCCCTTTCGGTTCCCCTAATGTCCTTTCCTCAACATTGCCATTTCCTGGTCCCACAACTTCAATGCAGGTGTCACCCGTTTCCCACTAACTCAATCTCTTTCTATGCACCCAACAACCTTTCTCTAATGAGCAATTATCGGCACCCTTGGGGCTGGTCGCAGGTGGCTTGGCACAGAGCTCATCTCCTTGGATGTACAAGGTTGATAGTGCATAGCCTGACGTTCAAGGACCTCCTAACCTATAAGCAAAAGGTGGGTTATTTGTCTGCAGAACCTCTCTTTATCCTTCCTTACCTGAGACAATCAGCCAGGCTGCCAACTAGAGCAGGAGAATCATTGATATAGAGATGCTGGAGACAGTGGAATTGGGGTAATTGTGATACGAATTTGTTCATGCACTCCTCTTCCAGCTCTTCAGATCCACTGATGCTTGAATCCTTCCGAATGTATGACAAACTGAGTGTGTGAAGGTTTCTCATCTGTCTCAGGTACGGTCCAAAAGAAGCCACGCTTTCTATCCATGTATATCTCAAACTCAGCTCCCATACACAGTGGAGATCTACAGACTTTAAGAAGTCTATGGCTGTGGGAAAGTATTTTGATCTCAAAATATCGATCTTTGGACAGCACAAACGAACAGAATTTTGTCTCTGCTGGGCCCATCGCCACAAGTATGTGGGACATTCATCACACTCACTCTTCATTATATTTAGATCAGTTATGACATTTAAATATTTCTTTACTTGCGAGTAAGGACACGTCTCCACTGTCTTCTCTCTCCTGAACTGAAGAAAGAATTCCCTTTCACAGGATTGACTCCAATTGACACAGGAATCCCTATTTGTCAAATCCAGCACTCTGATTTTTCCGCGGCTATGGGAGAAACAGGTAGCAATCTCAGCAAATACCATACATAATACAGTCTTCTTCTTATCCACATCTCACACTTCAGCTCTCCCTTCCAAAAGTTTGCTTTTTCCTATGCATAGAATGAAAACCAGGACCTCAGGCTCAGTTAAAGAGAACTTTACCAGGGAGGCATCCTCAGCCCTGTCCCACATCCTTCCATTCCCCTTAATCCCAGCCTCATTCCACCTGGAACTTTGAGTGACAGACACCCTTGAGGGATTGCTCAGTGGCTGTTCTCGTGTTCTCCACATTATTATTGCCAAGATGGCTGAGACCAGGCCAAAGCCTCTGAATTCCTCTAAGCAGATGCTATTAGAATTCCCAACCCTCTTTGATCAAATAATCCTTGGCTCCACATGGTCTTGCTTTGTTCACACAGAGCCTCCTCCAACAGAGCTGGATCTTGTTTACCGGGGGCAAGGCTCCTCTGTAATCAGCACATCTAGTCCATCAAGCAGAGCTTTCAAAGTCTCCAGGTGTGGCTTCTTCATCAGGATTCCTACAGGAAGGCATGTGAATGGCCAGGCAGGCACCATGGCCCGCAGGATGTTGGTCTGATTGTTCCTGAAGGCCCTCTCAAATGCTGCTGGGAACAGGAACCAGGGCCAGTCTGCCAGACCAGAAATGGCCAAGGCCTCCTTCTTCAGTAGGCTCTCAAATGCTAGCTGCTGGAGTGTTGGTGGGGCTTGATCTCTCATTGTGACTGGGGAAGCAGGCAAAGAAAGAGACCATTAATGATTGTAAACTTAGGAAGTCCTTCTGCACACACAGGGAGCTGTCAGGGCAGTCAGTGCTGAGGGATTGTTGAGATCTCCATTGACCAATTTTGATCCCCTTCTCCTGGAGTTAAAGCCATGATTCACCTCTCTGTGGTGTGCAGTCTCTCCAAAGAAACAGGAGGACAACAGGCAAAAAAGAAAAATAAAACTAAAAAGGAGAGGACTAGAGATGGAAATGATTATTCACATTCTGGAGGAAGGAAACTCACTAGAACACTGCCACAACTGTTTACTTCTAGAGCACCAGAATGGCTTCCTGAGTTCTTCTGAAACTAGTAAGACTGAAGGGGGTAGGATTTCTAATTAAATGTCAGCTGGACACAGAATGGAAGCAGGCTGCTTTCTGTAAATTCTAGGACACTATAGGCTCCATGCATCAATCGACAGATGCAAAATCTTTTTATTTTTTCATTTTCAATTTCAAAACTAGATAGTGACCCTGGCTGTTTGGAATTCACTGTGAACCCTGGCTGTCCTGGAAATCTCTGTAGACCAGGGTGGCCTCGAACTCAGACATCCACCTCCCCGTGTCTGCTACATGCTGGGATGAAATAGCATTCCAACACCTCCTGGATTAGAACTCACTGTGAAGCATAGGCTGATCTCAAACTCACCAGTAAGAATCAGCCTTCCTCTGCTTCCCTACTGCGGGGATTTAAGGCATGCTCAAGAATATGTAGATCAGCTAGCTCTCTCCCTCTCCCTCTCCCTCTCCCTTTCCCTCTCTCTCTCTCTCTCTCTCTCTCTCTCTCTCTCCCAGTCTCACTTCAGAAAAGTGGCTACTGCCTCTCTCTCCTTTTCTCTCTCTCCCTCTCTCCCTTCCCCCTTTTCCTTACATCACCCACTAATAAACTCTGTATCCCCCACCCCAAAGAAAAATACCTATCTTAAATTCACCATAAGATCAGCATTGTGAATGGGAGGTTGTCGGGGTGGCACGGACCTTTAATCCAACATTCAGAGGAAGAGGCAGGCAGATCTCTCAGATCAGGGCCCGCTTGGTCTACCGAGCTACTGCCAGGACAGCCTACAAAGCTATGTAGAGAAACCTCGTCTCACAAAAACATTGAATCTAATTTCCTTTGTTTAGTTGTTTTCCTGACCATTATCCATAACTTGTAACCAACACACTAAACAAAGACAGACCATCCATAATCCATTTTTGGGAAATGTGGGCATAGTTTTCTAGGGTACTTCCTGCTGATTGGAGGAACTGATAATCTTATGGGGGACACAAAGAAGATTTAGGATTATGGTCAAGTCCTGACTGGATTATTCGGTGAGGCTGGATCATCTCAGCAGCAGTCTTGAAACTACTGTGGAAGTGGAACTCAGAGGAAACAGCAACAGAGGTGCTCTAAAACGTTGGATCATCTGGGCCATCTGTCCCTATGAGATATTTCAGGGGGTCTCTCTTGAAGAATCCTTATTTTTTTAAAACACTCAATGGACCCTCAGCCTCTCACTTCATGTGGAACCAAAAGCAAAACTTCTCCAAAGTAAAATATACTTTGAATTACAATTTTTGAACTCACAGCCTTTTTGAAATATCTAGGTTGGACTAATCCAGCAGACTTCTATCTACTCAAATGTCTTTTAGCACTGATTTTGGCTTTTTGAGATAGGTTTTCTGTGTTTCTTTGGCTGTCCTGGATCTAACTCTAGAGCAGGCTAGTTTTGAACTCAGTTCTCCCTACCTCTGTTTCCCAAGTGTTATAATTAGAGGCGTGTGCCACACCCATCTGTTTTATTTTAAGGGCTTCATCCTTTTTCTCTCACAAGCCCACATATATTTTTGAACCCATTGTAAACCATTTGTAGGCTTTTCCCCCATACCTGAATCTGCCTTCCTGCATCTCTATCTTGTTCTGACCACAGAGTCTCTAATCTGCTAAACAGCATGGCTAGGATTAGAGCTGCGGCTTTGGCAGCTGGTTCTGCTTCATTCCTTGCCTTCCTAATAATAGTCTAGCTTCATGGTGACACTAGCGGTAGCCATGTTTTTGTTACAAGTCTGGCGTTAAGGTCCTAGCCACTACCAAGAAGCCCGTGTACTGCTCATTAACACCATTTAAGTGTAGGTAAAAGAGAATCTCAAAAGAGCTGGGAGGAAACCAGGCATAGGGGCACAAGCCTTAAATCCCAGCACTAGGTAGGCATAGACAGGCAGATCTCTGTGAGTTCGAAGCCAGGGTGTCACTGAGTTTGTGGACATCCAAAAATACAGAGAAAACCTCTGGGAGTTTATTGCTGCTAAGGCTTAGTCAGGAAGCTCCAAAAAAAAAAAAAAAAAAAAAAAAAAAAAAAAAAAAAAAAAAAAACAGGTGGGTAGGTTTGGGCTCAAATTCCTGGAGCTAGAATTTCAGTCCCAAGTCTCCCTGGGATGGTGGCCAAAAAGACTCAGGCAAACAACTTTTTCATAAACTTGCATACAAAACAATTGGGTGCTAAATGAAGCAGGATTAGTAAAAACTCAGAGAAATTAGAGTTTAACATGAAGATCTAAATAGCAATGCAGCCAGTCTCTGTTTCTTACCTAAAGCTCAAACTGAAAATGGTGACCTTGCCTCCAGGAATCTCAGAATGAGACTGTGAGAGCTGTCTCCTTCCATTTTATAATCCTCTCTAGGGCTGGGATTAAAGTCATGCACTGCTGCTTTCTATGGCAACTAGTGATGCTACTGGGATTAAAGGGCTGTGTTACCACTGCTTGGCTGTAAGACTGACCAATGTGGCAATTTTACTCTCCAGAGGCAAGCTTTATTTATTAAAATACAATCGAAGCTGATCTGTGGTGGCACACGCCTTTAATCCAAGCACTTGGGAGGCAGAAACAGGCGGATCTGTGAGTTCAAGGCCAGCCTGGTCCACAAGAGCTAGTTCCAGAACAGGCTCCAAAGCCAGAGAAACCCTGTCTCGAAAAAAACAAAAAATACAACTAAAATGCCACTACAGAAAAGACTAGAGATGGGAAGGAAAATTCACAGTCTAGAGGAAGGAAACTCACTAGAACAATAAATACCACAACTGTTAATACTTCTAGAGCACCAGAACAGCTTCCTGAGTTCTTCTGAAACTAGGAAGACTGAAAGGGGCAGGATTTCTAATTAAATGTCAGCGGATAGCTCAGCCTTTTCATTTGGACACTGAATAAATGGAAGCAGGCTGCTTTCTTCAAGTTTGAGGACAGTATAGGCTCCAGGATGAGGAGTCCCTGCATCAATCAGCAGATGCAAATTACTTTGTTTCATTCGCTATTTAGATACAAGGTAGTAACCCTGCCATTGTGGAACTCACTGTGAACCCTGGCTCTCCTGGAGATCCCTCTGGAGACCAGGTTAGCCTCCACCTCCATCTGTTCCATGCTGGGCTCAAATAGCATGCCAACACCTGCTGGAATG
Organism: Chionomys nivalis; assembly: GCF_950005125.1. Classification (NCBI taxonomy): domain Eukaryota; kingdom Metazoa; phylum Chordata; class Mammalia; order Rodentia; family Cricetidae; genus Chionomys; species Chionomys nivalis. The sequence goes on from NC_080104.1 coordinate 1,419,454, forward strand.
GAACTCACTGTGTTGAGTATGCTCACCTCAAACTCAGGGATCACCCTCCCTCTGACTCCATTGTGCTGGGATTTAAGGCATGCATAAGAATGCATGGTTTGTGGGGACAAAGTGGCACATGCCTTTAATCCCGCATGCCTTTCTATAGCTGGGCTGTGGTGGCACACGCCTTTAATCCAAGCACTTGGGAGGCAGACACAGGTGGATCTGTGAGTTTGAGGCTAGTCTGGTCTACAAGAGCTAGTTCCAGGACAGCCTACAGAAGCAAGAGAAACCCTGTCTCGAAAAGACCAAAAAGAAAAAGAAAAAAGAGAAAGTGGGAAGTACACTTGAAAGCATTGGCACAGGAGACCACTTCCTAAATAAATATAACCCCAGCAGCACAGACAGGTCCTCCTGAAACTGAAAACTTAGGCAAAGCAGGAATAAGACAAAGGTCAACAAGACAAAATGACAGCTTACAGAATGGGAAAGATCTTCACTAACCACACAGACAAGTCTGATCTCCAAAATATACAAAAAACTCAAGAACATGGTCACCCAAAGAACACATAATCCAATAAAAAAAATAGAGTACAGACCTAAACAGACAACTTTCAGAGGAATCTAAAATGGCTGAAAGACACTTAAGGAAATGTTCAACACCCTTAGTCAATAGAGAGATGCAAATCTAAACTCTGATATACTATCTTACACCTGAAAGAGTGGCCAAGATCAAAAACACCAATGGCAACTTATGCTGGAGAGGTTTTGGGGGAAAACAAAGAACATTTCTGCATTGCTGGCAGGAACACAAGCTGGTACAACCCCTTTGGATGTCAGTGTGGTGATTTCTCAGGAAATTAGGAAAGAACCTTCCTCAAGACCAAATAATACCATTTGGGGGTATATATTCAAAGAATGCTCCATCATGCCACAAGGACATATGCTCAACTCTTTTCATAGCAGCTTTGGTTATCATAGCCAGAACCTGGAAAAAACCTACATGCCCCTCGATCGAAGAATGGATAAGGAAAATGTGGTATATTTACACAATGGAGTACTACACAGCAGAAAAAATAAATAAATATAAATAGCAACAGCTTGAATTTTGCAGGCAAATGGATGGAGCTAGAAAACATTATTTTGAGTGAAGTAACCCAGAAACAGAAGACAATTATCACATGTACTCACTCATAGGTGGTTTTTAAGAAGCATAAAGCAAAGAAAGCCATCCTTCAAACCACAAACCCAGAGAAGCTTGACAACAATGAGGACACCAAGACAGTCTTACATAGATCCAATCTACATGGGAAGTAGAAAGTAGAAAAAGACAAGATCTCCTGAGTAAATTGGGAGCATGGGGTCTTTGTGGAGGAATTAAAGGGAGGAGGGGAAAGGCAGGAAGGGGAGCAGAGAACGATGTAGAGCTCAATAAATATTAAGTAAAACAACCTCCACAAGCAAAAGACAGAATTCCCTGCAAACTAAAGGAATACACACAGTATTTGAAGCACAGACAAGGCTAGACTGGGCTGCATAGATGGTAGAGCTAAGGGACTTACCAGAGTTGGATACTGGTGATAGGCCTCCAAATCCAGGCAGGGAAGCGTTGTATCTCCAGGTTTCAGAGACTCTGTGGGTTTCTCTGGCTGCTCTGACTCTTTATAACCCTTTCCACTGAACCCACCCCTTTGTAGTCACACCCTCCCAGACTAATTCCATAGTCTGATCCTAAAACTTAGTCTAATCTTACTCCATCTGGGATTTTTTTGATGTTGGATCAGATCAAAACACAGGAAAAAACATAGATTATAACTAAGGTTAACTTATTCATTGAAAACAGCCAGAAGTGGTACACATGTTTAATCTCAACCCTATGGTGGCAGAGGCAGGCACGTTGGAGTTCAACGTCAGCCTAGACTAGAGTCTAGAGTCTAGGATACACAGTGAATCTTTCTTTCTTTCTTTCTTTCTTTCTTTCTCTTTCTTTCTTTCTTTCTTTCTTTCTTTCTTTCTTTCTTTCTTTCTTTCTTTTTTTCTATATATATATATGTTGGATTTTTGGAGACAGGGTTTCTCCATAGCTTTTGGTTCCTGTCCTGGAACTAGCTCTTGTAGACCAGGCAGGCCTCGAACTCACAGAGATCCGCCTGCCTCTCCCCCCTGAGTGCTGGGATTAAAGGCGTGCACCACCACCACCCATTCTTTATACTTTTCCTTTTTTTCTGGAGACAGTGTTTCTCTGTAGATTTGGAAGCTGTCCTGGAACTAGCTCTTGTAGACATACTGGCTTCAAACTCACAGAGATCCGCCTGCCTCTGACTACCAAATGCTGAGATCAAAAACACGACCCACTACTGCCCAGCTGAGAATCTGCTCTTTGAAGAGCATAAACACATAAATAAATAATTCATTCCTTGTTCCAGTCCAGAAATACTGAACTGTTAATTTTCATCTATATATCTGATGTTTGAATTTTTTGAGACAGGATTTCATCATGAATCAAAGATTGACTGGCACTCTTTATTTTGCCCAAAGTGGACTCCAACTGTCGACAATAGTCCTGTGTCACCCTTGTGTTACAGTGTGAGAGCTGCCACACCTGTCTGAGATTTCTTTTCAGAGGAACAGCTAGTTCCGAGGCAAAGCTGGCCTTGAGCTCGGAGATCCACCTGTCTCTACCTCCCCGGTGCTGGAATTAAATTCTTGTGCCACCTTGCCTGGATGCAGGTCACTTTTTTCTTTCTTTTATTCTAGATATTTTAATATTTGGTCAAATATTGATTCCTTTCTTCTTTCGGTTATATTTTAAAAATATTTTTTTTCAATTTATATTTCCACTACATGTCTCTTTTCCAACAATCTTCTCATCAATCCCGTCACTTCCCCTCCCAACCATTCCTCATTCACTTCATATGGGTGAGGGCTCCTATGCTGAGTCAATGAAGTTCAGCACACTAAGTTGGGGCAGGACCGAGATTCTCCCAGCTGCGTTAATGCTGAGCATGGCATCCCACCATATGGAATGGGCTCCAACAAGCTAGCTCATGCACCAGGGATAGATACTGGTCTCACTGTCAGAGGCCCCTAAGAGAGTGTCGCTGAAGCTCGCTTGGGGGTAGGTAATCCTTACAGTCAGCTTACAGTCACCATATTCACTCCTCCTGATAGGAAAATTGCTGGGTTTTCTCCTGTGGCCTGAGCCTGGCCCATGCTAGATTTCTGTGACTTTTGTGAGCTGACCACAAAAGGGAGAGACAAGGGGGTTGACCTCCTTCAGAATGAATGCAGGAGAGGTACCATCTGCTACATTGTCAGTTCTAACCATCCTCTTCAATACCATTGGAAAAAATCTCATTCTCTCTCTAGGCGCCTGAAGAAGCCCTTGGAGACCCTGTCCATCACTCACTGTTACATCATACAGAGAGACTTGGATTACCTGCCCCGGTGCCTGAACCTTTCTTCGCTTAAACATCTCTACTTGTCGTACACAATGTTGGACAAGTGTATTAAGCCACTTGGCTATCTCCTTGAGAGAGTGAAAGACACCTTGGAAACTCTTGACCTGGCCGGATGTCAGCTGGAGGATTCTCAATTTAGTGCTTTGATGCCTGCCCTGAGTCAATGCTCCCAGCTCCTCAAGATTGAGTTTTACATGAATGACCTGTCTTTACCTGTCCTGAAGCAACTGCTTCACCACACAGCCAAGCTGAACAAGCTAACCGAAGAGACATACCCTGTCCCTCTGGAGAACCATGATGGATGCCGAGTGCTTCTATGCAGATTTGATGAACTTGGTCCTGAGCTTCTGGATATATCAGGTCTGAAAGACAGCTCAAGGCAGTCTCATTTTTCTCAGCCGTCTGCCCTACCTGTTATGTGCACTATGCCTATGACCTGAAGGGCAGCCATTGCTTGGGAAATACTGCAGCGGCACGTTGCCCCATGATGCCGAGGGAATACTTTTATGAGCTATGATTGAAAAAGCTTAGATTATTGAACCTTTAGACTGATCCCCACAGAGACCCACTCCTACAATGAGCAGCAGTGGCCTTCTGTCCTCTGCAAAAATAAATGTGCTATGATTCTGGTTTGTTGGTGTCATCTTTTCACTGTACAAGCTTTATTTGAAAAATAATCATGTTTTTTGAAAGTGTAATTATTTCATGAAAAGCTTTAGTAAGAAACATACATGTGTTTCTTGGTCAAGACAAGCAGTTGTTTGGGACATGTCAATGTATTGTTAGAAGTGAGATCAGTTTTCTTTTTCTCTGTCCAAGCTTTAATTAGAAAGCAAATAATGTTCATTGAAAGTCTATTAATTTCATGAAAAGCTTTAGTAAGAAATGCACATGTGTTTCTCTGAAAAAAGACACAGTGTTCTGGTACATGTCAAAGCACTGTTAGAACTGAGATCAGTGTTCCTATTCTCTGTACAAGCTTTAATTTAAAAGATAATCAATTTGTTTTGAAAGTGTATTAATATCATGATAATCTTTATTAAGAAACGCACAGATGTTTCTTTGTAAAGAGAAGCAGTTGTTTTGGACATGTCAATGTTGTTAGAAGGGAGATCAGTTTCCTTTTCTCTGTACAACCTTTACTTTGAAAATAATCACGTTCTTTTGAAAGTATAATAATTTCATGAAAAGCTTTAGTATGACATGCACATGTGTTTCTCTGAAAAAAGTAGCATTTGATGGGGACATGTCAAATGATTGTTAGAACTGAGATCAGTATTTCTTTTCTCTGTACAAGCTTTATTTTGAAAGATAATCACGTTCTTTTGAAAGTGTAGTAATTTCATGAAAAGCTTTAGTGAGAAACGTATATGTGATTCTCTGAAAAGAGATCTCATTCTGTGGTCCATGTAAAAGCATTGTTAGAAATGAGATCAATGTTCCATTTCCCTGTACTAGCTTTACTTTTAAAGATAATCACATTCTTTTGAATGTGTATTAATTTCTTGAAAAGCTTTCGTGAGAAAGGCGCATGTGTTTCTTTGAGAAGAGACGCACTTCTATGGTACGTGTCAAAGCATTGTTAGAACCGAGATCAGTGTTCCTTTTCTCTGTACAAGCTTTACTTTGAAATATAATCACTTTCTTTTGAAAGTGTATTAATTTATTAAAAGCTTTAGTGAGAAACGCATATGTAATTCTGTGAAAAAAGACGCAGCTCTGATACGTTTCAAAGTATTGTTAGAAGTGAGATCAGTGTTCCTTTTCTCTGTACAAACTTTAATTTAAAGATAACTACCTTCTTTTCAACGTGTATTAATTTCATTTAAAGCTTTAGTGAGAAACGCACATGTGTTTCTTTGTAAAAAGAAGCAGTTGTTTGTGACATGTCAGAGTATTGCTAGAAGTGAGATCAGTGTTCGTTTTCTCTCTACAAGCTTCAATTTGAATGATAATCACGTTCCTTTGAAAATGTATTAATTTCATGAAAAGCTTTATTTAGAAACGCACATGTGTTTCTCTGAAAAGAGACACTGTGCTGTGGTACGTGTCATAGCATTGTAAGAACTGAGATCAGTGTTCCCTTTCTCGGGTCAAGCTTTGCTTTGAAAGATGATCACGTTCTTTTGAAAGTGTATTAATTTCAAGAAAAGCTTCTGTGAGAAACGCACATGTGTTTCTCTGAAAAGAGATGATGTTCTGTGGTACGTTTCAAGGTATTGTTAGAAGTGAGATCAGTGTTCCTTTTTCTGTACAAACTTTACTTTTAAAGATAATCACGTTCTTTTGAATGTGTATTGATTTCATGAAAAGCTTTAATGAGAAAGGCTCATGTGTTTCTCTGAAAAAACACGCTGTTCTGTGGTACTTGTCAAATCATTGTAAGAACTGAGATCAGTGTTCCTTATCTCTGTACAAGCTTTACTTTGAAAGATAATCACATTCTTTTGAAAGTGTATTAATTTCATGAAAAGCTTTATTAAGAAACGCACATGTGTTTAATTGTAAAGACAAACAGTATTTTGGGACATGTCAAAGTATTGTTTGAAGTAAGATCAGTGTTCCTTTTCTTTGTACAGCTTTGCTTTGAAAGATAATCATGGTCTATGAAAGTGTATAATTTTCATGAAAAGCTTTTGTGAGAAACACACATTTGTTTCTCTGAAAAGAGACGCTGTTCTGTGGTACGTGTCAAGGTATTGTTAAAAGTGAGATCAGTGTTCCTTATTCCTGTACAAGCTTTACTTTTAAAGATAATCACATTCTATTGAATGTATATTAATTTCATGAAAAGCTTTAGTGTGAATGGCACATGTGTTTCTCTGAAAAGAGATGCAGTGCTATGGTACATGTCAAAGCATTGTTAGCACTCAGATGAGTGCTCCTTTTTTCTGTATAATTTTTAATTTGAAAGATAATCACGTTCCTTTGAAAGTATATTAATTTCATGAAAAGCTTTATTAAGAAATGCACATGTGTTTCATTGTCAAGAAAGCAGATTTTTGGGACATATCAAAGTATTGTAAGAAGTGAGATCAGTGTTCCTTTTCTCTGTACAAGCTTTACTTTGAAAGATAATCACGTTCTTTTGAAAGTGTATTATTTTCATGAAAAGCTTTAGTGAGAAACATACATGTGTTTCTCTGAAGAGAGCCACTGTTCTGTGGTACGTATCAAGGTATTGTTGGAAGTGAGATCAGTGTTCTTTTTCCCTGTACAATCTTTACTTTAAAAAGATAATCACGTTCTTTTGAATGTGTATTAATTTCATGAAAAGCTTTAGTGAGAAACACACAAGTATTTCCATTAAAAAAGACACAGGTCTGGTACGGGTCTAAGTATTGTAAGAAGTGAGATCAGTGTTCCTTTTCTCTTTACAAGCTTTAGTTTGAAACATAATCATGTTCTTGTGAAAGTGTATTCATTTCATTAAAAGCTTTAGTGAGAAATGCACAGGTGTTTCTTTATGAAGAGAGGTTGTTGTTTGGGACATGTCAAAGTATTGTTTTAAGTGAGATCAGTGTTCCCTTTCTCTGTACAGGCTTTACTTTGAAAGATAATCACGGTCTTTTGAAAGTAGTATTTTCATGAAATGCTCTAGTGAGAAATGCACATGTGTTTCTCTGAAAAGAGACACTATGTAAAACGTGTCAACGTATTGTTAGAACTGAGATCAGTGTTCCTTTTCTCTGTACAAGCTTTACTTTTAAAGATAATCACATTCTTTTGAATGTGGATTAATTTCATGAAAAGCTTTAGTGTGAAAGGAACATGTGTTTCTCTGAAAAGTGAAGCCATTCGGTGGTACTTGTCAAAGCATTGTTAGAACTGAGATGAGTTCTCCTTTTCTCTGTACAGGCTTTTCTTTGAAAGATAATCACATTCTTTTGAAAGTGTATCAATTTCATGAAAAGCTTTAGTGAGATACGCACATGTGTTCCTCTGAAAAGAGACTTAGTTCGTGGTACATTCAAAGCATTGTTAGAACTGAGATCCATGTTCCTTTGCTCTGTACAAGCTTTACTTTGAAAGATAATCATGTTCTCCTGAAAGTGTATTAATTTTATGAAAAGCTTTAGTGAGAAATGTACATATATTTCTTTATTAAGACAAGTAGTTTTAGAAGTGAGATCAGTGTTCCTTTTCTCTCTACTAGCTATATTTTCTAATATAATCAGTGTTTCTTTTCTCTGTACAATTGTTACCCTGAAAGATAATCATATTCTTTTGAAAGAGTATTAATTTCATGAAAAGCTTTAGTAAAAAATCCACATGTGTTTTTGTTGAGACAAGCACTTTTTTGGGAAATGTCAAAGTATTGTTAGAAGTGATATCAGTGTTCCCTTTCTCTGTAAAAGCTTTAATTTGAAAGATAATCGCGTTCTTTTGAAAGAGTATTAATTTCATGAAAAGCTTTAGTGAAAAACTCACATATGTTTCTTTGTAAAGAGAAGCTGTTGTTTTGGACATTTCAAAGTATTGTTAGAAATGATATCAGTGTTCCTTTTCTCTGTACTAGCGTTACTTTGAAAGATAATCACGTTCCTTTGAATGTGTATTAATTTCATCAAAAGCATTAGTAAGACACGCACATGTGTTTCTTTGTAAAGAGAAGCAGTTCTTTGCAACATGTCAAAGTATTGTTAGAAGTGAGATCAGGGTTCCTTTTCTGTGTACTAATTTTACTCTGAAAGTTATTCATGTTCTTTTTTAAGTGTATTAATATCATGCAGAGCTTTAGTAAGGAAAGCACATGTGTTTCTCTGAAAAGAGACGCAGTTCTGTGGGACATATCAAAGCATTGCAAAAAGTGAGGAAATTGTTCCTTTTCTCTGTAAAAGCTTTACTTTGAAAGATAATAATATTCTTTTGAAAGTGTATTAATTTCATGAAAAGATTTAGTGAGAAACGCACATTTGTTGTTAGAGAATAGAAGCAGTTGTTTGCAACATATCAAAGAATTGTTAGAAGTGAGAGCAGTGTTGCTTTTCTCAGTACAAACTTTACTTTAAAAGAAAATCTCGTTCTTTTGAAAGTGTATTAACTTCATGAAATGCTTTAGTGAGAAACGCACATGTGTTTCTTTGTAAAGGGAACCTGTTCTTTGGGACAAGTCAAAGTATTGTTAGAAATAAGTTCAGTGTTTCTTTTCTCTGTACATGCCTTACTTTCTAATATAATCATGTTCTTTGAAATTGTATTAATTTCTTGAAAAGCTTCAGTAAGAAAAAAACATGTATTTTTTTTATAAAGAGAAGCTGTTTTGGGGGACATGTCAAAGTATTGTTAGAAGTGAGATCATTGTTTCTTTTCTCTGTACAACCATTACCTTGAAAAATAATCATGTTCTTTCGAAAGTGTATTAATTTCATGAAAAGCTTTAGTTAAAAATCCACATTTTTTTTTGAGACAAGCAGTTGTTTGGAATATGTCAAAGAATGGTTAAAAGTGATATCAGTGCTGCTTTTCTCTGTACAAGCTTTATTTTGAAAGATAATCACCTTCTTTTGAAAGTGTACCAATTTCATGAAAAGCTTTAATGAGAAAAGCACGTGTGTTTCTTTGTATAAAGAAGCTGTTGTTTGGGACATTTCAAAGTATTGTTAGAAGTGAGATCAGTGTTTCTTTTGTCTGTACAAGCTTTACTTTAACAGATAATCACCTTCTTTTGAATGTGTATCAATTTCATGAAAAGCTTTAAAGAGAAACGCACATGTGTTTCTTTGTCAAGACAAGAAGTTGTTTGGGACATGTCAAAGTATTGTTAGAAGTGAGAGTAGTGTACCTATTCTCTGTACAAGCTTTGCTTTGAAAGCTAATGACGTTCTTTGAAAGTGTAATAATTTCATGAAAAGATTTGTAAGAAACGGACATATGTTTCTTTATAAAGAGAAGCAGCTGTTTTTGACATGTCAAAATACTGTCAGAAGTGAGAACAGTGTTCTTTTTCTCTGTACAAGTTTTACTTTGAAAGATAATCACGTTCTTTTGAAAGAGCATTAACTTCATAAAAAGCTTTACTGAGAAATGTACATATGTTTCTTTGTCAAGACAAGCAGTTGTTTGAATCTTATTAAAGTATTTTCAGAAGTGAGATCAGTGTTCCTTTTATCGGTACAAGCTTTACTTTGAATGATATCACGTTCTTTTGAAAGTGTATTAATTTCATGAAAAGCTTTAGTAAGAAAAGCACATGTGTTTCCCTGAAAGGAGACACAGTTCTGTGGGACATGTCAAATCATTGCAAAAAGTGAGAGAATTGATCCTTTTCTCTGTACAAGCTTTACTTTGATAGATAATAATGTTCTTTTGAAATTGTATTAATTTCATGAAAAGCTTTAGTGAGAAACGCACATTTGTTGTTTGAAAAGAGAAGCAGTTGTGTGTGCCATGTCAAAGAATTGTCAGAAGTGAGATCAGTATTCTCCTTCTCTGTACAACCTTTACTTTGAAAGATAATCATGTTCATTTGAAAGTGTATTCACTAAGTGTTTGACAAATTTAAATAAAGAGACATATTTTCTTCCACTGACTGTTAGGATGACCTCTGGAGTTACAGTGTTTCGAGCATTATTGTTATTAGTTGTACCTGTCTTCAATCTGTTAATGTCCTATGTGAGAAGCTAATAATCTGAGATGCTCAGAATGTATTGTAAAGAGAATGAGGAAGAGTATACCTGTCAGTGTCACAAGTTCATATTTATAGAAGTTAATGCTCGGCGTAATTCTAACCTGTTTTAACTCCTTTATACATAGTCCTGGATCTCAGATAAATAAATATCTAACCTGTATTCATATAGCATTCATGTTAAGAGTTAAATAATGCTCCTCTGTATGCATATGGCTTATTTTATCTTCTCATAATCTTGTTGATTGAGGCTGTGGGTAAGTTCACCCTTAAGTCATGAATAATGATGTTACAACCATTATAAGAACATTTCCACATGAACATGTTTTTCTTTCAGTTAAATATATGTATGTAGAAGCGGAGCATCTGATAGCTACGGTAAATATGTTTAATGATAATATTTTAAGAAAACTTGCCACAGTATGTTCTATTTCTCATGATTCTAGTCATGCAAGGTAAATAGTATGGAAATATGTGGCGGTTAAAGTATGACTATACATGAGAAAGATGATATAGAAAAGATAAGCCTGCTTTTGAAGGTAGAAATATTAGCTGTGTAAAAAAATTTCACGAACATGGAAAACTACTGAATTTGCATATGTGACTCATATCTCTATGAAACTATTAAAAGAAATAAGAAAACAAAAAAAGAAAGTGTATTCACTTCATCAAAAGCATTAATGAGGAACACACAAGTATTTCTTTGTAAGGAAAAGTTGTTGTTTAGGACATACCAAAGTAATTTGAGAAATGTGATCAGTGTTTCTTTTCTCTGTACAAGCTTTACATTCTAAGATGATCACATTATTTTGAAAGTGTGTCAATTTCATGAAAAGAACGTGTTTTTTTGCAAAGAGAAGCTGTAGTTTGGGACATGTCAAAGTTGTGACAAATAAAATCAGTGTTTCTTTTCTCTGTACAAGCTTTACTTTCTAAGATGATCAAATTATTTTGAAAGTGTGTTAAGTTAATGAAAAGCTTTAGTAAGAAAGAAACGTGTTTTTTTGTAAAGAGAAGCTGTTGCTTGGGACATGTCAAAGTATTGTTAGAAGTGATATCAGTGTTTCTTTTCTCTGTACAAGCTTTATTTTGAAAGATAATCACCTTCTTTTGAAAGTGTACCAATTTCATGAAAAGCTTTAAAGAGAAACACACATGTGTTTCCTTGTAAAGAGAAGCTGTTGTTTGGGACATTTCAAAGTATTGTTAGAAGTTACATCAGTGTTCCTTTTCTCTGTATAAGCATTACTTTGAAAGATAATCACTTTCTTTTGAAAGTGTATTAATTTCATGAGAATCTTTAGTAAGAAACACACATTTGTTTCTTTGAAAAGAGAAACAGTTGTTTGAGACATGTAAAGGTATTGTTAAGTGTGAGAGCAGTGTTCCTTTTCTCTGTACAAACTTAATTTGAAAGATAATCACATTCTTTTGAAAGTGTATTAATTTCTTGAAAAGCTTTTATGGAAATGCACATGTATTTCTCTGAAAAGAGACACAGTTCTGTGGTACGTCTCAAAGCATTGTTAGAAATGATATCAGTGTACCTTTTTTCTCTACTAGCTTTACTCTGAAAGGTAATCACTTTCTTTTGAAAGTGTATTAATTTCATGAAAACCTTTTGTTAGAAGTAAGATGCACAATGGTGTATTATTCAGCAGAAAAACATTTATATCATGAAAATTGCAAGCAAATGAATGGAACTAAAAAAATCCATCCTGAGTGAGGGAACCCAGACTCAGAAAGACAAATATGGTATGTATTCAATCATAAGTGAACAGTAGATGTAAAGCAAAGAATAACCACACTACAATCCTCAGCTCCAGAGAAGTTACATAGCAAGGAGGACCCTAATTGGGACACATGTATCTCCCTGGGAAGAGGAAATAGATGAGATATCCTGGGTCAACTGTGGGGAGAGTAAAAGAGAGGGAATGAGGGGCTTGAAACACGAGGAATTAAATGGTTGAGATGGGGGCAGGATGGAGGGGCAGAGTAAGGAAAGAGATATTTTGATAGAAGAGACCATTATGGAATAGGGAGAATCCTGGTGCTAGGGAAATTCCCAAGGATCCACGAGTCTCCTAGAAATTCTGGATAGGGTGCCTGAACTGGCCTTCCCCTGTAATCAGAATGGTGACTACCCTAATTGTTATCATAGAACATTCATCTAGTACCCAATGGAAGTAGATGCAGAGGTCCTCAGCCAACCACTGGGCCGAGCTCTGGGAGACCAGTTGAAGAGAGTTTAGGGCACTATATGAGCAAGGGTGGGCGTGGGCAAGATCATGATGGGAAAACCCACAGAGACAGGTGACCTGAGCTTGTTGTAGGTAATGGAATTTCGATGGGAAAGAAACAGAGGGAGGAGAATGGGGGAGGTCACCAAATAAGAGCAGAGTAAATTATGTGTATGTGTGCGAATGCCATAGTGAAATTTCAACAGTTCAATTGTTAAAGGAGGCCGTTCTAGTTCATGTAGGTTATTTGTGTATGTGTGTGTTTGTGTGTGTGTGTGTGTGTTTGTGTGAGGTTGTTGTAGTTCATGTAGGTTATTTGTGTGTATGTGTGTGTATGTGTTAGGATTCACTTGTTTTTAGTTTACAAGTGTTTGCCTTGGTGGCAGGTTAGAGTATGAAGCAAGTGAGGGACAGACAATAGGGTAATGCAGAAAGAGTTTGAGCGATAAGTTACTGACAGAAGGGAAAAGGACAGGGAAGGGACCAGTCTCTGGGGACAAGATCTGCAGAATCAGCAGAGGGAGAGAGGAAGAGAGAGGGAGAGAAAGGGAGAGAAAGAGAGAGAGAGAGTGTTATAGGTGGAGATGCATCTTTTAAATGGACATATTACTGTCTGCCATGCATACAGGCATGAAACAGTGTGTGACACTCTGTTGAGAACATAAAAAGCTGCAACAACTGAGAGTGGGTTCAGATCTCAGCAGATGGATTGATGTAAGACTCTTATTGAATGCCATTTGACATCTCTCTTCCAGGGGATATGTTAAAGAAAGTGCTGTTCCTATCCAGTATACAAACTCTTCTGGGTGTATGAGGAAATACATATCTTGGGGTTCCAATGTGCCCATCTCACTGTGAGATTAGGTCTCTGTATGTTGGTGTATTGTAAATAATGTCTACTTGAATTCTAGCAAGGGTATAATACAAGGACATTGTCCTTCTCGGTTATCACTTGGTACCCAATATTACTTGGGTGTGCAGTATCCTTGAACATTCCTTTCGTCATGGTTTAGAGAAATAATCACATAATACCTGTGATGATTGAGTGTAGGATTTCTATTCATCATTTTCTAACAACAATAAGGAAGATTAAGAAAAATGTGGCACCAAATTATACAAAGGGAATAGAGTAGCATCAGGGACAGCAACAGCAAAATATAGAAAATATAGTTTCAGGGATAAAGTACACTTCTTCGAGACCAAGAAAATTAAACATGCCCAAGTAATGAATATTTTTCAAGGATTATGGTTACTATTATGTATATTATTATGATGCAGTGTTCTGCCTGTCACACAAGAAGAGGAGACCAGATCAGAGAGTTGAGCTACCATGTGGCTGCTAGGAATTGAACTCAGGTCCTCTGGAAGAGCAGTCAGTGCTCTTAACTACTGAGCCATCTCCTCAGCCCCTGTAAAGGAGGTTTTTATGTGAAAGACACCAGCTACAACCACAGGGTAGGAACTTTGAAGAATAAGGCCTCACTGCTATAAGGCTTACAAACCGGGCCTCCTGGTAATGGTTAGCAATCTTAGAACACAGACAACTACATTGAAGGGTCCGAAGTCATGTGCCCTGGGTCCCAAAGAATTTCATGGCCCATACAGCTTTGAGACTTACTAGGTGAGTAGGATGAAGAAAGAAAAAACAGAAACAGAGAATGCTGGGAATGAGTTGACTGTTTGCTGTGAAGCTGACACCAGCAAACCAGAATCATAGCACTTTTATTTTGTGCCGTGGACAGAAGGGCACTGCTATTCATGGTGGGGGTCTCTGTGGGGAGCAGTCTAAAGGTTCAATAATCCAAACCATTTCAATCATAGCTCATAAGAGTATTCCATTGGCATCATGGGGCAACGTGCCGCCACAGTATTTCCCAAGCAATGGCTGCCCTTCTGGTCATAGGCATAGCGCACATAACAGGTAGGGCAGATGGCTGCGATAAAAACAGACTTCCTTGAGCTGTCTTTCAGACCTGAGTATATCCAGAAGCTCAGGACCAAGTTCATCAAATCTGAGTACAAGCACTCGGCATCCATCATAGTACTCCAGAGGGACAGGGTATGTCTCTTTGGTTAGCTTGTTCAGCTTGGCTGTGTGGTGAAGCAGTTGCTTCAGGATGGGTAGAGACAATTCATTCCTGTAAAAATCAATCTTGAGGAGCTGGGAGCATTGACTCAGGGCAGGCATCAAAGCACTAAATTGAGAATTCTCTAGCGGACATCCAGCCAGGTCAAGAGTTTCCAAGGTGTCTTTCACTCTCTCAAGGAGATAGCCAAGTGGCTTAATACACTTGTCCAACATTGTGTAAGACAAGTAGAGAGCATAAGGGTTCAGGGACCGGGGCAGGTAATCCAAGTCTCTCTGTATGATGTAACAGTGAGTGATGGACAGAGTCTCCAAGGGCTTCTTCAGGCACCTAGAGAGAGAATGAGATTTTTTCCAATGGTATTGAAGAGGATGGTTAGAACTGACAATTTAGCAGATGGTACTTCTCCTGCTTTCATTCTGAAGGAGGTCAACCCCCATGACTCTCCCTTTTGTGGTCAGCTCACAAAAATCACAGAAGTCTAGCATGGGCCAGGCTCAGGCCACAGGAGAAAACCCAGTGATTTTCCCATCAGGAGGAGTGAATATGGTGACTGTAAGGACTACCTACACCAGGCAAGCTTCAGGGACACCACAACGGTTTCCCTGTAGGTTCCCCTGACGTCATTTCCTCAACACTGCCATTTCCTGGTCCCACAACTTCAATGCAGGTGTCACCCATTTCCCACTAAATCTCTTTCTATGCACCCAACAACCTTTCTCTAATGAGCAATTATTGGCACCCTTGGGGCTGGTCACAGGTGGCTTAGCACAGAGCTCATCTCCTTGGATGTACAAGGTTGATAGTGCATAGCCTGACGTTCAAGGACCTCCTAACCTATAAGCAAAAGGTGGGTTATTTGTCTGGAGAACCTCTCTTTATCCTTCCTTACCTGAGACAATCAGCCAGGCTGCCAACTAGAGCAGGAGAATCATTGATATAGAGATGCTGGAGACAGTGGAATTGGGGTAATTGTGATACGAATTTGTTCATGCACTCCTCTTCCAGCTCTTCAGATCCACTGATGCTTGAATCCTTCCGAATGTATGACAAACTGAGTGTGTGAAGGTTTCTCATCTATCTCAGGTACAGTCCAAAGAAGCCATGCCTTCTATCCATGTATATCTCAAACTCAGCTCCCATACACAGTGGAGATCTACAGACTTTAAGAAGTCTATGGCTGTGGGAAAGTATTTTGATCTCAAAATATCGATCTTTGGACAGCACAAACGAACAGAATTTTGTCTCTGCTGGGCCCATCGCCACAAGTATGTGGGACATTCATCACACTCACTCTTCATTATATTTAGGTCAGTTATGATATTTAAATATTTCTTTACTTGCGAGTAAGGACACGTCTCCACTGTCTTCTCTCTCCTGAACTGAAGAAAGAATTCCCTTTCACAGGATTGACTCCAATTGACACAGGAATCCCTATTTGTCAAATCCAGCACTCTGATTTTTCCACGGCTGTGGGAGAAACAGGTAGAAATCTCAGCAAATACCATACATAATAAAGTCTTCTTCTTATCCACATCTCACACTTCAGCTCTCCCTTCCAAAAGTTTGCTTTTTCCTATGCATAGAATGAAAACCAGGACCTCATGCTCAGTATAAAGAGAACTTTACCAGGGAGGCATCCTCAGCCCTGTCCCACATCCTTCCATTCCCCTTAATCCCAGCCTCATTCCACCTGGAACTTTGAGTGACAGACACCCTTGAGGGATTGCTCAGTGGCTGTTCTCATGTTCTCCACATTATTATTGCCAAGATGGCTGAGACCAGGCCAAAGCCTCCGAATTCCTCTAAGCAGATGCTATTAGAATTCCCAACCCTCTTTGATCAAATAATCCTTGGCTCCACATGGTCTTGCTTTGTTCACACAGAGCCTCCTCCAACAGAACTGGACCTTGCTTACAGGGGGCAAGGCTCCTCTGTAATCAGCACATCTAGTCCATCAAGCAGAGCTTTCAAAGTCTCCAGGTGTGGCTTCTTCATCAGGATTCCTACAGGAAGGCATGTGAATGGCCAGGCAGGCACCATGGCCCGCAGGATGTTGGTCTGATTGTTCCTGAAGGCCCTCTCAAATGCTGCTGGGAACAGGAACCAGGGCCAGTCTGCCAGACCAGAAATGGCCAAGGCCTCCTTCTTCAGTAGGCTCTCAAATGCTAGCTGCTGGAGTGTTGGTGGGGCTTGATCTCTCATTGTGACTGGGGAAGCAGGCAAAGAAAGAGACCATTAATGATTGTAAACTTAGGAAGTCCTTCTGCACACACAGGGAGCTGTCAGGGCAGTCAGTGCTGAGGGATTGTTGAGATCTCCATTGACCAATTTTGATCCCCTTCTCCTGGAGTTAAAGCCACGATCCACCTCTCTGTGGTGTGCAGTCTCTCCAAAGAAACAGAAGGACAACAGGCAAAAAAGAAAAATAAAACTAAAAAGGAGAGGACTAGAGATGGAAATGATTATTCACATTCTGGAGGAAGGAAACTCACTAGAACACTGCCACAACTGTTTACTTCTAGAGTGAAGGCGCAAGTCATAAACAATCCCACACCAGTTTGGAATTGTGATTAATAGGGTGGTATTTATTTAAAGGGGAATAAACTTACAGATCACGATCCCAGACAACAGCCCTCTGCGCACGCAATTGGGAAGAAGTCTAGTCGCCGGAACCGGAGCAGGAAGTAAAGAGAGAGAGGAGGGAAGTGGCCGCTTTTTTTAAAGGGAAAGATACCACGCCCCAATGGGCTGGTATCTTGGTGGCTATTGGCTGGAGGAGCGGAAGGACCTCCCGCAACACCTCCCCCTTTTATTTAAGTAAGAGAGTTCTAAACCTACTATGAAATTATATACAATAAGTACAAATATCCTATTCTAACTAGCTTAGGTCTTATATAATAAATAGCTTGGCTAAGTCATGAGTCGAAAGTAACTACATTTATATAGTCTTCAACCCCATCGAAGATCTGAGAAGGGAAATAATGTTACCTGAGTAATTAGGAAGTGCAATCAAACAACTTCTAAAACATGCAACAAATCACAGAGACAACTAGCTACCTGGGCAATCACCCAAGGTCACGTTTGCAGCGTTGAAGCAACCAACTTTGGCTAAGGCCTAACATAACTGACACACCATTTTCAAAGGCAAGAAACTTGTCAAAACTATCTTACCCTGTCTTGGCAGGATATGACAGTCCTGTTTTTTCCATTCACAGATACTCTGTATTTCTGTCAGTGGTTGAGGTATGGGCATTTCTTTACCCAAAGGCCAGTTCAGCCAAGAAGAAAGGCTCCGGGTGGAGTGTCTTTGGTGCTCAACATTCTCTCGGGAATAGAGCGGTGTTGCCAGGAGCAATTGTGTCTCACTACCACAAAACTCTGAGTTAGATTAAAGGCCATTTTCTACAGCTCTTTGAAGAGGTTGAAGATTATCTATCTATACTGAGTATAATCTCTATGTATCTAAAGAACCTGATTAGTCTAATTATAAATGACAAACTTAGAATACTATTGATCTATATAATTCTCAATACCTATCTAACTTAAAGACTAAGACAATAAATAACTGTGAAACAAATGAGGACAATGACCTCCAAATATAAGCAATGTACAAATATACATTGCAGTATGGTAAATATATATCAATACACAAGCAATATGTAAATATCTTAATCAGAGGTAGAAATGTACACTGCAATATGGTAAATATATACAATATATATCAATACAATATATGTCAATACATAAAAAATGTTTTTAAACAGAGGTAGAAACATGCATGCATACAATAGTCAATATAATTTCACTTTGTATCAATATATAAGAATCGATACCAATACATTTGTCTCAAAACAATAACTCACAAGTACCAACAAGTACCAATCTATTATCCCTCTTTTTTTTTTTTTTCAAATGATCCCTGAGCTTATTATAAAATTCCTTCCCCAACCCTCAACCATATACCAATTTATAATCAACCCCTAAATGATGTCCCTAAACCCAAGGGCAAACTTTACTGGGAGAGGGGACGTCGTCCTCTAGAGTTACTTCCAGCTGTCATGGGGGCGACGTTCTTTCTGGGGGATCCTGTGAAAGTAAAATGATGGTTAAATTTCAAGATCGATGTCTTTTAAAATTGCAAATAGTCTCTGAGTATTTTGTGCAGGTCTGGCCAGAATGTTGTATAAGAGGTGCACCATTTCAGCTAACCAAGTTGGGATCGTCTTGTGCAGCTGGTACCCAAAACAGGTCTTGTAGTAGCGCTATCGGTATCATGACGTCATATCAACCAGGTGGAGTCGTTGTTATGGGGCCCCATCTTCTTCCTGGAAACTTTAAATGTCACTTCAGGAAAAACTCATTGTTCATTGTGAAAAACTTAAACATCAATCATATAGACATACACACACACACATACACACACACATGTATATTCAATGAAAGGAATGATAGATATATTCAATGAAAAGTATGATAGATATGAAGAAAAGCAAAGATGTTTTCTAAACTCATATTTCTTTCTGTCCCCTATCATGGCTCTTGACATGAGACAGAAACTCCAGAAACTCTGGGTTTTTCTCTTACCAACAGGCTTGGAATTGGAGAGGGACTGAGCCAGAGTCCAACTTCAAAACCAGCTCTATAAATTTAGAAATATGGTTTAGTATATTTTACTTACACAACTTATTCAGTTTTCTTAATAGTTCCTATTGGGCAAGTATTTTTCCATCTGTCAGTATCCAAACATCCAGGATCCCTTGAATTTTTCAAAGATGAGTGTTTTCCTGTGGAGATAAGAACAGAACCCTGCCCCCATTCTATATGTTTTTCTTACCACCTGTAGGAATATCATCATTGTGGATGAGTTGTCATTTCTCCTTTCCAAGAGGTTTCTCCTCTTCAAATCGAACCTTTATTAATTTTGATGGTATCCACAATTTTTCTTCTCCTGTGGAAACAAGAGCAAAACCCCTTCCCCAACGTAGCACATCTCCTGGCTTCCATTGAGAGGTCAGCACATCTTTGAAATAAATTGGTTGATTTAGTTCAGCAGACTTTTCCATTATCCAATGTCTTTCTGCTGCTGTCGTTCCTTTCTCATTAGCGTTAAGAAAATTCAAGGTCAATAAAGCATTATGTAATCTATTTCTGGGGGTATTTTCGGTCCCTTTCTGTTTGTTCAGCATATCCTTTATAGTACGATTTGATCTTTCTATAACTGCCTGACCTGTGGGATTATGTGGTATACCTGTAATGTGTTTTATATTATAATAAGCAAAAAAGCGTTTCATTTTCTTAGATACATATGCTGGACCATTGTCTGTCTTTATTTGTGCAGGTATTCCCATGATGGCCATAACTTCCAATAGATGTGTGATTACTGAATCAGCCTTTTCTGAGCTCAGGGCAGTAGCCCATTGAAAACCTGAATACGTGTCTATGGTGTGGTGTACATATTTTAATTTACCAAATTCCATAAAGTGGAACACATCCATCTGCCAGATTTCATTTCTCTTAGTACCCTTTGGGTTACTCCCTGCAGGCAACGGTGTTTGATTATAGAAGGAACAAGTAGGACATCTCTTTATAATGTCCTTAGCTTGTTGCCATGTAATGGAAAATTCTTTCTTTAGGCCTTTACTATTGACATGATGCTTCTTATGAAATTCTGAGGCCTGCAACACGCTTCCAATCAATAATTGATCAATCTCAGCGTTGCCTTGTGCTAGAGGACCAGGCAGACCTGTATGGGACCGGATGTGTGTTATGTACATCGGACAAAGCCTGTTCCTGATTATGTCTTGTACCTGGATAAACAATGAAGTCAACTCTGTGTCATCT
The DNA here is from genome assembly GCF_950005125.1 of Chionomys nivalis. NCBI lineage: Eukaryota > Metazoa > Chordata > Mammalia > Rodentia > Cricetidae > Chionomys > Chionomys nivalis. The sequence continues at coordinate 1,439,696 of NC_080104.1, forward strand.
GGTATAAATTCAGCAGTTTCAATATGCAAGATAACTCTTTCTGCATATTGTGAATCTGTAACTATATTAAGAGGTTCTTTAAAATCCCTTAGCACCATAAGAATGGCATATAATTCTGCCTTCTGGACAGAATTATAAGGGCTTTGTTCCACCTTACTCAATTCATCTGACTTATAACCTGCTTTCCCTGATTTATTTGCATCAGTATAGAATGTACGGGCTCCAGTTATTGGAGCATCACGTACAATTCTAGGAAGAATCCAAGAAGTTCTCTTTATTAGGTTAAGTCTACCACTTTTGGGATAGTTGCTATTAATTTCTCCCCAAAAATTAGCACAAGCTCTTTGCCATGGTTCATTGTCTTCCCATAACTTTTTTATTTCTTCAGTAGTAAAAGGCACTATAATTTCTGCTGGGTCTATACCTGCTAGTTGACGAAGTCTCAGTTTACCCTTTATAATTAATTCAGAGACTTTTTCCACATAAGTTTTTAATTTTTTACTTGGTTTATTAGGTATAAATATCCACTCTAAAATAATATCTTCCCTCTGCATTAGAATCCCTGTAGGAGAAATTCTGGAAGGCAATATGACTAGGATGCAGCTAAGATTTGGGTTCACCCTATCCACATGTGCCTCCTGTAATTTTTCCTCAATCATTGTCAGTTCCTTTTCTGCTTCAGCTGTCAGTTTTCTTGGACTATTCAAATCTTTATCACCATCTAAGGTTTTGTTTAAATGAACTATTAGATCAGGTGTTATCCCAACAGCTGGTCGTAGACTGGAAATGTCTCCTAACAATCTTTGGAAATCATTAAGAGTCTTTAACCTGTCTCGCCTAATTTGTGCCTTTTGCGTTTTAATTTTCTCTAACCCTATTCTGTAACCTAGGTAATTAATAGAATTTCCTCTTTGAATCTTTTCAGGGGCAATTTGTAATCCCCACCTAGGCAAGACTTTCTTTACTTCTTCAAACATCCTTTCTAAAGTATCTTTATTTGAATCAGACAACAAGATGTCATCCATGTAATGGTAAATTATGGACTTGGGGAATTGTTTACGAATTATTTCCAATGGCTTACTTACAAAATATTGGCACAATGTAGGACTATTGAGCATACCCTGTGGGAGGACAGTCCATTGATATCTCCTATTAGGCTGAGAATTATTATAAGTAGGCACTGTGAAGGCAAATTTTTCTCTATCCTTTTCTTGTAACGGTATGGTGAAAAAACAATCTTTCAAATCAATAACTATAAGAGGCCATCCTTTTGGTAATAGAGAAGGCAAAGGAATTCCAGATTGTAGTGGGCCCATAGGTTGAATTACCTTGTTGACAGCTCTTAAATCTGTCACCATTCTCCATTTACCGGATTTCTTTTTTACAACAAACACAGGAGAATTCCAAGGGCTGGTTGATTCTTCAATATGGTGAGCATCTAGTTGCTCTTGCACCAGCTGTTCCAATGCCTGTAATTTATCTTCAGCTAGAGGCCACTGTTTGATCCATATTGGCTTCTCAGTTAGCCATTTTAAAGGTAGGGCTGTTGGTACCTCTAAAGGTTTGGTATTTGCTGTATGTTCTTGTACAGCCTGAATGGCTGGTGACCTTTTCCCATAATATCTCATCATGTCCTTCCCAGAATTATGAGTTCCTGGAACTACAGGAATGTTAATCTGGGTATTCCATTGCTGTAGCAGGTCGCGGCCCCATAAATTTATTGCGATATTGGCAATATATGGCCTTAGTCTTCCTATTTGCCCTTCAGGCCCTATGCATTCAACCCATCTTGTGCTTTGTTTTACACGAGATAGGGTTCCAATTCCCAGGAACTGAACATCTACCTCTTGAAGAGGCCAATTCGGATGCCAAGATTCTGGAGTAATAATACTTACATCCGCACCTGTGTCCAATAAGCCTTCAATAAAAGTGCCATTTATACAGACTCTTAGCTTTGGTCTTTGATCATTAATAGAAGTCTGCCAAAATATACGTTTACTCTGTCCTACTGGGTTTTTTGACTCATCCTCCATGCGTAATTCATCATTTAGACCAGTAATATTTTTTACAGCAGAAATTGGAGCTTTTAATTTTCTTGGTGAGGCACGTTCTCTACTGTGACTGGGAATGACTGGGCCACTGTTGGCTTGGGGGCCTGCGAGAGGCCCCTCAAGGAGTTTCCCGACTGTATCGGGTTGCCTTGTCTGTCTGTTGTTGACCTGCATTCGTTGGACCAGTGTCGGCCTTTACCACATCTCCTACATATACCTGAAGGCCGAGGTCTCCTATTTTTGTCATTCCCAGAAGGGATATTATTCCTAGAAATCCTTTGCCTGCAATCCCTTTTCAGATGTCCTAATTTACCACAATTAAAACACCTGGCAGTTTGATGTCTCCTCATTGCTTTGGAAATCGCTTCTCCTACCCAAGATTCATCATTATAGCTAAACGTCTCAACATTCATTGTATGCTGAATCCATTCATCCATAGGTGCTGATCTAAACTTTAAAGGCCCAATTATCTTTTTGCATTCTATGTTTGCATTCTCAAAAGCTAGAGATTCAAGAAGTAGTCGTCTAGCTTCTGGGTCTGTTACCCCTATGTCCAGAGCCTTAATTAATCTTTGCAAAAAGTCAATAAAGGGTTCTCTCTGTCCCTGCCTAATTCTGGTATATGATTCAACCCTTTTTGCTGGATCTTGTAGCCTATTCCAAGCATTTAAAGCTGCTTGGTGACATAAACACAGTACTTCATCATCATAAAGAGCTTGGACCTGTGGGTCAGCATATTCTCCTACACCAAGAATTTGATCTTGGGAAACCTCCACACCTTTTGCTCTTCCTTGCTGTTCCATATGTTTGGATTCTTCTCTGAAATAGATTCCAAACATCAAGGAAGGTCCATTATCTAAAACTGCAGACACTAACTGATGGAAATCGTGGGGGGTAGCTCTAGCATTAGAAGCCCAAGTCCTTATCATTTCCTTAACATATGCAGAGTGCAAGCCAAAGGTAACTATAGCTTGCTTAATTTCTTTTAGATCATTCATTGCTATTGGCATCCATCTAGCTTCTCTGACTCCCTTTGAGCCTTTAGAAGTTGACGCTTTGTCAGAATGAATTACAGGGTATGTCGCTAAAACCCTGGGTAAGCCAGATCTAATAGCTGGTGGTGGCATTGTATCCTGTCCTTGTGCCTTCTTACTCTGTTCACCAGCTCCAATAATTTCTTCAATCATTTCAAGTCTTTTTATCATTGTCTCTCTTAAATCCTGAATCTCCTGAGCTACATGTGTTTCTAGTGATTTCACTGAGGTATCAATTTTTTGGTCCCCATTCTGCACCTGTGATTTCAAAGCTTTTGAATCCTGAATCTCCTGACCTGTATTAGTTTCTGGTAAAGATTGCATGGTTCTTAGGAGTGCCATAATTTTCCTAAATAATAGAATATTCAAAAGAATACTGAAACCTAGTAACCAGTAAATTAAGTTATCTCCATAGTCGTATAAACCTTGCATGAAAAAACCCATTGTTTTGGTAGTCAAAATAGTAAAATTCATGTTGGAAACGAAAACTGCCATATTACCTATTATCCAGCAGGTGGCGCTGTTCCCAAGTCGCGACGAAAACGGGGTCCTGTTTCAGTGTCCGCCTAGTATTTGTTAAAAACTGGGAAATGCAAGTTGCTCAACAAAGTAAATGTAATTAAATCAATTCCGTACACGGAACCATAAACCCAGAATCCAGGGGTAGAGAAGAGTAACCCGGAAGCCGTTTATGCCTCCACGTGACAGAGTCGTCCCAAGGGGTTGCAGCTTTCCGCAACCGGTAACCGCGTGCTCTGGTTCGCTCCGCTTAAGAGCTGTGCTTGCAAGGGAGATTTGAAAACGATTCAGAAAAGAGCAAACCACGTGGGCAGAGACTACGCGGTCCTGTGGAATTTAAATCCACGTAGCGAGGCAAACGATAGGCTGTGTGGGGACTTGAAGTCAATCTGAAGTGTCTAAAGGGAAAATATAAAGAACTGCAGCAAGAAAAGCCACTGCGTGATGATTTATGTTAAACTGCTGGCTCCACGCACAAGGCACAGGCCGCAAGGCACAGGCCGCAAGGCACAGGCCGCGGCCGAACTGGCGGCCAGCAGCCGAGCGGGGGGAAGGAGGGGTCCTAAAACCAAACGTTGGGTGCCCGGCTAGCTCAGTCGGTAGAGCATGAGACTCTTAATCTCAGGGTCGTGGGTTCGAGCCCCACGTTGGGCGCCAGATGAAGGCGCAAGTCATAAACAATCCCACACCAGTTTGGAATTGTGATTAATAGGGTGGTATTTATTTAAAGGGGAATAAACTTACAGATCACGATCCCAGACAACAGCCCTCTGCGCACGCAATTGGGAAGAAGTCTAGTCGCCGGAACCGGAGCAGGAAGTAAAGAGAGAGAGGAGGGAAGTGGCCGCTTTTTTTAAAGGGAAAGATACCACGCCCCAATGGGCTGGTATCTTGGTGGCTATTGGCTGGAGGAGCGGAAGGACCTCCCGCAACACCAGAGCACCAGAATGGCTTTCTGAGTTCTTCTGAAACAAGTAAGTCTGAAGGGGGTAGGATTTCTAATTAAATATCAGCTGGACAGTGAATGGAAAAAGGCTGCTTTCTTCAAATTCTAGGACACTATAGGCTCCATGCAAAAACTTTTTATTTTTTCATTTTCAATTTCAAAACTAAATAGTGACCCTGGCTGTTTGGAATTCACTGTGAACCCTGGCTGTCCTGGAAATCTCTGTAGACCAGGGTGGCCTCGAACTCAGACATCCACCTCCCCGTGTCTGCTATATGCTGGGATGAAATAGCATTCCAACACCTCCTGGGTTAGAACTCACTGTGAAGCCTAGGCTGATCTCAAACTCACCAGTAAGTATCAGCCTTCCTCTGCTTCCCTACTGCGGGGATTTAAGGCATGCTCAAGAATATGTAGATCAGCTAGCTCTCTCCCTCTCTCCCTCTCTCTCTGTCTCTGTCTCTCTCTCTCTCTTCCAGTCTCACTTCAGAAAGTGGCTGCTGCCTCTCTCTCCTTTCCTCTCTCTCCCTCTCTCCCTTCCCCTTTTTCCTTACATCACCCACTAATAAACTCTGTATCCCCCACACCAAAGAAAAATACTTATCTTAAATTCACCAAAAGATCAGCATTGTCAATGGGAGGTTGGCGGGGTGGCACACACCTTTAATCCAACATTCAGGAGGAAGAGGCAGGCAGATCTCTCAGAGCAGGGCCCGCTTGGTCTACCGAGCTACTGCCAGGACAGCCTACAAAGGTATGTAGAGAAACCTCGTCTCACAAAAACATTGAATCTAATTTCCTTTGTTTAGTTGTTTTCCTGACCATTATCCATAACTTGTAACCAACACACTAAACAAAGACAGACCATCCATAATCCATTTTTGGGAAATGTGGGCATAGTTTTCTAGGGTACTTCCTGCTGATTGGAGGAACTGATAATCTTATGGGGGACACAAAGAAGATTTAGGATTATGGTCAAGTCCTGACTGGATTATTCGGTGAGGCTGGATCATCTCAGCAGCAGTCTTGAAACTACTGTGGACGTGGAACTCAGAGGAAACAGCAACAGAGGTGCTCTAAAACATTGGATCATCTGGGCCATCTGTCCCTATGAGATATTTCAGGGGTCTCTCTTGAAGAATCCTTATTTTTTTTTAAACACTGAATGGACCCTCAGCCTCTCACTTCATGTGGACCAAAAGCAAAACTTCTCCAAAGTAAAATATACATTGAATTACAATTTTTGAACTCACAGCCTTTTTAAAATATCTAGGTTGGACTAATCCAGCAGACTTCTATCTACTCAGATGTCTTTTAGCGCTGATTATGGCTTTTTGAGATAGGTTTTCTGTGTTTCTTTGGATGTCCTGGATCTAACTCGAGACCAGGCTAGTTTTGAACTCAGTTCTCGCTACCTCTATTTCCCAAGTGCTAGAATTAAAGGCGTGTGCCACACACATCTCTTTTATTTTAAGGGCACATGTGTTTCTCTGAAGAGAGCCGCTGTTCTGTGGTACGTATCAAGGTATTGTTGCAAGTGAGATAAGTGTTCTTTTTCCCTGTACAATCTTTACTATAAAAAGATAATCGCGTTTTTTTGAATGTGTATTAATTCCATGAAAAGATTTAGTGAGAAACGCACAAGTATTTCTCTTAAAAAAGACAGAGATCTGGTACGGGTCTAGGTATTGTAAGAAGTAAGATCAGTGTTCATTTTCTCTTTACAAGCTTTAATTTGAAAGATAATCACGTTCTTTTGAAAGTTTATTAATTGAAGGAAAGCTTAGGAAGAAACGCACATGTGTTTATTTGTAAAGACAAGCAGTTGCTTGGTACGTGTCTAAGAATTGTTAGAACTGAGATCAGTGTTTTTTTCTCTGTAAAAGATTTACTTTGAAAGATAATCATGTTCTTTTGAAAGTTTATTAATTTAAGGAAAGCTTTAGTATGAAACACACATGTGTTTCTTTGTATAGACATGCAGTTGTGTTGCACTTGTAAAAGCATTTTTAGAACTTAGATCACATTCTTTTGAAAGTTTATTAATTTAAGGAAAGCTTTAGTAAGAAACACACATGTGTTTCTTTGTAAAGACAAACAGTTTTTCGGTACTTGTGAAAGCATTGTTTTAACTGATATCAGTGTTCCTTTTCTCTGTACAAGCTTTACTTTGAAAGATAATCACATTCTTTTTAAAGTATATTAATTTAAGGAAAGCTTTAGTAAGAAACGTATATGTGTTTCTTTCAAAGACATGCAGTAGTTTGGCACGGTAAAAAGCATTGTTAGAACTGAGATCAGTGTTCCTTCTCTCTTTACAAGCTTTACTTTGAAAGATAATCATGTTCTTTGAAAGTTTATTAATTTAAGGATAGCTTTAGTAAGAAACGCATATGCGTTTCTTCCTAAAGACAAGCCGTTGTTTGGCACGTGTCAAAGCATTTTTAGAACTTAGATCAGTGTTCCTTTTCTCAGTACAAGCTTTACTTTGAAAGATAAACAAGTTTTTTTGAATGTTTATTAATTTAAGGAAAGCTTTAGTAAGAAACGCACATGTGTTTCTTTGTAAAGACAAGCAGGTGTTTGGTACGTCTCAAAGCATTGTTAGAACTGAGATCAGTGTTCCTTTTCTCTGTACAAGCGTTACTTTGAAAGATAATCACGTTCTATTGAAAGTTTATTAATTTAACGAAATCTTTAGTAAGAAACGAACATGTGTTTCTTTCTAAACACAAGCAGTTGTTTGGCACGTGTCAAAGCAGTGTTAGGACAGAGATCAGTGTTCCTTTTTTCTTTACAAGCTTTACTTTAAAAGATAATCATGTTCTTTTGAAAGGATATTAATTTAAGGAAAGCTTTAATAAGAATCGCTCATGTTACTTGTATAGACAAGCTGTTGATTGATAAGTGTGAAAGCATTGTTATTACTGAGATCAGTGTTCCTTTTCTCTGTACCAGGTTCACTTGGAAAGATAATCACGTTCTTTTGGAAGTTTATTAATTTAAGGAAAGCTTTAGTAAGAAACGCACATGTGTTTCTTTGTAAAAACAAGCATTTGCTTGGTACCTGTCAAAGCATTGTTAGAACTGAAACCAGTGTTTCTTTTCTCTGAAAAAGCTTTACTTTGAAAGCTTATCACGTTCTTTTGAAAGTTTATTAATTTAAGGAACGCTTTAGTAAGAAACGAACATGTTTCTTGTATAGACAAGCTGTTGTTTGGTACGTGTAATAGCATTGTTACAACTGAGAACAGTGTTCATTTTCTCTGTACAAGCTTTACTTAAAATGATTATCACATTCTTTTGAAAGTATATTAATTTAAGGAAAGCTTTAGTAAGAAACATACATGTGTTTCTTTGTAAAGACAAGCTGTTTTTCAGTACTTGTCAAAGAATTATTTGAACTGAGATCAGTGTTCCTTTTCTCTGTACAAGCTTTACTTTGAATGATAATCACGTTCTTTGAAAGTTTATTAATTTAAGGAAAGGGTTAGTAAGAAATGCATATGTGTTCCTTTCTAAAGGCAAGCAGTTTTTTGGTACGTGTCAAAGCATTGTTAGAACTTAGATCATGTTTCCTTTTTTTCTGTACAAGCTCTAATTTGAAAGATATCCACATTCTTTGATAGGTTATTAATTTAAGGATAGCTTTAGTAAGAAACTCATATGTGTTTCTTTCTAAAGGCAAACCGTTGTTTGGTATGTGTCAAAGCATTTTTAGATCTGAGGTCGGTGTTCCTTTTCTCTGTACAAGCTTTACTTTGAAAGATAATCACGATCTTTTGAAAGTTTGTAAATTTAAGGAAAGCTTTCGTAAGAAACGCACATGTGTTTCTTTATTGTACCCTACAACATATGGGCACAGGAGATTGCTTCCTATGTATAACCCCAGCAGCACAGACATTAAGGGCATCATTGAATAAATGGGACCTCCTGAAACTGAGAAGCTTCTGTAAAGCAAAGGACACTGTCATTAAGACAAAAAGGCAGCCTACTGACTGGGAGAAGATCTTCACCAACCCCGCAACAGACAAAGGTCTGATCTCCATAATATATAAAGAACTCAAGAAACTAGACTTTAAAAGGATAATTAACCCAATTAAAAAATGGGGCAGTGAACTGAACAGAGAATTCTCAACAGAAGTTCAAATGGCCAAAAGATACTTAAGATCATGCTCAACCTCCTTAGCAATCAGAGAAATGCAAATCAAAACAACTTTGAGATATCATCTTACCCCTGTCAGAATGGCTAAAATCAAAAACAGCAAGGATAGCCTTTGCTGGAGAGGTTGTGGAGAAAGGGGTACCCTCATCCGTTGCTGGTGGGACTGCAAACTTGTGCAACCACTTTGGAAATCAGTGTGGTGGTTTCTCAGAAAAATTGGGATCAACCTACCCCTGGACCCAGCAATAGCACTCTTGGGAATATACCCAAGAGATGCCTTATCATATGACAAAAGCATTTGTCCAACTATGTTCATAGCAGCATTATTTGTAATAGCCAGAACCTGGAAGCAACCTAGATGCCCTTCAATGGAAGAATGGATGAAGAAAGTGTGGAATATATACACATTAGATTACTACTCTGCGGTAAAAAACAATGACTTCTCGAATTTTGCACGCAAATGGATGGAAATAGAAAATACGATCCTGAGTGAGTTAACCCAGACCCAAAAAGAAGATCATGGGATGTACTCACTCATAATTGGTTTCTAGCCATGGATAGGGGCCACTGACTCTATAATTTGTGATCCTAAGAAGCTAAACAAGAGGGTAAACCCAATGAAAAACATATAGATATCCTCCCAGCTATGGGAAATAGACAAGATTGATGGGCAAAAAATTGGAATCTTGGGGGTGGGGTGGGATGGGGATGAGGGGTGATGGGGAGAGAAAAGTGTGAAGGAGAGGATGAGGGGAACTGGGGGAATCGGGGTGATTGGGGATAAAGGAAGGTTGGATAGGGGAGCAGGGAAACTAATACCTTAGGTAAGGGAGCCACCTAAGGGTTGGCAAGAGACTTGAACTTGGAATGGCTACCAGATGCCCAGGGCAATGTCCCAAGTTAGTTTCTTGGGCACCTGAGGATAGGGAACCTGAAATGAACCTATCCTATAATCATACTGATGAATATCTTGCATATCGCCATAGAACCTTCATCTAGCGATGGATGGAGATAGAGACAGAGACCCACACTGGAGCACCGGACTGAGTTCCCAAGGTTATAATGAGGAGCAGAAGGAGAGAGAACATGAACAAGGAAGTCAGGACCATGAGGGGTGCACCCAACCACTGAGACAGTGGGGCCGATCTATTGGGAGCTCACCAAGGCCAGCTGGACTGCTACTGAAAAAACATGGAATAAAACCGGACTCTCTGAATGCGGCGGACAATGAGAGCTGACGAGAGGCCAAGGAGAATGGCACGGGAACTTTCATCTGGCCATGTATCAAGAGAGAGACAGAGACCCAATTTGGAGCAACAGTCTGAGCTCTTAAGGTCCAAATGAGGAGCAGAAGGAGGGAGAACATGAGCAAGGAAATCAGGATCACGAGGCGTGCATCCACTCACTGTGACAGTGGAACTGATCTATTGGGAGCTCTCCAAGGCCAGCTGGACTGGGACTGAATAAGCATGGGATGAAACTGGACTCTCTGAACATGGCGGGCAATGGCACTAGGTTTCGATCCTAATACATGAACTGGCTTTGTGGGAGCTTAGCCTGTTTGGATGCTCAGCTTCCTGGACCTAGATAGAAGTGGGAGGACCTTGGTCTTCCTGTAGGGCAGGGAATTTGGACTGCTCTACAGTATCGAGAGGGAGGGGGAATGGACTGGGGGGAAGAGAATATGTGTTTCTTTCTAAAGACAAGCAGTTGCTTGGTACGTGTCAAAGGTTTTTGGAAGTGAGATCAGTGTTACTTTTCTCTGTACAAGCTTTACTTTGAAAGAAAATCATGTTCTTTTGAAAGTTTATTAATTTAACGAAAGCTTTAGTAAGAAATGCACACTGTTTCTTTGTATTCACAAGCAGGTGTTTGGTATTTGTGATAGTATTGTTAGACCTGAGAGCAGTGTTCCTTTTCTCTGTACAAGCTTTACTTTGAAAGATAACCACGTTCTTTTGAAAGTATATTAATTTAAGGAAAGCTTTAGTAAGAAACGCACATGTTTCTTTGTAGAGATAAACTGTTGTTTCTTACGTGTAATAGCATTGTTAGAACTGAGATCAGGGTTCCTTTTCTTTTTAAAAGCTTTATTTGGGAGATGATCATGTTCTTTAGATAGTTTTCGTAAGAAACGCACATGTGTTTCTTTCTACATACAAGCAGTTGTTTGGCACATGTCAAAGCATTGTTAGAACTGAGATCAATGATCCTTTTCTCTGTACAAGATTTGAGAGATAATCCCGTTCTTTTGAAAGTTTAATAATTTAAGGAAAGCTTCAGAAAGAAAAGCACATGTTTCTTTGGATAGACAAGCTGTTGTTTAGTACCTGTGATAGTATTGTTATAATTGAGTTCATTGTTCCTTTTCTCTGTACAAGCTTTACTTTGAAAGAAATCACGTTCTTTGGAAAGTTTATTAATTTAAAGAAAGCTTATTAAGAAACACACATGTGTTTCTTTGGATAAACAAGAAGTTGTTTGGTACGTGTGATAGTATTTTTAGAACTTAGATCAGTCTTCCTTTTCTCAGTACAAGCTTTACTTTGAAAGATAATCAAGTTCTTTTGAAAATATATTGATTTAATTAGAGCTTTAGTAAGAAACGCACATGTTTTTTTTTTGTATAGACAAGCTGGTGTTTGGTACGTGTAATCTCATTGTTAGAACTGAGATCAGTGTTCCTTTTCTCTTTATAAACTGTACTTTGAAAGATAATCACGTTCTTTTGAAAGTATATTAATTTAAGGAAAGCTTTCGTAAGAAACGCACATGTGTTTCTTTCTAAAGACAAGCAGTTGTTTGGCACATGTCAAAGCATTGTTAGAACTGAGATCAGTGTTACTTTTCTCTGTACAAGCTTTACTTTGAAGAATAACCCCATTCTTTTGAAAGTTTATTAATTTAATGCAAGCTTAATAAGAAACGCACATGTGTTTCTTTCTAAAGAAATTCAGTTTTTTGGCACGTGTCAAAGCATTGTGAGAACAGAGATCAGTGTTCCTTTTCTCTGTACAAGCTTTACTTTGAAAGATGATCATGTTCTTTAGAAAGTTGATTTATTTAAGGAAAGTTTTCTTAAGTAACGCACATGTGTTTCTTTTTAAATACAAGCATTTGCTTGGCACGTGTCAAAGTGTTGTTAGAACTGAGATCAATGATCCTTTTCTCTGTACAAGATTTAATTTGAGAGATAATCCCATTCTTTTGAAAGTTTAATACTTTAAGGAAAGCTTCAGTAAGAAAAGCACATGTTTCTTTGTATAGACAAGCTGTTGTCTGGTACATGTGATAGTATTGTTATAATTGAGATCATAGTTTTTTGACTCTGTACAAGCTTTACTTTGAAAGATAATCACGTACTTTTGAAAGTATATTAATTTAAGGAAGGCTTTAGTAAGAAACGCACATGTTTCTTTGTATAGACAAGCTGTTGTTTGGTACGTGTAATAGCATTTTTAGAACAGAGATCAGTGTTCCTTTACTCTGTACAAGCTTTACTTTTAAAGATAATCATGTTCTTTTGAAAGTTTATTAATGTAAGGAAAGCTTTAGTAAGAATCGCTCATGTGTTTCTTTCAGAACGCAAGCAGTTGTGTGGCACATGTGAAAGCACTGTTAGAACAGAGATCAGTGTTCCTTTTCTCTTTACATGCTTAAATTTGGTAGATGATCACGTTCTTTTGAAAGTTTATTAATTTAAGGAAACCATTCGTAAGAAACACACATGTGTTTCTTTCAAAAGACAAGCAGCTGTTTGGCACGTGTCAAAGCATTTTTAGAACTGAGATCAATGATCCTTTTCTCTGTACAAGTATTACTTTGAAAGATAATCATGTTCATTGAAAATTTATTAATTTAAGGAAAGCTATCCTAAGAAACGCACATGTGTTTCTTTCAAAAGACAAGCAGGTTTTTGGCACGTGTCAAAGCACTGTTTGAACTGAGATCAGTGTTCCTTTTCTCTGTACAAGCTTTACTTTGAAAGAAATCATGTTCTTTTGAAAGTTTATTAATTTAAGGAAAGCTTTAGTAAGAAACACACATGTGTTTCTTCCTAAAGAAATTCAGTTGTTTGGCACGTGGCAAAGCATTGTTAGAACAGAGATCAGTGTTACTATTCTCTGTACAATTTTTACTTTGAAAGATAATCATGTTCTTTGAAAGTTTATTAATTTAAGGAAAGCTTTCTTAAGAAACGCACATGTGTTTCTTTCTAAGGACAAGCAGTTGTTTGGCACATGTCAAAGCATTGTTACAACTGATTTCAATGATCCTTTTCTCTGTCCAAGCTTTAATTTGAGAGATAATCACATTCTTTTGAAAGTTTATTAATTAAAGGAAAGCTTTAGTAAGAAATGTACATGTTTCTTTGTATAGACAAGCTGATGTTTTATTACCTGTGATAGTATTGTTAGAACTGAGATCAGTGTTGCATTTCTCTGTACAAGCTTTCCTTTGAAAGATAATCACATTCCTTGAAAGATTATTAATTTAAGGAAAGCTTTAGAAAGAAACTCATATGTGTTTCTTTCTAAAGACAAGCAGTTGCTTGGTACGTGTCAAAGGTTTTTGGAAGTGAGATCAGTGTTACTTTTCTCTGTACAAGCTTTACTTTGAAAGAAAATCATGTTCTTTTGAAAGTTTATTAATTTAACGAAAGCTTTAGTAAGAAATGCACACTGTTTCTTTGTATTCACAAGCAGGTGTTTGGTATTTGTGATAGTATTGTTAGACCTGAGAGCAGTGTTCCTTTTCTCTGTACAAGCTTTACTTTGAAAGATAACCACGTTCTTTTGAAAGTATATTAATTTAAGGAAAGCTTTAGTAAGAAACGCACATGTTTCTTTGTAGAGATAAACTGTTGTTTCTTACGTGTAATAGCATTGTTAGAACTGAGATCAGGGTTCCTTTTCTTTTTAAAAGCTTTATTTGGGAGATGATCATGTTCTTTAGATAGTTTTCGTAAGAAACGCACATGTGTTTCTTTCTACATACAAGCAGTTGTTTGGCACATGTCAAAGCATTGTTAGAACTGAGATCAATGATCCTTTTCTCTGTACAAGATTTGAGAGATAATCCCGTTCTTTTGAAAGTTTAATAATTTAAGGAAAGCTTCAGAAAGAAAAGCACATGTTTCTTTGGATAGACAAGCTGTTGTTTAGTACCTGTGATAGTATTGTTATAATTGAGTTCATTGTTCCTTTTCTCTGTACAAGCTTTACTTTGAAAGAAATCACGTTCTTTGGAAAGTTTATTAATTTAAAGAAAGCTTATTAAGAAACACACATGTGTTTCTTTGGATAAACAAGAAGTTGTTTGGTACGTGTGATAGTATTTTTAGAACTTAGATCAGTCTTCCTTTTCTCAGTACAAGCTTTACTTTGAAAGATAATCAAGTTCTTTTGAAAATATATTGATTTAATTAGACCTTTAGTAAGAAACGCACATGTTTTTTTTTGTATAGACAAGCTGGTGTTTGGTACGTGTAATCGCATTGTTAGAACTGAGATCAGTGTTACTTTTCTCTGTACAAGCTTTACTTTGAAAGATAACCCCATTCTTTTGAAAGTTTATTAATTTAATGCAAGCTTAATAAGAAACGCACATGTGTTTCTTTCTAAAGAAATTCAGTTTTTTGGCACGTGTCCAAGCATTGTGAGAACAGAGATCAGTGTTCCTTTTCTCTATACAAGCTTTACTTTGAAAGATGATCATGTTCTTTAGAAAGTTGATTTATTTAAGGAAAGTTTTCTTAAGTAACGCACATGTGTTTCTTTCTAAATACAAGCACTTGCTTGGCACGTGTCAAAGCATTGTTAGAACTGAGGTCAATGATCCTTTTCTCTGTACAAGATTTAATTTGATTGATAATCCCGTTCTTTTGAAAGTTTAATACTTTAAGGAAAGCTTCAGTAAGAAAAGCACATGTTTCTTTGTATAGACAAGCTGTTGTCTGGTACATGTGATAGTGTTGTTATAATTGAGATCATTGTTCCTTGACTCTGTACAAGCTTTCCTTTGAAAGATAATCACGTTCCTTTGAAAGTATATTAATTTAAGGAAGTCTTTAGTAAGAAACGCACATGTTTCTTTGTATAGACAAGCTGTTGTTTGGTACGTGTAATAGCGTTTTTAGAAGAGAGATCAGTGTTCCTTTTCTCTGTACAAGCTTTACTTTGAGAGATAATTGCGTTCTTTTGAAAGTTTATTAATTTTTCGAAAGATTTAATAAGAAATGCACATGTGTTACTTTGAAAAGACAAGCAGTTTTTGCTATGTGTGAAAGCATTCTTAGAACCGAAATCAGTCTTCCTTTTCTCAGTACAAGCTTTACTTTGAAAGATAATCGTGTTCTTTTGTAAGTTTACTAATTTCAAGAGAGCTCCAGTACAAAACGCAAATGTGTTCCTTTGTAGAGGAATGCAGTTCTTTGCTTCATGTGAAAGCATTGCTAGAACTGAGATCAGTGTTCCTTTTTTCAGTACAAGATTTACTTTGAAAGATAATCGCATTCTTTTGAAAGTTTATTAATATCATGAAAGATTTAGTAAGAAACGCACATGTGTTTCTTTGTAAAGACAAGCAGTTGTTTGCTACATGTAAAAGCATTGTTAGAACTGAGATCAGTGTTCCTTTTCTCAGTACAAGTTTTACTTTGAAAGATAATCGCGTTCTTTTGAGTTTATTAATTTCAAGAAAGCTTTAGTAAGAAACGCACATGTGTTTCTTTGTAAAGACAAACAGTTGTTAGCTACGTGTGAAAGCATTGTTAGAACTGAGATCAGTGTTCCTTTTCTCAGTACAAGCTTTACTTTGAAAGATAAGTGCGTTCTTTTGAAAGTTTACTAATTTCAAGAAAACTCCAGTATCAAACGCACATGTGTTTCTTTGTAAGGCAAGCCGTTGTTTGCTACGTGTGAAAGCATTGTTAGTATTGAGATCAGTGGTGCTTTTCTCAGTACAAGCTTTACTTTGAAAGATAATCGCGTTCTTTTGAAAGTTTATAAATTTCTCGAATGCTTTAATAAGAAACGCACACGTGTTACTTTGTAAAGACAAGCAATTTTTGCTACGAATGAAAGCATTCTTAGAACCAAGATCAGTCTTCCTTTTCTCAGTACAAGCTTTACTTTGAAAGATAATCGCGTTCTTTTGTAAGTTTTCTAATTTCAAGAAAGCTCCAATACCAAATGCACATGTGTTTCTTTGTAAGGCAAGCCGTTGTTTGCTACTTGTGAAAGCATTGTTAGAACTGAGATCACTGTTGCTTTTCTCAGTACAAGCTTTACTTTGAAAGATAATCGCATTCTTTTGAAAGTTTATAAATTTCTCGAAAGCTTTAATAAGAAACGCACATGTGTTTCTTTGTAAAGACAAGCAGTTAATTGCTATGTATGAAAGCATAGTTAGAACTTAGATCAGTGTTTCTTTTCTCAGGACAAGCCTTATTTTGAAAGATAATCGCGTTCTTTTGAAAGTTTATTAATTTCACAAAAGCTTTAGTAAGAAACGCACATGTGTTTCTTTGTAAAAACAATCAGTTGTTGGCTACTTGTGAAAGCATTGTTAGAACTGAGAACATTGTTCCTTTTCTCAGTACAAGCTTTACTTTGATAGATAATTGCGTTGTTTTGAAAGTTTACTAATTTCAAGAAATCTCCATTATCAAACGCACATGTGTTTCTTTGTAAAGGCAAGGAGTTGTTTGCTACGTGTGAAAGCATTGTTAGAACTGAGATCAGTGTTCCTTTTCTCAATACAAGCTTTACTTTGAAAGATAATCGCGTTCTTTTGAAAGTTTATTAATTTCTCGAAAGCTTTAATAAGAAATGCACATGTGTTACTTTGAAAAGACAAGCAGTTTTTGCTACGTATGAAAGCATTCTTAGAACCGAGAAGAGTCTTCCTTTTCTCAGTACAAGCTTTACTTTGAAAGATAATCGCGTTCTTTTGTAAGTTTTCTAATTTCAAGAAAGCTCCAGTACCAAACGCACATGTTTTCCTTTGTAAAGGAATGCAGTTGTTTGCTTCATGTGAAAGCATTGTTAGAACTGATATCAGTGTTCCTTTTCTCAGTACAAGCTTTTCTTTGAAAGATAATCGTGTTCTTTTGAATGTTTGTTAATATCATGAAAGATTTAGTAAGAAACGCACATGTGTTTCTTTGTAAAGACAAGCAGTTGTTTGCTACGTGTGAAAACATTGTTAGAACTGAGATCAGTGTTCCTCTTTTCAGTACAAGCTTTACTTTGAAAGATAATCGCTTTCTTTGAAAGTTCATTATTTTCAAGAAAGGTCTAGTACCAAACGCACATGTGTTTCTTTGTAAAGGCAAGCAGTTGTTTGCTACATGTGAAAGCATTTTTAGAACTGAGATCAGTGTTCCTTTTCTCAGTACAAGCTTTACTTTGAAAGATAATAACTTTCTTTTATAAGTTTATTAATTTCACAAAAGCTTTAGTACCAAACGCACATGTGTTCCTTTGTAAAGACAAGCAATTGTTTGCTATGTGTGAAAGCATTGTTAGAACTGAGATCAGTGTTCCTTTTCTCTGTACAAGCTTTACTTTGAAAGATAATAGTGTTCTTTTCAAAGTTGACTAATTTCAAGAAAGCTCCAGTACCAAACGTACATGTGTTTCTTTGTAAACACAACCAGTAGTTTGCTACGTGTGAAAGCACTGTGAGAACTGAGATCAGTGTTCCTTTTCTCAGAACAAGCTTTACTTTGAAAGATAATCATGATCTTTGGAAAGTTTATTAATTTCACGAAAGCTTTAGTACCAAACGCACATGTGTTTCTTTGTAAAGAGAAGAAATTGTTTGCCATGTGCGAAAGCATTGTTAGAACGGAGATCAGTGTTCCTTTTCTTAGTACAAGCTTTACTTTGAAAGATAATCGCGTTCTTTGGAAGTTTATTAATTTCATGAAACTTTAGTAGGAATCGCACATGTGTTTCTTTGTAAAGACAAGCAGTTGTTTGCTACGTGAGAAAGCATTGTTAGAACTGAGATCAGTGTTCCTTTTTTCAGGACAAGCTTTACTTTGAAAGAAAATCGCTTTCTTTGAAAGTTTATTAATTTCAAGAAAGCTCTAGTACCAAACGCACATGTGTTTCTTTGTAAAGACAAGCAGTTGTTTGCTGCGTGTGAAAGCATTGTTAGAACTGAGATTAGTGTTCCTTTTCTCAGTACAAGCTTTTATTTGAAAGATAATCGCGTTATCTTGAAATGATATTAATTTCACAAATGTTTTATTAAGAAACGCAGATGTGTTTCTTTGTAAAGACAAGCAGTTAATTTCTATGTGTGAAAGCATTGTTAGAACTGAGATCAATGTATCTTTTCTCAGTACAAGCTTTACTTTGAAAGATATTCGCGTTCTTTTGAAAGTTATAATTTCACGAAATCTTTATTAAGAAACGCACATGTGTTTCTTTGTAAAGACAAGCAGTTGTTGGCTACGTGTGAAAGCATTGTTAGAACTGAGATCAGTGTTCCTTTTCTCAGTGCAAGCCTTACTTTGAAAGATAATTGAGTTCTTTTGAAAGTCTATTAATTTCACGAAAGCTTTAGTAAGAAACACACATGAAATTTTATGTAAAGGCAAGCAGTGGTTTGCTACGTGTGAAAGCACTGTTAGAACTGAGATCAGTGTTCCTTTTCTCAGTACAAGCTTTACTTTTAAAGATAATCGCGTTCTTTTGAAAGTTTATTAATTTCAGGGAAGCTTTAGTAAGAAACGCACATGCGTTTCTTTCTAAAGACAAGCAGTGGTTTGCTACGTGTGAAAGCATGGTTAGAAGTGAGATCAGTGTTCCTTTTCGCAGTACAAGCTTTACTTTGAAAGATAATCGCGTTCTATAGAAAGTTTAATTTCACGAACGCTTTAATAAGAAACGCACCTGCGTTTCTTTGTAAAGACAAGCAGTTTTTGCTACGTGTGAAAGAACTGTTAGAACTGAGATCAATGTTCCTTTTCTCAGGAAAAGCTTTACTTTGAAAGATAATCGCATTCTTTCGAAAGTTTATTAATTTCAGGAAAGCTTTACTATGATAAGCACATGCGTTTCTTTGTAAAGATAAGCAGTTTTTTGCTACGTATGAAAGCATGGTTAGAAGTGAAATCAGTGTTCCTTTTTCATTACAAGCTTTACTTTGAAAGATAATCGCGTTCTTTCGAAAGGTTATTAATTTCAAGAAAGCTTTAGTAAGAAACACACATGGGTTTTTTTGTAAAGACAAGCAGTGGTTTGCTACGTGTGAAAGCACTGTTAGAACTGAGATCAGTGTTCCTTTTCTCAGTACAAGTTTTACTTTGAAAGATAATCGCGTTCTTTCGAAAGTTTATTAATTTCACGAAAGCTTTAGTAAGAAACGCACATGCGTTTCTTTGTAAAGACAAGCAGTTTTTTGCTATGTGTGAAATCACGGTTAGAAGTGAGATCAGTGTTCCTTTTCGCAGTACAAGCTTTACTTTGAAAGATAATCGCGTTCTATAGAAAGTTTAATTTCACGAACGCTTTAATAAGAAACGCACCTGCGTTTCTTTGTAAAGACAAGCAGTGGTTTGCTATGTGAGAAAGCACTGTTAGAACTGAGATCAGTGTTCCTTTTCTCAGTACAAGCTTTACTTTGAAAGATAATCGCGTTCTTTGAAAGTTTACTAATTTCAAGAAAGCTCCAGTACCAAACGCACATGTGTTCCTTTGTAAAGTAATGCTGTTGTTTGCTTCGTGTGAAACCATTGTTAGAACTAAGATCAGTGTTCCTTTTCTCAGTACAAGTTTTACTTTGAAAGATAATCGCATTCTTTTGAGGTTATTAATTTTAAAAAAGTTTTAGTAAGAAATGCACATGTGTTTCTTTGTAAAGACAGTCAGTTGTTTGCTACATGTGAAAGCATTGTTAGAACTGAGATCAGTGTTCCTTTTCTCAGTACAAGCTTTATTTTGGAAGATAATCGCGTTCTTTAGAAAGTAAAATTTCAGGAACGCTTTAATAAGAAACGCACCTGCGTTTCTTTGTAAAGACAAGCAGTGGTTTGCTACATGTGAAAGCACCGTGAGAACTGATATCAGTGTTCCTTTTCTCAGTACAAGCTTTACTTTGAAAGATAATCGCGTTCTTTCGAAAGTTTATTAATTTCACCAAAGATTTCTATGAAACGCACATGCGTTTTTTTTTAAAGACAAGCAGTGGTTTGATACATGTGAAAGCACTGTTAGAACTGAGATCACTGTTCCTTTTCTCAGTACAAGCTTTACTTTGAAAGATAATCGCGTTCTTTCGAAAGTTTATTAATTTCATGTAATCTTTACTTTTACACGCACATGCGTTTTATTGTAAAGACAAGCAGTTGTTTGCTACATGTGAAAGCACGGTTAGAAGTGAGATCAGTGTTCCTATTCTCAGTACAAGCTTTACTTTGAAAGATAATCGCGTTCTTTCGAAAGTTTATTAATTTCAAAAAGCTTTACTATGAAACGCACATGCATTTTTTTTGTAAAGACAAGCAGTGGTTTGCTACTTGTGAAAGCACTGTTAGAACTGAGATCAGTGTTCCTTTTCTCTGTACAAGATTTACTTTGAAAGATAATCGCGTTCTTTCGAAAGTTTATTAATTTCACGTAAGCTTTCATATAAAATGCAAATGTGTTTCTTTGTAAAGACAAGGAGTTTTTTGCTACGTGTGAAAGCATGGTTACAAGTGAGATCAGTGTTCCCTTTCTCAATACAAGCTTTACATTCAAAGATAATCGCGTTCTTTCGAAAGTTTATTAATTTCAAGAAGTCTTTAGGAAGAAACGCACATGCTTTTCTTTGTAAAGACAAGCAGTGGTTTGCTACATGTGAAAGCACTGTTAGAACTGAGATCAGTGTTACTTTTCTCAGTACAAGCTTTATTTTGAAAGATAATCGCGTTCTTTCGAAAGTTTATTAATTTCACCAAAGTTTTAGTAAGAAACACACATGGGTTTTTTTGTTAAGACAAGCAGCGGTTTGCTACATGTGAAAGCACTGTTGGAACTGAGATCAGTGTTCCTTTTCTCAGTACAAGCTTTACTTTGAAATATAATCGCGTTCCTTCGAAAGTTTAATTTCACGAATGCTTTAATATGAAACGCACATGCATTTCTTTGTAAAGACAAGCAGTGGTTTGCTACGTATGAAAGCATTGTTAGAACTGAGATCAGTGTTCCTTTTCTCAGTACAAGCTTTACTTTGAAAGATAATCGTGTTCTTTCGAAATTTTCTTAATTTCATGAAAGGTTTAGTAAGAAACGCACATGCAATCTTTACAAAGACAAGCAGTAGTTTGCTACGTGTGAAAGCACTTTTAGAATTGAGATCAGTGTTCCTTTTCTCAGTACAAGCTTCACTTTGAAAGATAATCGCGTTCTTTCGAAAGTTTATTAATTTCACGAAAGCTTTAGTAAGAAACGGACATGCATTTCTTTGTAAAGACAAGCAGTTGTTTGCTACATGTGAAAGCACTGTTAGAACTGTGATCAGTGTGCCTTTTCTCAGTACAAGCTTTACTTTGAAAGATAATCGCGTGCTTTCGAAAGTTTATTAATTTCGCGGAAGCTTTAATAAGAAACGCACATGCGTTACTTTGTAAAGACAAGCAGTGGTTTGCTACTTGTTAAAGCACTGTTAGAACTGAGATCAGTGTTCCTATTCTCAATAAAAGCTTTATTTTGATAGATAATTGCGTTCTTTTGAAAGTGTACTAATTTCAAGGAATCTCCTTTATCAAACTCACATGTGTTTATTTGTAAAGGCAAGGAGTTGTTTGCTACGTGTAAAAGCATTGTTAGAACTGAGATCATTGTTCCTTTTCTCAGTAAAAGCTTTACACTGAAAGATAATCGTGTTCTTTTGAAAGTTTATTAATTTCTCGAAAACTTTAATAAGAAACGCACATGTGTTCCTTTGTAAAGTAATGCAGTTGTTTGCTTCGTGTGAAAGCATTGTTAGAACTGAGATCAGTGATCCTTTTCCCAGTACAAGCTTTACTTTGAAAGTTAATTGCGTTCTTAGAAAGTTTAATTTCACGAACGCTTAAATAAGAAACGCACCTGCGCTTCTTTGTAAAGACTAGCAGTGGTTTGCTACGTCTGAAAGCACTGTTAGAACTGAGATCAGTGTTCTTTTTCTCAGTACAAGCTTTACTTTGAAAGTTAATCTTGTTCTTTCGAAAGATTATTAATTTCACGAAACCTTTAGTAAGAAACACACATGGGATTTTGCGTAAAGACAAGCAGTGGTTTGCTACGTGTGAAAGCACGGTTAGAACTGAGATCATTGTTCCTTTTCTCAGTAAAAGCTTTACTTTGAAAGTTAATCGCGTTCTTTCGAAAGATTATTAATTTCACGAAACCTTTAGTAAGAAACACACATGTGATTTTTCGTAAAGACAAGCAGTGGTTTGCTACGTGTGAAAGCACTGTTAGATGTGATCAGTGTTCCTTTTCTCAGTACAAGATTTACTTTGAAAGATAATCGCATTCTTTCTAAAGTTTATTAATTTCATGAAAGCTTTAGTAAGAAACGCACATGGGTATTTCGGTAAACACAAGCAGTGGTTTGCTACGTGTGAAAGCACTGTTAGAACTGAGATCAGTGTTCCTTTTCTCAGTACAAGCTTTACTTTGAAAGATAATCGCGTTCTTTCGAAAGTTTATTAATTACACGAAAGCTTTAGTAAGAAACACACATGGGTTTTTTTGTAAAGACAAGCAGTGGTTTGCTACGTGTGAAAGCACGGTGAGAAGTGACATCACTGTTTTTTTTCTCAGTACAAGCTTTACTTTGAAAGTTAATTGCGTTCTTTCGAAAGTTTATTAATTTCACGAAAGCTTTAGTAAGAAACACACATGGGTTTTTTTGTAAAGACAAGCAGTGGTTTGCTACGTGTGAAAGCACCGTTAGAAGTGAGATCAGTGTTCCTTTTCTCAATACAAGCTTTACATTGAAAGATAATCACGTTCTTTCGAAAGTTTTTAATTACAAGAATTCTTTAGGAAGAAACGCACATGCGTTTCTTTGTAAAGACAAGCAGTGGTTTTTTACATGTGAAAGCACTGTTAGAACTGAGATCAGTGTTCCTTTTCTCAGTACAAGCTTTGCTTTGAAAGATAATCGCGTTCTTTCGAAGGTTTATTAATTTCAAGAAAGCTTTAGTAAGAAAAACACATGCATTTCTTTGTAAAGACAAGCAGTTGTTTGGTAGGTGTGAAACCACTGTTAGACCTGAGATCAGTTTTCCTATTCTCAGTACAAGCTTTACTTTGAAAGATAATCGCGTTCTTTCAAACGTTAATCAATTTCACGAAAGCTTTAGTAAGAAACGCATATGCGTTTCTTTGTAAAGATAAGCAGTTTTTTGCTATGTGTGAAAGCACGGTTAGAAGTGAGATCAGTGTTCCTTTTCTCAGTACAAGCTTTACTTTGAAAGATAATCGCATTCTTTCGAAAGTTTATTAATTTCACGAAACCTTCAGTAAGAAACAGACATGGGATTTTTCGTAAAGACAAGCAGTGGTTTGCTACATGTGAAAGCACTGTTAGAACAGAGATCAGTGTTCCCTTTTTCAGTACAAGCTTTACTTTGAAAGTTTATCGCGTTCTTAGAAAGTTTAATTTCCTGAACGCTTTAATAAGAAACGCACCTGCGTTTCTTTGTAAAGACTAGTAGTGGTTTGCTACGTGTGAAAGCACTGTTAGAACTGAGATCAGTTTTCCTTTTCTCAGTAAAAGCTTTACTTTGAAAGTTAATCGCGTTCTTTTGAAAGTTTATTAATTACAAGAAGTCTATAGGAAGAAACGCACATGCGTTTCTTTTTAAAGACAAGCAGTTGTTTGCTACGTGTGAAAGCACTATTAGAACTGAGATCAGTGTTCCTTTTCTCAGTACAAGCTTTATTTTGAAAGACAATCGCGTTCTTTCGAAAGTTTAATAATTTCACGTAAGCTTTACTATGAAACGCAAATGCGTTTCTTTGTAAAGACAAGCAGTTTTTTGCTATGTGTGAAAGCACGGTTAGAAGTGAGATCAGTGTTCCTTTTCTCAGTACAAGCTTTACTTTGAAAGATAATCGCGTTCTTTCGAAAGATTATTAATTTCACGAAAGCTTTTGTAAGAAACGCACATGCATTTCTTTGTAAAGACAAGCAGTTGTTGGCTACGTGTGAAAGCATTGTTAGAACTGAGATCAGTGTTCCTTTTCTCAGTGCAAGCCTTACTTTGAAAGATAATTGAGTTCTTTTGAAAGTCTATTAATTTCACGAAAGCTTTAGTAAGAAACACACATGAAATTTTATGTAAAGGCAAGCAGTGGTTTGCTACGTGTGAAAGCACTGTTAGAACTGAGATCAGTGTTCCTTTTCTCAGTACAAGCTTTACTTTTAAAGATAATCACGTTCTTTTGAAAGTTTATTAATTTCAGGGAAGCTTTAGTAAGAAACGCACATGCGTTTCTTTCTAAAGACAAGCAGTGGTTTGCTACGTGTGAAAGCATGGTTAGAAGTGAGATCAGTGTTCCTTTTCGCAGTACAAGCTTTACTTTGAAAGATAATCGCGTTCTATAGAAAGTTTAATTTCACGAACGCTTTAATAAGAAACGCACCTGCGTTTCTTTGTAAAGACAAGCAGTTTTTGCTACGTGTGAAAGAACTGTTAGAACTGAGATCAATGTTCCTTTTCTCAGGAAAAGCTTTACTTTGAAAGATAATCGCATTCTTTCGAAAGTTTATTAATTTCATGAAAGCTTTACTATGATAAGCACATGCGTTTCTTTGTAAAGATAAGCAGTTTTTTGCTACGTATGAAAGCATGGTTAGAAGTGAAATCAGTGTTCCTTTTTCATTACAAGCTTTACTTTGAAAGATAATCGCGGTCTTTCGAAAGGTTATTAATTTCAAGAAAGCTTTAGTAAGAAACACACATGGGTTTTTTTGTAAAGACAAGCAGTGGTTTGCTACGTGTGAAAGCACTGTTAGAACTGAGATCAGTGTTCCTTTTCTCAGTACAAGTTTTACTTTGAAAGATAATCGCGTTCTTTCGAAAGTTTATTAATTTCACGAAAGCTTTAGTAAGAAACGCACATGCGTTTCTTTGTAAAGACAAGCAGTTTTTTGCTATGTGTGAAATCATGGTTAGAAGTGAGATCAGTGTTCCTTTTCGCAGTACAAGCTTTACTTTGAAAGATAATCGCGTTCTATAGAAAGTTTAATTTCACGAATGCTTTAATAAGAAACGCACCTGCGTTTCTTTGTAAAGACAAGCAGTGGTTTGCTATGTGAGAAAGCACTGTTAGAACTGAGATCAGTGTTCCTTTTCTCAGTACAAGCTTTACTTTGAAAGATAATCGCGTTCTTTGAAAGTTTACTAATTTCAAGAAAGCTCCAGTACCAAACGCACATGTGTTCCTTTGTAAAGTAATGCTGTTGTTTGCTTCGTGTGAAACCATTGTTAGAACTAAGATCAGTGTTCCTTTTCTCAGTACAAGTTTTACTTTGAAAGATAATCGCATTCTTTTGAGGTTATTAATTTTAAAAAAGTTTTAGTAAGAAATGCACATGTGTTTCTTTGTAAAGACAGTCAGTTGTTTGCTACATGTGAAAGCATTGTTAGAACTGAGATCAGTGTTCCTTTTCTCAGTACAAGCTTTATTTTGGAAGATAATCGCGTTCTTTAGAAAGTAAAATTTCAGGAACGCTTTAATAAGAAACGCACCTGCGTTTCTTTGTAAAGACAAGCAGTGGTTTGCTACATGTGAAAGCACCGTGAGAACTGATATCAGTGTTCCTTTTCTCAGTACAAGCTTTACTTTGAAAGATAATCGCGTTCTTTCGAAAGTTTATTTATTTCACGAAAGCTTTAGTAAGAAACACACATGGGTTTTTTTGTAAAAACAAGCAGTGGTTTGCTACGTGTGAAAGCACTGTTAGAACTGAGATCTGTGTTCATTTTCTCAGTACAAGCTTTACCTTGAAAGATAATCGCGTTCTTTCGAAAGGTTATTAATTTCACGAAAGGTTTATTAAGAAACGCACATGCGTTTCTTTGTAAAGACAAGCAGTGGTTTGCTTCGTGTGAAAGCACGGTTAGAAGTGAGATCAGTGTTCCTTTTATCAGTACAATCTTTACTTTGAAAGTTAATCGCGTTCTTTCGAAAGATTATTAATATCACGCAACCTTTAGTAAGAAACACACAAGGGATTTTGCGTAAAGAGAAGCAGTTGTTTGCAACGTGTGAAAGCACTGTTAGAACTGAGATCAGTGTTCCTTTTCTCAGTACAAGCTTTATTTTGAAAGATAATAGCATTGTTTCGAAAGTTTAATTTCACGAACGCTTTAATAAGTATCGCACATGCTTTTCTTTGTAAAGACAAG
This sequence comes from Chionomys nivalis, assembly GCF_950005125.1. Lineage (NCBI taxonomy): Eukaryota > Metazoa > Chordata > Mammalia > Rodentia > Cricetidae > Chionomys > Chionomys nivalis. Next base: position 1,465,818 of record NC_080104.1, read on the forward strand.
CAGTGGTTTGCTACGTGTGAAAGCACTGTTAGAACTGAGATCAGTGTTTTTTTTCTCAGTACAAGCTTTACTTTGAAAGATAATCGCCTTCTTTCGAAGGTTTATTAATTTCACGAAAGCTTTAGTAAGAAACGCACATGCGTTTCTTTGTAAAGACAAGCAGTTTTTTGCTACGTGTGAAAGCACCGTTAGAAGTGAGATCAGTGTTCCTTTTCTCAATACAAGCTTTACATTGAAAGATAATCACATTCTTTTGAAAGTTTTTAATTACAAGAATTCTTTAGGAAGAAACGCACATGCGTTTCTTTGTAAAGATAAGCAATTGTTTGGTAGGTGTTAAACCACTGTTAGAACTGAGATTAGTTTTCCTATTCTCAGTACAAGCTTTACTTTGAAAGATAATCGCGTTGTTTCGAAAGTTTATTAATTTCACGAACGCTTTAGTAAGAAACACACATGGGTTTTTTTGTAAAGACAAGCAGTGGTTTGCTATGTGTGAAAGCACTGTTAGAACTGAGATCAGTGTTCCTTTTCTCAGTACAAGCTTTACCTTGAAAGATAATCGCGTTCTTTCGAAAGGTTATTAATTTCACGAAAGGTTTAGTAAGAAACGCACATGCGTTTCTTTGTAAAGACAAGCAGTGGTTTGCTACGTGTGAAAGCACGGTTGGAAGTGACATCAGTGTTCCTTTTCTCAGTACAAGCTTTATTTTGAATGATAATCGCGTTCTTTCGAAAGTTTAATAATTTCACGTAAGCTTTACTATGAAACGCAAATGCGTTTCTTTGTAAAGACAAGCTGTTTTTGCTACGTGTGAAAGCACAGTTAGAAGTGAGATCAGTGTTCCTTTTCTCAGTACAAGCTTTACTTTGAATGATAATCGCATTCTTTCTAATGTTTATTAATTTCACGAAAGCTTTAGTAAGAAATGCACATGCGTTTCTTTGTAAAGACAAGTAGTGGTTTGCTACGTGTGAAAGCACGGTTAGAACTGAGATCAGTGTTCCTTTTCTCAGTACAAGCTTTTCTTTGAAAGTTAATCGCGTTCTTTCGAAAGATTATTAATTTCATGCAACCTTTAGTAAGAAACACACATGGGATTTTTCGTAAAGACAAGCAGTTGTTTGCTGCGTGTGAAAGCACTGTTAGAACTGAGATCAGTGTTCCTTTTCTCAGTACAAGCTTTACTTTGAAAGATAATCGCGTTGTTTCGAAAGTTTTTTAATTTCACGTAATCTTTACATTTACACGCACATGCGTTTCTTTGTAAAGACAAGCAGTGGTTTGCTACGTGTGAAAGCACTGTTAGAACTGAGACCAGTGTTCCTTTTCTCAGTACAAGCTTTGCATTGAAAGATAATCGCGTTCTTTCGAAAGTTTATTAATTTCACGTAATCTTTACTTTTACAAGCACATGCGTTTCTTTGTAAAGACAAGCGGTTGTTTCCTACATGTCAAAGCACGGTTAGAAGTGAGATCAGTGTTCATATTCTCAGTACAAGCTTTACTTTGAAAGATAATCGCATTCTTTTTAAAGTTAATTAATTTTACGAAAGCTTTAGTAAAAAACGCACAAGCGTTTCTTTGTAAAGAGAAGCAGTTTTTTGCTATGTTTGAAAGCACGGTTAGAAGTGAGATCAGTGTTCCTTTTCTCAATACAAGCTTTACATTGAAAGATAATCGCGTTCTTTCGAAAGTTTATTAATTACAAGAAGTCTTTAGGAAGAATGCACATGCGTTTCTTTGTAAAGACAAGCAGTGGTTTTTTATATGTGAAAGCACTGTTAGAACTGATATCAGTGTTCCTTTTCTCAGTACAAGCTTTGCTTTGAAAGATAATCGCGTTCTTTCGAAGGTTTATTAATTTCATAAAAGCTTTAGTAAGAAAAGCACATGCGTTTCTTTGGAAAGACAAGCAGTTGTTTGGTACGTGTGAAAGCACTGTTAGAACTGAGATCAGTGTTCCTATTCTCAGTACAAGCTTTTCTTTGAAAGATAATCGCGTTCTTTCGAAAGTTTATAAATTTCACGAAAGCTATAGTAAGAAACGCACATGCGTTTCTTAGTAAAGACAAGCAGTTGTTTGCTACGTGTGAAAGCACTGTTAGAAGTGAGATCAGTGTTCCTATTCTCAGTACAAGCTTTACTTTGAAAGATAATCGCGTTCTTTCGAAAGTTTATTAATTTCACGTAATCTTTACATTTTCACGCACATGCGTTTCTTTGTAAAGACAAGCAGTGGTTTGCTACGTGTGAATGCACTGTTAGAAGTGAGATCAGTGTTCCTATTCTCAGTACAAGCTTTACTTTGAAAGATAATCACGTTCATTCGAAAGTTGATTAATTTCAAAAAAGCTTTACTATGAAACACACATGCGTTTTTTTGTAAAAACAAGCAGTTGTTTGCTACATGTGAAAGCACTGTTAGAACTGAGGTCAGTGTTCCTTTTCTCAGTACAAGCTTTACTTTGAAAGATAATCGCGTTCTTTCGAAAGTTTATTAATTTCAGGTAAGCTTTAATATGAAATGCAAATGTGTTTCTTTGTAAAGACAAGCAGTTTTTTGCTACGTGTGAAAGCATGGTTAGAAGTGAGATCAGTGTTCCTTTTCTCAATACAAGCTTTACATTGAAAGATAACCGCGTTCTTTCGAAAGTTTATTAATTTGAAGAAGTTTTTAGGAAGAAACGCACATGCGTTTCTTTGTAAAGACAAGCAGTGGTTTTTTACATGTGACTGCACTGTTAGAACTGAGGTCAGTGTTCCTTTTCTCAGTACAAGCTTTACTTTGAAAGATAATCGCGTTCTTTCGAAAGTTTATTAATTTCACGTAATCTTTACTTTTACACGCACATGCGTTTCTTTGTAAAGACAAGGAGTTGTTTGCTACATGTGAAAGCACGGTTAGAATTGAGATCAGTGTTCCTTTTCTCAGTACAAGCTTTACTTTGAAAGATAATCGCGTTCTTTCGAAAGTTTATTAATTTCACGAAAGCTTTGGTAAGAAACACACATGCGTTTCTATGTAAAGACATGCAGTGGTTTGATACGTGTGAATGCACTGTTAGGAGTGAGATCAGTGTTCCTATTCTCAGTACAAGCTTTACTTTGAAAGATAATCGCGTTCTTTCAAAAGTTTATTAATTTCAACAAAGCTTTACTATGAAACGCACATGCGTTTTTTTGTAAAAACAAGCAGTGGTTTGCTACATGTGAAAGCACTGTTAGAACTGAGATCAGTGTTCCTTTTCTCAGTACAAGCTTTACTTTGTAAGATAATGGCGTTCTTTCGAAAGTTTACTAATTTCACGTAATCTTTAATATGAAATGCAAACGTGTTTCTTTGTAAAGACAAGCAGTTTTTTGCTACGTGTGAAAGCACGGTTAGAAGTGAGATCAGTGTTCCTCTTCTCAATACAAGCTTTACATTGAAAGATAATCGCATTCTTTCGAAAGTTTATTAATTTCACAAAAGCTTTACTATGAAAAGCACATGCGTTTCTTTGTAAAGGCAAGCAGTGGTTTGCTACATGTGAAAGCACTTTTAGAACTGAGATCACTGTTCCTTTTCTCAGTACAAGTTTTACTTGGAAAGATAATCGCGTTCTTTTGAAAGTTTATTAATTTCACGAAAGCTTTAGTAAGAAACACACATGGGATTTTACGTAAGACAAGGAGTGGTTTGCTACATGGGAAAGCACTGTTATAACTGAGAACAGTGTTCCTTTTCTCAGTACAAGCTTTACTTTGAAAGATAATCGCGTTTTTTCGAAAGTTTATAAATTTCACGAAAGCTTTATTAAGAAACGCACATGCGTTTCTTAGTAAAGACAAGCAGTTGTTTGCTACGTGTGAAAGCACTGTTAGAAGTGAGATCAGTTTTCCTTTTCTCAATACAAGCTTTACATTGAAAGATAATCGCATTCTTTCGAAAGTTTATTAATTTCACGAAAGCTTTAGTAAGAAACGCACATGCGTTTCTTTGTAAAGACAAGCAGTTTTTTGCTATGTGTGAAAGCACGGTTAGAAGTGAGATCAGTGTTCCTTTTCTCAGTACAAGCTTTACTTTGAAAGATAATCGCGTTCTTCCGAAAGTTTATTAATTTCACGAAAGCTTTTGTCAGAAACGAACATGCGTTTCTTTGTAAAGACAAGCAGTTGTTTGCTACGTGTGAAAGCACTGTTAGAAGTGAGATCAGTGTTCCAATTCTCAGTACATGCTTTACTTTGAAAGATAATCACGTTCTTTTGAAAGTTTATTAATTTCATGAACGCTTTAGTAAGAAACGCACATGCGTTTCTTTTAAAGACAAGCAGTGGTTTGATACGTGTGAAAGCACTGTTAGAATTGAGATCAGTGTTCCTTTTCTCAGTACAAGCTTTACTTTGAAAGATAATCGCGTTCTTTCGAAAGATTATTAATTTCACGCAACCTTTAGTAAGAAACACACATGGGATTTTTCGTAAAGACAAGCAGTTGTTTGCTACGTGTGAAAGCACTGTTTGAACTGAGATCAGTGTTCCTTTTCTCAGTACAACTTTCCTTTGAAAGATAATCGCGTTCTTTCGAAAGTTTATTTATTTCACGAAAGCTTTAGTAAGAAACGCACATGCGTTTCTTTGTAAAGACAAGCAGTTGTTTGGTACGTATGAAAGCACTGTTAGAATTGAGATCAGTGTTCCTATTCTCAGTACAAGCTTTACTTTGAAAGATATTCGCATTCTTTCGAAAGTTAATTAATTTCACGAAAGCTTTAGTAAGAAACACACATGGGATTTTATGTAAAGACAAGCAGTGGTTTGCTACGTGTGAAAGCACTGTTAGAACTGAGATCAGTGTTCCTTTTCTCAGTACAAGCTTTACTTTTAAAGATAATCGCGTTCTTTTGAAAGTTTATTAATTTCAGGGAAGCTTTAGTAAGAAACGCACATGCGTTTCTTTCTAAAGACAAGCAGTGGTTTGCTACGTGTGAAAGCATGGTTAGAAGTGAGATCAGTGTTCCTTTTCTCAGTACAAGCTTTACTTTGAAAGATAATCACGTTCTTTCGAAAGTTTATTAAATTCACGAAATCTTTAGTAAGAAATGCACATGCGTTTCTTTGTAAAGACAAGCAGTTTTTGCTACGTGTGAAAGAACTGTTAGAACTGAGATCAATGTTCCTTTTCTCAGGAAAAGCTTTACTTTGAAAGATAATCGCGTTCTTTCGAAAGTTTATTAATTTCACGAAAGCTTTACTATGATAAGCACATGCGTTTCTTTGTAAAGATAAGCAGTTTTTTACTACGTATGAAAGCATGGTTAGAAGTGAAATCAGTGTTCCTTTTCTCATTACAAGCTTTACTTTGAAAGATAATCGCGTTCTTTCGAAAGGTTATTAATTTCAAGAAAGCTTTAGTAAGAAACACACATGGGTTTTTTTGTAAAGACAAGCAGTGGTTTGCTACGTGTGAAAGCACTGTTAGAACTGAGATCAGTGTTCCTTTTCTCAGTACAAGTTTTACTTTGAAAGATAATCGCGTTCTTTCGAAAGTTTATTGATTTCACGAAAGCTTTAGTAAGAAACGCACATGCGTTTCTTTGTAAAGACAAGCAGTTTTTTGCTATGTGTGAAAGCACGGGTAGAAGTGAGATCAGTGTTCCTTTTCTCAGAACAAGCTTTACTTTGAAAGATAATCGCGTTCTTTGAAAGTTTACTAATTTCAAGAAAGCTCCAGTACCAAACGCACATGTGTTCCTTTGTAAAGTAATGCTGTTGTTTGCTTCGTGTGAAACCATTGTTAGAACTAAGATCAGTGTTCCTTTTCTCAGTACAAGTTTTACTTTGAAAGATAATCGCATTCTTTTGAGGTTATTAATTTTAAAAAAGTTTTAGTAAGAAACGCACCTCTGTTTCTTTGTAAAGACAGTCAGTTGTTTGCTACATGTGAAAGCATTGTTAGAACTGAGATCAGTGTTCCTATTCTCAGTACAAGCTTTATTTTGGAAGATAATCGCGTTCTTTAGAAAGTAAAATTTCACGAACGCTTTAATAAGAAACGCACCTGCGTTTCTTTGTAAAGACAAGCAGCGGTTTGCTACGTGTGAAAGCACCGTGAGAACTGAGATCAGTGTTCCTTTTCTCAGTACAAGCTTTACTTTGAAAGATAATCGCGTTCTTTCGAAAGTTTATTAATTTCACCAAAGCTTTCTATGAAACGCACATGCGTTTTTTTTTAAAGACAAGCAGTGTTTTGATACATGTGAAAGCACTGTTAGAACTGAGATCAGTGTTCCTTTTCTCAGTACAAGCTTTACTTTGAAAGATAATCGCGTTCTTTCGAAAGTTTATTAATTTCACGTAAGCTTTACTATGAAACGCAAATGTGTTTCTTTGTAAAGACAAGCAGTTTTTGCTACGTGTAAAGCACGGTTAGAAGTGATATCAGTGTTCTTTTTCTCAGTACAAGCTTTACTTTGAAAGATAATGGCATTCTTTCGAAAGTTAATTAAATTCACGAAAGCTTTAGTAAGAAACGCACATGCGTTTCTTTGTAAAGACAAGCAGTTGTTTGGTACGTGTGAAAGCACTGTTAGAACTGAGATCACTGTTCCTATTCTCAGTACAAGCTTTACTTTAAAGATAATCGCGTTCTTTCGAAAGTTTATTAATTTCACGAAAGCTTTAGTAAGAAACACACATGGGATTTTATGTAAAGAGAAGCAGTGGTTTGCTACGGGAGAAAGCACTGTTAAAACTGAGATCAGTGTTCCTTTTCTCAGTACAAGCTTTACTTTTAAAGATAATCGCGTTCTTTTGAAAGTTTATTAATTTCACGTAATCTTTACTATTAAACGCACATGCGTTTCTTTGTAAAGACAAGCAGTGGTTTGCTACATGTGAAAGCACGGTTAGAAGTGAGATCAGTGTTCCTTTTGTCAGTACAAGCTTTACTTTGAAAGATAATCGCGTTCTTTAGAAAGTTTATTAATTTCACGAAAGCTTTAGTAAGAAACACACATGCGTTTCTTTGTAAAGACAAGCAGTTGTTTGCTACGTGTAAATGCACTGTTAGAAGTGAGATCAGTGTTCCTATTCTCAATACAAGATTTACATTGATAGATAATAGCGTTCATTCGAAAGTTTATTAATTTCAAGTAGTCTTTAGTAAGAAACGCACATGCGTTTCTTTGTAAAGACAAGCAGTGGTTTTTTACATGTGAAAGCACTGTTAGAACTGAGATCAGTGTTCCTTTTCTCAGTACAAGCTTTACTTTGAAAGATAATCGCGTTCTTTCGAAAGTTTATTAATTTCACGAAAGCTTTAGTAAGAAACGCACATGCGTTTCTTTGTAAAGACAAGCAGTTGTTTGGTACATATGAAAGCACTGTTAGAACTGAGATCAGTGTTCCTATTCTCAGTACAAGCTTTACTTTGAAAGATAATAGCATTCTTTCGAAAGTTTATTAATTTCACGAAAGCTTTAATAAGAAACGCACATGCGTTTCTTTGTAAAGACAAGCAGTTTTTTGCTATGTGTGAGAGCATGGTTAGAAGTGAGATCAGTGTTCCTTTTCTCAGTACAAGCTTTACTTTGAAAGATAATCGCGTTCTTTCGAAAGTTTATTAATTTCACGAAAGCTTTAATAAGAAACGCACATGCGTTTCTTTGTAAAGACAAGCAGTGGTTTGCTACGTGTGAAAGCACTGTTACAACTGAGATCAGTGTTCCTTTTCTCAGTACAAGCTTTACTATGAAAGATAATCGCGTTCTTTCGAGGTTTATTAATTTGACGAAAGCTTTAGTAAGAAACGCACATGCGTTTCTTTGTAAAGACAAGCAGTTTTTTGCTATGTGTGAAAGCACAGTCAGAAGTGAGATCAGTGTTCCTTTTCTCAGTACAAGCTTTACTTTGAAAGATAATCGCATTCTTTCGAAAGTTTATTAATTTCACGAAAGCTTTTGTAAGAAACGCACATGCATTTCTTTGTAAAGACAAGCAGTGGTTTGCTACATGTGAAAGCATGGTTAGAACTGAGATCAGTGTTCCTTTTTCAGTACAAGCTTTACTTTGAAAGTTAATCGCGTTCTTTCGAAAGATTATTAATTTCACGCAACCTTTAGTAAGAAACACACGTGGGATTTTTCGGAAAGACAAGCAGTTGTTTGCTGCGTGTGAAAGCACTGTTAGAACTGAGATCAGTGTTCCTTTTCTCAGTAAAAGCTTTACTTTGAAAGATAATAGCATTCTTTCGAAAGTTTAATTTCACGAACGCTTTAATAAGTATCGCACATGCGTTTCTTTGTAAAGACAAGCAGTGGTTTGCTACGTGTGAAAGCACTGTTAGAACTGAGATCAGTGTTCTTTTCTCAGTACAAGCTTTACTTTGAAAGATTTTCGCGTTCTTTCGAAAGTTTATTAATTTCAACAAAGCTTTATTATGAAACGCACATGCGTTTTTTTGTAAAGACAAGCAGTGGTTTGCTACATGTGAAAGCACTGTTAGAACTGAGATCAGTGTTCCTTTTCTCAGTCCAAGCTTTACTTTGAAAGATAATCGCGTTCTTTCGAAAGTTTATTAATTTCACGAAAGCTTTAGTAAGAAACGCACATGCGTTTCTTTGTCAAGACAAGCAGTGGTTTGCTACGTGTGAAAGCACGGTGAGAAGTGACATCACTGTTTTATTCTCAGTACAAGCTTTACTTTGAATGATAATCGCGTTCTTTCGAAAGTTTATTAATTTCACGAAAGCTTTAGTAAGAAACACACATGGGTTTTTTTGTAAAGACAAGCAGTGGTTTGCTACGTGTGAAAGCACTGTTAGAACTGAGATCAGTGTTTTTTTCTCAGTACAGGATTTACTTTGAAAGATAATCGCCTTCTTTCGAAGGTTTATTAATTTCACGAAAGCTGTAGTAAGAAACGCACATGCGTTTCTTTGTAAAGACAAGCAGTTGTTTGGTACGTGTGAAAGCACTGTTAGAACTGAGATCAGTGTTCGTATTCTCAGTACAAGCTTTACTTTGAAAGATAATCGCGTTCTTTCGAAAGTTTATTAATTTCACGAAAGCATTAGTAAGAAACACACATGGGTTTTTTTGTAAAGACAAGCAGTTTTTTGCTACGTGTGAAAGCACTGTTAGAACTGAGATCAGTGTTCCTTTTCTCAGTACAAGCTTTACTTTGAAAGATAATCGCGTTCTTTAGTAAGTTTAATTTCACGAACGCTTTAATAAGAAACGCACATGCGTTTCTTTGTAAAGACAAGCAGTGGTTTGCTACGTGTGAAAGCACTGTTCGAACTGAGATCAGTGTTCCTTTTCTCATTACAAGCTTTACTTTGAAAGATAATCGCGTTCTTTCGAAAGTTTATTAATTTTACGAAAGCTTTTGTAAGAAACGAACATGCGTTTCTTTGTAAAGAGAAGCAGTGGTTTGCTACGTGTGAAAGCACTGTTAGAACTGAGATCAGTTTTCCTATTCTCAGTACAAGCTTTACTTTGAAAGATAATCACGTTCTTTCAAAAGTTTATTAATTTTACGAACGCTTTAGTAAGAAACGCACATGCGTTTCTTTTAAAGACAAGCAGTGGTTTGCTACGTGTGAAAGCACTGATAGAATTGAGATCAGTCTTCCTTTTCTCAGTACAAGCTTTACTTTGAATGATAATCGCATTCTTTTGAAATATTATTAATTTCACGCAACCTTTAGTAAGAAACACACATGGGATTTTTCGTAAAGACAAGCAGTTGTTTGCTACGTGTGAAAGCACTGTTAGAACTGGGATTAGTGTTCCTTTTCTCAGTACAAGCTTCACTTTGAAAGATAATCGCATTCTTTCGAAAGTTTAATTTCACGAACGCTTTAATAAGTATCGCACATGCGTTTCTTTGTAAAGACAAGCAGTGGTTTGCTACATGTGAAAGCACTGTTAGAACTGGGATCAGTGTTCCTTTTCTCAGTACAAGCTTTACTTTGAAATATAATCACGTTCTTTCGAAAGTTTATTAATTTCACGTAATCTTTACTTTTACACGCACATGCGTTTTTTTGTAAAGACAAGCAGTTGTTTGCTACATGTGAAAGCATGGTTAGAATTGACATCAGTGTTCCTTTTCTCAGTACAAGCTTTACTTTGAAAGATAATCGCGTTCTTTCGAAAGTTTATTAATTTCACGAAAGCTTTAATAAGAAACGAACATGCGTTTCTTTGTTAAACAGGCAGTTTTTTGCTATGTGTGAAAGCATGGTTAGAAGTGAGATCAGTGTTCCTTTTCTCATTACAAGCTTTACTTTGAAAGATAATCGCGTTCTTTCGAAAGTTTATTAATTTTACGAAAGCTTTTGTAAGAAACGAACATGCGTTTCTTTGTAAAGAGAAGCAGTGGTTTGCTACGTGTGAAAGCACTGTTAGAACTGAGATCAGTTTGCCTATTCTCAGTACAAGCTTTAGTTTGAAAGATAATCACGTTCTTTCGAAAGTTTATTAATTTTACGAACGCTTTAGTAAGAAACGCACATGCGTTTCTTTTAAAGACAAGCAGTGGTTTGCTACGTGTGAAAGCACTGATAGAATTGAGATCAGTCTTCCTTTTCTCAGTACAAGCTTTACTTTGAATGATAATCGCATTCTTTTGAAATATTATTAATTTCACGCAACCTTTAGTAAGAAACACACATGGGATTTTTCGTAAAGACAAGCAGTTGTTTGCTACGTGTGAAAGCACTGTTAGAACTGGGATTAGTGTTCCTTTTCTCAGTACAAGCTTCACTTTGAAAGATAATCGCATTCTTTCGAAAGTTTAATTTCACGAACGCTTTAATAAGTATCGCACATGCGTTTCTTTGTAAAGACAAGCAGTGGTTTGCTACGTGTGAAAGCACTGTTAGAACTGGGATCAGTGTTCCTTTTCTCAGTACAAGCTTTACTTTGAAAGATAATCACGTTCTTTCGAAAGTTTATTAATTTCACGTAATCTTTACTTTTACACGCACATGCGTTTCTTTGTAAAGACAAGCAGTTGTTTGCTACATGTGAAAGCATGGTTAGAATTGACATCAGTGTTCCATTTCTCAGTACAAGCTTTACTTTGAAAGATAATCGCGTTCTTCGAAAGTTTATTAATTTCACGAAAGCTTTAGTAAGAAACACACAATCGTTTCTTTGTAAAGACAAGCAGTTGTTTGGTACGTGTGAAAGCACGGTTTGAAGTGAGATCAGTGTTCCTTTTCTCATTACAAGCTTTACTTTGAACGATAATCGTGTTCTTTCGAAAGTTTATTAATTTCACGAAAGCTTTTGTAAGAAACGAACATGCGTTTCTTTGTAAAGACAAGCAGTGGTTTGCTACGTGTGAAAGCACTGTTAGAACTGAGATCAGTGTTCCTTTTCTCAGTAGAAGCTTTACTTTGAAAGTTAATCGCATTCTTTCGATAGATTATTAATTTCACGAACATTTAGTAAGAAACACACATGGGATTTTTCGGAAAGACAAGCAGTGGTTTGCTACGTGTGAAAGCACTGTTAGAACTGAGATCAGTGTTCCTTTTCTCAGTACAAGCTTTAGTTTGAAAGATAATCGCATTCTTTCGAAAGTTTAATTTCACGAACGCTTCAATAAGTATCATACATGCGATTCTTATTAAAGACAAGCAGTGGTTTGCTACGTGTGAAAGCACTGTTAGAACTGAGATCAGTGTTCCTTTTCTCAGTACAAGCTTTACTTTGAAAGATAATCAGGTTCTTTCCAAAGTTTATTAATTTCACGAAAGCTTTAATAAGAAACACACATGGGATTTTATGTAAAGACAAGCAGTGGTTTTCTACATGTGAAAGCACTGTTAGAACTGAGATCAGTGTTCCTTTTCTCAGTACAAGCTTTACTTTGAAAGATAATCGCGTTTTTTCGAAAGTTTATAAATTTCACGAAAGCTTTATTAAGAAACGCACATGCGTTTCTTAGTAAAGACAAGCAGTTGTTTGCTACGTGTGAAGCACTGTTAGAACTGAGATCAATGTTCCTTTTCTCAGGACAAGCTTTACTTTGAAAGATAATCGCGTTCTTTCGAAAGTTTATTAATTTCACGAAAGCTTTACTATGAAACGCACATGCGATTCTTTGTAAAGATAAGCAGTTTTTGCTACGTTTGAAAGCATGGTTAGAAGTGAGATCAGTGTTCCTTTTCTCAGTACAAGCTTTACCCTGAAAGATAATCGCCTTCTTTCGAAAGTTTATTAATTTCATGATTGCTTTAGTAAGAAACGCACTCGGGTATTTTGGTAAACACAAGCAGTGGTTTGCTACGTGTGAAAGCACTGTTAGAACTGAGATCAGTGTTCCTTTTCTCAGTACAAGCTTTACTTTAAAAGATAATCGCGTTCTTTAGAAAGTTTAATTTCACGAACGCTTTAATAAGAAACGCACCTGCGTTTCTTTGTAAAGACAAGCAGTGGTTTGCTACGTGTGAAAGCACTGTTATAACTGAGATCAGGGTTCCTTTTCTCAGTACAGCTCTACTTTGAAAGATAATCGCGTTCTTTCGAAAGTTTATTAATTTTACGAAAGCTTTAGTAAGAAACGCACATGCGTTTCTTTGTGAAGACAAGCAGTTTTTTGCCACGTGTGAAAGCACTGTTAGAACTGAGTTCAGTGTTGCTTTTCTCAGTATTAGCTCTACTTTGAAAGATAATCGCGTTCTTTCGAAAGTTTATTAATTTCACAAAAGCTTTAGTAAGAAACGCATATGCGTGCGTCTCTTTGTAAAGACAAGCAGTTGTTTGGTACGTATGAAAGCACTGTTACAACTGAGATCAGTGTTCCTATTCTCAGAACAAGCTTTACTTTGAAAGATAATCGCATTCGTTCGAAAGTTTATTAATTTCACGAAAGCTTTAGTAAGAAACGAACATGCGTTTCTTTGTAAAGACAAGCAGTTGTTGCTACGTGTGAAAGCACTGTTAGAAGTGAGATCAGTGTTCCTATTCTCAGTACAAGCTTTACTTTGAAACATAATCGCGTTCTTTCGATAGATTATTAATTTCACGAAAGCTTTAGTAAGAAAAGAACATGCGTTTCTTTGTAAAGACAAGCAGGTGTTTGCTACGTGTGAAAGCACTGTTAGAAGTGAGATCAGTGTTCCTATTCTCAGTACAAGCTTTACTTTGAAAGATAATCACGTTCTTTCGAAACTTTATTAATTTCACGAACGCTTTTGTAAGAAACGAACATTCGTTTCTTTGTAAAGACAAGCAGTGGTTTGCTACGTGTGAAAGCACTGTTAGAATTGAGATCAGTCTTCCTTTTCTCAGTACAAGCTTTATTTGAATGATAATCGCGTTCTTTCGATAGACTATTAATTTCACGAATCCTTTAGTAAGAAACACACATGGATATTTTGGTAAACACAAGCAGTGCTTTGCTACATGTGAAAGCACTGTTAGAAATGAGATCAGTGTTCCTTTTCTCAGTACAAGGTTTACTTTGAAAGATAATAGCATTCTTTTGAAAGTTAATTAGTTTCATGAAAGCTTTATTAAGAAACGCACATGCGTTTCTTTGTAAAGACAAGCAGTTGTTTGGTACGTGTTAAAGCACTGTTAGAAGTGAGATCAGTGTTCCTATTCTCAGTACAAGATTTACTTTGAAAGATAATCACGTTCTTTCGAAAGTTTATTAATTTCACGAATGCTTTAGTAAGAAACGCACATGCGTTTCTTTTAAAGACAAGCAGTGGTTTGCTACGTGTGAAAGCACTGTTAGAACTGAGATCAGTGTTCCTTTTCTCAGTACAAGCTTTACTTTGAAAGTTAATCGCGTTCTTTCGATAGACTATTAATTTCACGAATCCTTTAGTAAGAAACACACATGGGATTTTTCGTAAAGACAAGCAGTTGTTTGCTACGTGTGAAAGCACTGTAAGAACTGAGATCAGTGTTCCTTTTCTCATACAAGCTTTACTTTGAAAGATAATCGCATTCTTTCGAAAGTTTAATTTCACGAACGCTTCAATAAGTATCGCACATGCGTTTGTTTGTAAAGACAAGCAGTTGTTTGGTACGTGTGAAAGCACTGTTAGAAGTGAGATCAGTGTTCCTATTCTCAGTACAAGCTTTACTTTGAAAGATAATCGCATACTTTCGAAAGTTTATTAATTAAATGATAGCTTTAGTAAGAAACGCACATGGGTATTTTGGTAAACACAAGCAGTGGTTTACTACGTGTGAAAGCACTGTTAGAACTGAGATCAGTGTTCCTTTTCTCAGTACAAGCTTTACTTTGAAAGATAATCGCGTTCTTTAGTAAGTTTAATTTCACGAACGCTTTAATAAGAAACGCACATGCGTTTCTTTGTAAAGACAAGCAGTGGTTTGCTACGTGTGAAAGCACTGTTCGAACTGAGATCAGTGTTCCTTTTCTCAGTACAAGCTTTATTTGAAAGATAATCGCGTTCTTTCGAAAGTTTATTAATTTCACAAAAGCTTTACTATGAAACGCACATGCGTTTCTTTGTAAAGACAAGCAGTGGTTTGCTACATGTGAAAGCACTGTTAGAACTGATATCAGTGTTCCTTTTCTCAGTACAAGCTTTACTTTGAAAGATAATCGCGTTCTTTCGAAAGTTTATTAATTTCACGAAAGCTTTAGTAAGAAACACACAATCGTTTCTTTGTAAAGACAAGCAGTTGTATGGTGCGTGTGAAAGCACTGTTAGAACTGAGATCAGTGTTCCTTTTCTCAGTACAAGCTTTACTTTGAAAGATAATCAGGTTCTTTCCAAAGTTTATTAATTTCACGAAAGCTTTAATAAGAAACACACATGGGATTTTATGTAAAGACAAGCAGTGGTTTGCTACGTGTGAAAGCACTGTTAGAACTGAGATCAGTGTTCCTTTTCTCAGTAGAAGCTTTACTTTGAAAGTTAATCGCGTTCTTTCGATAGATTATTAATTTCACAAAACATTTATTAAGAAACACACATGGGATTTTCGGAAAGACAAGCAGTGGTTTGCTACGTGTGAAAGCACTGTTAGAACTGAGATCAATGTTCCTTTTCTCAGGACAAGCTTTACTTTGAAAGATAATCGCCTTCTTTCGAAAGTTTATTAATTTCACGAAAGGTTTACTATGAAACGCACATGCGATTCTTTGTAAAGATAAGCAGTTTTTGCTACGTTTGAAAGCATGGTTAGAAGTGAGATCAGTGTTCCTTTTCTCAGTACAAGCTTTACTTTGAAAGATAATCGCATTCTTTCGAAAGTTTATTAATTTCATGATAGCTTTAGTAAGAAACGCACTCGGGTATTTTGGTAAACACAAGCAGTGGTTTGCTACGTGTGAAAGCACTGTTAGAACTGAGATCAGTGTTCCTTTTCTCAGTACAAGCTTTACTTTGAAAGATAATCGCGTTCTTTAGAAAGTTTATTAATTTCACGTAATCTTTACTTTTACACGCACATGCGTTTCTTTGTAAAGACAAGCAGTTGTTTGCTACATGTGAAAGCACGGTTAGAATTGAGATCAGTGTTTCTTTTCTCAGTACAAGCTTTACTTTGAAAGATAATCGCGTTATTTCGAAAGTTTATTAATTTCACTAAAGCTTTAGTAAGAAACACACAATCGTTTCTTTGTAAAGACAAGCAGTTGTTTGGTACGTGTGAAAGCACTGTTAGAACTGAGATCAGTGTTCCTATTCTCAGTACAAGCTTTACTTTGAAATATAATCGCGTTCTTTCGAAAGTTTATTAATTTCACGAAAGCTTTACTATGAAACGCACATGCGATTCTTTGTAAAGATCAGCAGTTTTTGCTACGTTTGAAAGCATGGTTAGAAGTGAGATCAATGTTCCTTTTCTCAGTACAAGCTTTACTTTAAAGATAATCGCATTCTTTCGAAAGTTTATTAATTTCATGATAGCTTTAGTAAGAAACGCACATGGGTATTTTCGTAAACACAAGCAGTGGTTTGCTACGTGTGAAAGCACTGTTAGAACTGAGATCAGTGTTCCTTTCCTAGTACAAGCTTTACTTTGAAAGATAATCGCGTTCTTTAGAAAGTTTAATTTCACGAACGCTTTAATAAGAAACGCACCTGCGTTTCTTTGTAAAGACAAGCAGTGGTTTGCTACGTGTGAAAGCACTGTTATAACTGAGATCAGGGTTCCTTTTCTCAGTACAGCTTTACTTTGAAAGATAATCGCGTTCTTTCGAAAGTTTATTAATTTCACGAACGCTTTAGTAAGAAACGCACATGCGTTTCTTTGTAAAGACAGGCAGTTTTTTGCTATGTGTGAAAGCACGGTTAGAAGTGAGATCAGTGTTCCTTTTCTCAGTTCAAGCTTTACTTGGAAAGATAATCGTGTTCTTTCGAAAGCTTATTAATTTCACGCAACCTTTAGTAAGAAACACACACGGGATTTTTCGGAAAGACAAGCAGTGGTTTGCTACGTGTGAAAGCACTGTTAGAACTGAGATCAATGTTCCTTTTCTCAGGACAAGCTTTACTTTGAAAGATAATCGCGTTCTTTCGAAAGTTTATTAATTTCACGAAAGCTTTACTATGAAACGCACATGCGATTCTTTGTAAAGATAAGCAGTTTTTGCTACGTTTGAAAGCATGGTTAGAAGTGAGATCAGTGTTCCTTTTCTCAGTACAAGCTTTACTTTGAAAGATAATCGCATTCTTTCGAAAGTTTATTAATTTCATGATAGCTTTAGTAAGAAACGCACTCGGGTATTTTGGTAAACACAAGCAGTGGTTTGCTACGTGTGAAAGCACTGTTAGAACTGAGATCAGTGTTCCTTTTCTCAGTACAAGCTTTACTTTGAAAGATAATCGCGTTCTTTAGAAAGTTTATTAATTTCACGTAATCTTTACTTTTACACGCACATGCGTTTCTTTGTAAAGACAAGCAGTTGTTTGCTACATGTGAAAGCACGGTTAGAATTGAGATCAGTGTTTCTTTTCTCAGTACAAGCTTTACTTTGAAAGATAATCGCGTTATTTCGAAAGTTTATTAATTTCACTAAAGCTTTAGTAAGAAACACACAATCGTTTCTTTGTAAAGACAAGCAGTTGTTTGGTACGTGTGAAAGCACTGTTAGAACTGAGATCAGTGTTCCTATTCTCAGTACAAGCTTTACTTTGAAATATAATCGCGTTCTTTCGAAAGTTTATTAGTTTCACGAAAGCTTTAATAAGAAACGCACCTGCGTTTCTTTGTAAAGAAGGGCAGTTTTTTGCTATGTGTGAAAGCACGGTTTGAAGTGAGATCAGTGTTCCTTTTCTCATTACAAGCTTTACTTTGAAAGATAATCGCGTTCTTTCGAATGTTTATTAATTTCACGAAAGCTTTGGTAAGAAACGAACATGCGTTTCTTTGTAAAGACAAGCAGTGGTTTGCTACGAGTGAAAGCACTGTTAGAATTGAGATCAGTCTTCCTTTTCTCAGTACTAGCTTTATTTGAATGATAATCGCGTTCTTTCGAAATTATTAATTTCACGCAGCCTTTAGTAAGAAACACAAATGGGATTTTTTTTAAAGACAAGCAGTTGTTTGCTACGTGTGAAAGCACTGATAGAACTGAGATCAGTGTTCCTTTTCTCAGTACAAGCTTTACTTTGAAAGATAATCGCATTCTTTCGAAAGTTTAATTTCACGAACGCTTTAATAAGTATCGCACATGCGTTTCTTCGTAAAGACAAGCAGTTGTTTGCTATGTGTGAAAGCACTGTTAGAACTGAGATCAGTGTTCATTTTCTCAGTACAAGCTTTACTTTGAAAGATAATCGCGTTCTTTCGAAAGTTTATTAATTTCATGAAAGCTTTAGTAAGAAACGCACATGGGTAATTTGGTAAACACAAGCAGTGGTTTGCTACGTGTGAAAGCACTGTTAGAACTGAGATCAGTGTTCCTTTTTTCAGTACAAGCTTTACTTTGAAAGATAATCAGGTTCTTTCCAAAGTTTATTAATTTCACGAAAGCTTTAATAAGAAACACACATGGGATTTTATGTAATGACAAGCAGTGGTTTGCTACGTGTGAAAGCACTGTTAGAACTGAGATCAATGTTCCTTTTCTCAGGACAAGCTTTACTTTGAAAGATAATCGCGTTCTTTCGAAAGTTTATTAATTTCACGAAAGCTTTACTATGAAACGCACATGCGATTCTTTGTAAAGATCAGCAGTTTTTGCAACGTTTGAAAGCATGGTTAGAAGTGAGATCAGTGTTCTTTTTCTCAGTACAAGCTTTACTTTGAAAGATAATCGCATTCTTTCGAAAGTTTATTAATTTCATGATAGCTTTAGTAAGAAACGCACATGGGTATTTTGGTAAACACAAGCAGTGGTTTGCTACGTGTGAAAGCACGGTTAGAACTGAGATCAGTGTTCCTTTTCTCAGTACAAGCTTTACTTTGAAAGATAATCGCGTTCTTTAGAAAGTTTAATTTCACGAACGCTTTAATAAGTATCGCACATGCGTTTCTTCGTAAAGACAAGCAGTTGTTTGCTATGTGTGAAAGCACTGTTAGAACTGAGATCAGTGTTCATTTTCTCAGTACAAGCTTTACTTTGAAAGATAATCGCGTTCTTTCGAAAGTTTATTAATTTCATGAAAGCTTTAGTAAGAAACGCACATGGGTAATTTGGTAAACACAAGCAGTGGTTTGCTACGTGTGAAAGCACTGTTAGAACTGAGATCAGTGTTCCTTTTCTCAGTAGAAGCTTTACTTTGAAAGTTAATCGCGTTCTTTCGATAGATTATTAATTTCACAAAACATTTAGTAAGAAACACACATGGGATTTTTCGGAAAGACAAGCAGTGGTTTGCTACGTGTGAAAGCACTGTTAGAACTGAGATCAGTGTTCCTTTTCTCAGTACAAGCTTTACTTGGAAAGATAATCGTGTTCTTTCAAAAGATTATTAATTTCACGCAACCTTTATTAAGAAACACACACGGGATTTTTCGTAAAGACGAGCAGTTGTTTGCTACGTGTGAAAGCACTGATACAACTGAGATCAGTGTTCCTTTTCTCAGTACAAGATTCACTTTGAAAGATAATCGCATTCTTTCGAAAGTTTAATTTCACGAACGCTTTAATAAGTATCGCACATGCGTTTCTTTGTAAAGACAAGCAGTTGTTTCCTATGTGTGAAAGCACTGTTAGAACTGAGATCAGTGTTCCTTTTCTCAGTACAAGCTTTACTTTGAAAGATAATCGCGTTCTTTCGAAAGTTTATTAATTTCACGAAAGCTTTAGGAAGAAACGCATATGCGTGCGTCTCTTTGTAAAGACAAGCAGTTGTTTGGTACGTATGAAAGCACTGTTAGAACTGAGATCAGTGTTCCTATTCTCAGTACAAGCTTTACTTTGAAAGATAATCGCATTCTTTCGAAAGTTTATTAATTTCACGAAAGCTTTAGTAAGAAACGATTATGCGTTTCTTTGTAAAGACAAGCAGTTGTTTGCTACGTGTGAAAGCACTGTTAGAACTGAGATCAGTGTTCCTATTCTCAGTACAAGCTTGACTTTGAAAGATAATCGCGTTCTTTCGAAAGTTTATTAATTTCATGAAAGCTTTAGTAAGAAACGCACATGGGTAATTTGTAAACACAAGCAGTGGTTTGCTACGTGTGAAAGCACTGTTAGAACTGAGATCAGTGTTCCTTTTTTCAGTACAAGCTTTACTTTGAAAGATAATCAGGTTCTTTCCAAAGTTTATTAATTTCACGAAAGCTTTAATAAGAAACACACATGGGATTTTATGTAAAGACAAGCAGTGGTTTGCTACGTGTGAAAGCACTGTTAGAACTGAGATCAATGTTCCTTTTCTCAGGACAAGCTTTACTTTGAAAGATAATCACGTTCTTTCGAAAGTTTATTAATTTCACGAAAGCTTTACTATGAAACGCACATGCGATTCTTTGTAAAGATCAGCAGTTTTTGCTACGTTTGAAAGCATGGTTAGAAGTGAGATCAGTGTTCCTTTTCTCAGTACAAGCTTTACTTTAAAGATAATCGCATTCTTTCGAAAGTTTATTAATTTCATGATAGCTTTAGTAAGAAACGCACATGGGTATTTTCGTAAACACAAGCAGTGGTTTGCTACGTGTGAAAGCACTGTTAGAACTGAGATCAGTGTTCCTTTCCTAGTACAAGCTTTACTTTGAAAGATAATCGCGTTCTTTAGAAAGTTTAATTTCACGAACGCTTTAATAAGAAACGCACCTGCGTTTCTTTGTAAAGACAAGCAGTGGTTTGCTACGTGTGAAAGCACTGTTATAACTGAGATCAGGGTTCCTTTTCTCAGTACAGCTTTACTTTGAAAGATAATCGCGTTCTTTCGAAAGTTTATTAATTTCACGAACGCTTTAGTAAGAAACGCACATGCGTTTCTTTGTAAAGACAGGCAGTTTTTTGCTATGTGTGAAAGCACGGTTAGAAGTGAGATCAGTGTTCCTTTTCTCAGTTCAAGCTTTACTTGGAAAGATAATCGTGTTCTTTCGAAAGCTTATTAATTTCACGCAACCTTTAGTAAGAAACACACACGGGATTTTTCGGAAAGACAAGCAGTGGTTTGCTACGTGTGAAAGCACTGTTAGAACTGAGATCAATGTTCCTTTTCTCAGGACAAGCTTTACTTTGAAAGATAATCGCGTTCTTTCGAAAGTTTATTAATTTCACGAAAGCTTTACTATGAAACGCACATGCGATTCTTTGTAAAGATAAGCAGTTTTTGCTACGTTTGAAAGCATGGTTAGAAGTGAGATCAGTGTTCCTTTTCTCAGTACAAGCTTTACTTTGAAAGATAATCGCATTCTTTCGAAAGTTTATTAATTTCATGATAGCTTTAGTAAGAAACGCATATGCATTTCTTTGTAAAGACAAGCAGTTGTTTGCTGTGTGTGAAAGCACTGTTAGAACTGGGATCAGTGTTCCTTTTCTCAGTACAAGCTTTACTTTGAAAGATGATCGCGTTCTTTCGAAAGTTTATTAATTTCACGTAATCTTTACTTTTACACGCATATGCGTTTCTTTGTAAAGACAAGTAGTTGTTTGCTACATGTGAAAGCACGGTTAGAATTGAGATCAGTGTTCCTTTTCTCAGTACAAGCTTTACTTTGAAAGATAATCGCGTTCTTTCGAAAGTTTATTAATTTCACGAAACCTATAGTAAGAAACACACAATCGTTTCTTTGTAAAGACAAGCAGTTGTTTGGTACGTGTGAAAGCACTGTTAGAACTGAGATCAGTGTTCCTTTTCTCAGTACAAGCTTTACTTTGAAAGACAATCGCGTTCTTTCGAAAGTTTATTAATTTCACGAAAGCTTTAGTAAGAAACGCATATGCATTTCTTTGTAAAGACAAGCAGTTGTTTGGTACGTATGAAAGCACTGTTAGAACTGAGATGAGTGTTCCTATTCTCAGTACAAGCTTTACTTTGAAAGATAATCGCGTTCTTTCGAAAGTTTATTAATTTCACGAAAGCTTTAGTAAGAAACACACAATCGTTTCTTTGTAAAGACAAGCAGTTGTTTGGTACGTGTGAAAGCACTGTTAGAACTGAGATCAGTGTTCCTATTCTCAGTACAAGCTTTACTTTGAAAAATAATCGCGTTCTTTCGAAAGTTTATTAATTTCACGAAAGCTTTAATAAGAAACGCACATGCGTTTCTTTGTAAAGACAGGCAGTTTTTTGCTATGTGTGAAAGCACGGTTAGAAGTGAGATCAGTGTTCCTTTTCTCATTACAAGCTTTACTTTGAAAGATAATCGCGTTCTTTAGAATGTTTATTAATTTCACGAAAGCTTTTGTAAGAAACGAACATGCGTTTCTTTGTAAAGACAAGCTGTGGTTTGCTACGTGTGAAAGCACTGTTAGAATTGAGATCAGTCTTCCTTTTCTCAGTACAAGCTTTATTTGAATGATAATCGCGTTCTTTCGAAATTATTAATTTCACGCAACCTTTAGTAAGAAACACAAATGGGATTTTTCGTAAAGACAAGCAGTTGTTTGCTACGTGTGAAAGCACTGTTAGAATTGAGATCAGTGTTCCTTTTCTCAGTACAAGCTTTACTTTGAAAGATAATCGCGTTCTTTCGATAGATTATTAATTTCACGAAACCTTTAGTAAGAAACACACATGGGATTTTTCGGAAAGACAAGCAGTTGTTTGCTACGTGTGAGAGCACTGTTAGAACTGAGATCAATGTTCATTTTCTCAGGACAAGCTTTACTTTGAAAGATAATCGCGTTCTTTCGAAAGTTTAATTTCACGAACGCTTTAATAAGAAACGCACCTGCGTTTCTTTTTAAAGACAAGCAGTGTTTTGCTACGTGTTAAAACACTGTTATAACTGAGATCAGGGTTCCTTTTCTCAGTACAGCTTTACTTTGAAAGATAATCGCGTTCTTTAGAAAGTTTATTAATTTCACTAACGCTTTAGTAAGAAACGCACATGCGTTTCTTTTAAAGACAAGCAGTGGTTTGCTACGTGTGAAAGCACTGTTAGAATTGAGATCAGTGTTCCTTTTCTCAGTACAAGCTTTACTTGGAAAGATAATCGTGTTCTTTCGAAGATTATTAATTTCACGCAAGCTTTAGTAAGAAACACACATGGGATTTTTCGTAAAGACAAGCAGTTGTTTGCTACGTGTGAAAGCACTGTTAGAACTGAGATCAGTGTTCCTTTTCTCAGTACAAGCTTCACTTTGAAAGATAATCGCATTCTTTCGAAAGTTTAATTTCACGAACGCTTTAATACGTATCGCACATGCGTTTCTTTGTAAAGACAAGCAGTGGTTTGCTGTGTGTGAAAGCACTGTTAGAACTGGGATCAGTGTTCCTTTTCTCAGTACAAGCTTTACTTTGAAAGATGATCGCGTTCTTTCGAAAGTTTATTAATTTCACGTAATCTTTACTTTTACACGCATATGCGTTTCTTTGTAAAGACAAGTAGTTGTTTGCTACATGTGAAAGCACGGTTAGAATTGAGATCAGTGTTCCTTTTCTCAGTACAAGCTTTACTTTGAAAGATAATCGCGTTCTTTCGAAAGTTTATTAATTTCACGAAACCTATAGTAAGAAACACACAATCGTTTCTTTGTAAAGACAAGCAGTTGTTTGGTACGTGTGAAAGCACTGTTAGAACTGAGATCAGTGTTCCTATTCTCAGTACAAGCTTTACTTTGAAAGATAATCGCGTTCTTTCGAAAGTTTATTAATTTCATGAAAGCTTTAATAAGAAACGCACATGCGTTTCTTTGTTAAGACAGGCAGTTTTTTGCTATGTGTGAAAGCACGGTTAGAAGTGAGATCAGTGTTCCTTTTCTCATTACAAGCTTTACTTTGAAAGATAATCGCGTTCTTTCGAAAGTTTACTATTTTCACGAAAGCTTTTGTAAGAAACGAACATGCGTTTCTTTGTAAAGACAAGCAGTGGTTTGCTATGTGTGAAAGCACGGTTAGAAGTGAGATCAGTGTTCCTTTTCTCATTACAAGCTTTACTTTGAAAGATAATCGCGTTCTTTAGAATGTTTATTAATTTCACGAAAGCTTTTGTAAGAAACGAACATGCGTTTCTTTGTAAAGACAAGCAGTTGTTTGCTACGTGTGAAAGCACTGTTAGAACTGAGATCAGTGTTCCTTTTCTCAGTACAAGCTTTACTTTGAAAGATAATCGCATTCTTTCGAAAGTTTAATTTCACGAACGCTTTAATAAGTATCGCACATGTGTTTCTTTGTAAAGACAAGCAGTTGTTTGCTATGTGTGAAAGCACTGTTAGATCTGAGATCAGTGTTCCTTTTTTCAGTACAATCTTTACTTTGAAAGATAATCGCCTTCTTTGGAAAGTTTATTAATTTCACGAAAGCTTTAGTAAGAAACGCATATGCGTTTCTGTGTAAAGACAAGCAGTTGTTTGGTACATATGAAAGCACTGTTAGAACTGAGATCAGTGTTCCTTTTCTCAGTACAAGCTTCACTTTGAAAGATAATCGCATTCTTTCGAAAGTTTAATTTCACGAACGCTTTAATAAGTATCGCACATGCGTTTCTTTGTAAAGACAAGCAGTGGTTTGCTACGTGTGAAAGCAATGTTAGAACTGGGATCAGTGTTCCTTTTCTCAGTACAAGCTTTACTTTGAAAGATAATCGCGTTCTTTCGAAAGTTTATTAATTTCAAGAAAGCTTTAATAAGAAACGCACATGCGTTTCTTTGTTAAGACAGGCAGTTTTTTGCTATGTGTGAAAGCACGCTTAGAAGTGAGATCAGTGTTCCTTTTCTCAGTACAAGCTTTATTTGAAAGATAATCGCGTTCTTTCGAAAGTTTATTAATTTCACGAAAGCTTTAGTAAGAAACGCATATGCGTTTCTTTGTAAAGACAAGCAGTTGTTTGGTACGTATGAAAGCACTGTTAGAACTGAGATCAGTGTTCCTATTCTCAGTAGAAGCTTTACTTTGAAATATAGTCGCATTCTTTCGAAAGTTTATTAATTTCACGAAAGCTTTCGTAAGAAACCCACATGCGTTTCCTTGTAAAGACAAGCAGTTTTTTGCTATGTGTGAAAGCACTGTTGGAAGTGAGATCACTGTTCCTTTTCTCAGTACAAGCTTTACTTTGAAAGTTAATCGCGTTCTTTCGATAGATTATTAATTTCACGAAACCTTTAGTAAGAAACACACATGGGATTTTTCGGAAAGACAAGCAGTGGTTTGCTACGTGTGAAAGCACTGTTAGAACTGAGATCAGTGTTCCTTTTCTCAGTACAAGCTTTACTTTGAAAGATAATCGCATTCTTTCGAATGTTTAATTTCACGAACGCTTCAATAAGTATCGCACGTGCGTTTCTTATTAAAGACAAGCAGTGGTTTGCTACGTGTAAAAGCACTGTTAGAACTGAGATCAGTGTTCATTTTCTCAGTACAAGCTTTACTTTGAAAGATAATCACGTTCTTTCGATAGTTTATTAATTTCACGAAAGCTTTAATAAGAAACACACATGGGATTTTATGTAAAGACAAGCAGCGGTTTGCTACGTGTGAAAGCACTGTTAGAACTGAGATCAATGTTCCTTTTCTCAGGACAAGCTTTACTTTGAAAGATAATCGCGTTCTTTCGAAAGTTTATTAATTTCAGGAAAGCTTTACTATGAAACGCACATGCGATTCTTTGTAAAGATAAGCAGTTTTTGCTACGTTTGAAAGCATGGTTAGAAGTGAGATCAGTGTTCCTTTTCTCAGTACAAGCTTTACTTTGAAAGATAATCGCATTCTTTTGAACGTTTATTAATTTCATGATAGCTTTAGTAAGAAACGCACATGGGTATTTTGGTAAACACAAGCAGTGGTTTGCTACATGTGAAAGCACTGTTATAACTGAGATCAGTGTTCCTTTTCTCAGTACAAGCTTTACTTTGAAAGATAATCGCGTTCATTAGAAAGTTTAATTTCACGAACGCTTTAATAAGAAACGCACATGTATTTCTTCGTAAAGACAAGCAGTTGTTTGCTATGTGTGAAAGCACTGTTAGAACTGAGATCAGTGTTCCTTTTCTCAGTACAAGCTTTACTTTGAAAGATAATCGCGTTCTTTCGAAAGTTTATTAATTTCACGAAAGCTTTAGGAAGAAACGCATATGCGTGCGTCTCTTTGTAAAGACAAGCAGTTGTTTGGTACGTATGAAAGCACTGTTAGAACTGAGATCAGTGTTCCTATTCTCAGTACAAGCTTTACTTTGAAAGATAATCGCATTCTTTCGAAAGTTTATTAATTTCACGAAAGCTTTAGTAAGAAACGATTATGCGTTTCTTTGTAAAGACAAGCAGTTGTTTGCTACGTGTGAAAGCACTGTTAGAACTGAGATCAGTGTTCCTATTCTCAGTACAAGCTTGACTTTGAAAGATAATCGCGTTCTTTCGAAAGTTTATTAATTTCATGAAAGCTTTAGTAAGAAACGCACATGGGTAATTTGTAAACACAAGCAGTGGTTTGCTACGTGTGAAAGCACTGTTAGAACTGAGATCAGTGTTCCTTTTTTCAGTACAAGCTTTACTTTGAAAGATAATCAGGTTCTTTCCAAAGTTTATTAATTTCACGAAAGCTTTAATAAGAAACACACATGGGATTTTATGTAAAGACAAGCAGTGGTTTGCTACGTGTGAAAGCACTGTTAGAACTGAGATCAATGTTCCTTTTCTCAGGACAAGCTTTACTTTGAAAGATAATCGCGTTCTTTCGAAAGTTTATTAATTTCACGAAAGCTTTACTATGAAACGCACATGCGATTCTTTGTAAAGATCAGCAGTTTTTGCTACGTTTGAAAGCATGGTTAGAAGTGAGATCAGTGTTCCTTTTCTCAGTACAAGCTTTACTTTAAAGATAATCGCATTCTTTCGAAAGTTTATTAATTTCATGATAGCTTTAGTAAGAAACGCACATGGGTATTTTCGTAAACACAAGCAGTGGTTTGCTACGTGTGAAAGCACTGTTAGAACTGAGATCAGTGTTCCTATTCTCAGTACAAGCTTTACTTTGAAAGATAATCGCGTTCTTTAGAAAGTTTAATTTCACGAACGCTTTAATAAGAAACGCACCTGCGTTTCTTTGTAAAGACAAGCAGTGGTTTGCTACGTGTGAAAGCACTGTTATAACTGAGATCAGGGTTCCTTTTCTCAGTACAGCTTTACTTTGAAAGATAATCGCGTTCTTTCGAAAGTTTATTAATTTCACGAACGCTTTAGTAAGAAACGCACATGCGTTTCTTTGTAAAGACAGGCAGTTTTTTGCTATGTGTGAAAGCACGGTTAGAAGTGAGATCAGTGTTCCTTTTCTCAGTTCAAGCTTTACTTGGAAAGATAATCGTGTTCTTTCGAAAGCTTATTAATTTCACGCAACCTTTAGTAAGAAACACACACGGGATTTTTCGTAAAGACAAGCAGTTGTTTGCTACGTGTGAAAGCACTGTTAGAACTGAGATCAGTGTTCCTTTTCTCAGTACAAGCTTCACTTTGAAAGATAATCGCATTCTTTCGAAAGTTTAATTTCACGAACGCTTTAATAAGGATCGCACATGCGTTTCTTCGTAAAGACAAGCAGTTGTTTGCTATGTGTGAAAGCACTGTTAGAACTGAGATCAGTGTTCCTTTTCTCAGTACAAGCTTTACTTTGAAAGACAATCGCGTTCTTTCGAAAGTTTATTAATTTCACGAAAGCTTTAGTAAGAAACGCATATGCATTTCTTTGTAAAGACAAGCAGTTGTTTGGTACGTATGAAAGCACTGTTAGAACTGAGATGAGTGTTCCTATTCTCAGTACAAGCTTTACTTTGAAAGATAATCGCGTTCTTTCGAAAGTTTATTAATTTCACGAAAGCTTTAGTAAGAAACACACAATCGTTTCTTTGTAAAGACAAGCAGTTGTTTGGTACGTGTGAAAGCACTGTTAGAACTGAGATCAGTGTTCCTATTCTCAGTACAAGCTTTACTTTGAAAAATAATCGCGTTCTTTCGAAAGTTTATTAATTTCACGAAAGCTTTAATAAGAAACGCACATGCGTTTCTTTGTAAAGACAGGCAGTTTTTTGCTATGTGTGAAAGCACGGTTAGAAGTGAGATCAGTGTTCCTTTTCTCATTACAAGCTTTACTTTGAAAGATAATCGCGTTCTTTAGAATGTTTATTAATTTCACGAAAGCTTTTGTAAGAAACGAACATGCGTTTCTTTGTAAAGACAAGCTGTGGTTTGCTACGTGTGAAAGCACTGTTAGAATTGAGATCAGTCTTCCTTTTCTCAGTACAAGCTTTATTTGAATGATAATCGCGTTCTTTCGAAATTATTAATTTCACGCAACCTTTAGTAAGAAACACAAATGGGATTTTTCGTAAAGACAAGCAGTTGTTTGCTACGTGTGAAAGCACTGTTAGAATTGAGATCAGTGTTCCTTTTCTCAGTACAAGCTTTACTTTGAAAGATAATCGCGTTCTTTCGATAGATTATTAATTTCACGAAACCTTTAGTAAGAAACACACATGGGATTTTTCGGAAAGACAAGCAGTTGTTTGCTACGTGTGAGAGCACTGTTAGAACTGAGATCAATGTTCATTTTCTCAGGACAAGCTTTACTTTGAAAGATAATCGCGTTCTTTCGAAAGTTTAATTTCACGAACGCTTTAATAAGAAACGCACCTGCGTTTCTTTTTAAAGACAAGCAGTGTTTTGCTACGTGTTAAAACACTGTTATAACTGAGATCAGGGTTCCTTTTCTCAGTACAGCTTTACTTTGAAAGATAATCGCGTTCTTTAGAAAGTTTATTAATTTCACTAACGCTTTAGTAAGAAACGCACATGCGTTTCTTTTAAAGACAAGCAGTGGTTTGCTACGTGTGAAAGCACTGTTAGAATTGAGATCAGTGTTCCTTTTCTCAGTACAAGCTTTACTTGGAAAGATAATCGTGTTCTTTCGAAGATTATTAATTTCACGCAAGCTTTAGTAAGAAACACACATGGGATTTTTCGTAAAGACAAGCAGTTGTTTGCTACGTGTGAAAGCACTGTTAGAACTGAGATCAGTGTTCCTTTTCTCAGTACAAGCTTCACTTTGAAAGATAATCGCATTCTTTCGAAAGTTTAATTTCACGAACGCTTTAATACGTATCGCACATGCGTTTCTTTGTAAAGACAAGCAGTGGTTTGCTGTGTGTGAAAGCACTGTTAGAACTGGGATCAGTGTTCCTTTTCTCAGTACAAGCTTTACTTTGAAAGATGATCGCGTTCTTTCGAAAGTTTATTAATTTCACGTAATCTTTACTTTTACACGCATATGCGTTTCTTTGTAAAGACAAGTAGTTGTTTGCTACATGTGAAAGCACGGTTAGAATTGAGATCAGTGTTCCTTTTCTCAGTACAAGCTTTACTTTGAAAGATAATCGCGTTCTTTCGAAAGTTTATTAATTTCACGAAACCTATAGTAAGAAACACACAATCGTTTCTTTGTAAAGACAAGCAGTTGTTTGGTACGTGTGAAAGCACTGTTAGAACTGAGATCAGTGTTCCTATTCTCAGTACAAGCTTTACTTTGAAAGATAATCGCGTTCTTTCGAAAGTTTATTAATTTCATGAAAGCTTTAATAAGAAACGCACATGCGTTTCTTTGTTAAGACAGGCAGTTTTTTGCTATGTGTGAAAGCACGGTTAGAAGTGAGATCAGTGTTCCTTTTCTCATTACAAGCTTTACTTTGAAAGATAATCGCGTTCTTTCGAAAGTTTACTATTTTCACGAAAGCTTTTGTAAGAAACGAACATGCGTTTCTTTGTAAAGACAAGCAGTGGTTTGCTATGTGTGAAAGCACGGTTAGAAGTGAGATCAGTGTTCCTTTTCTCATTACAAGCTCTACTTTGAAAGATAATCGCGTTCTTTAGAATGTTTATTAATTTCACGAAAGCTTTTGTAAGAAACGAACATGCGTTTCTTTGTAAAGACAAGCAGTTGTTTGCTACGTGTGAAAGCACTGTTAGAACTGAGATCAGTGTTCCTTTCCTAGTACAAGCTTTACTTTGAAAGATAATCGCGTTCTTTAGAAAGTTTAATTTCACGAACGCTTTAATAAGAAACGCACCTGCGTTTCTTTGTAAAGACAAGCAGTGGTTTGCTACGTGTGAAAGCACTGTTATAACTGAGATCAGGGTTCCTTTTCTCAGTACAGCTTTACTTTGAAAGATAATCGCGTTCTTTCGAAAGTTTATTAATTTCACGAACGCTTTAGTAAGAAACGCACATGCGTTTCTTTGTAAAGACAGGCAGTTTTTTGCTATGTGTGAAAGCACGGTTAGAAGTGAGATCAGTGTTCCTTTTCTCAGTTCAAGCTTTACTTGGAAAGATAATCGTGTTCTTTCGAAAGCTTATTAATTTCACGCAACCTTTAGTAAGAAACACACACGGGATTTTTCGTAAAGACAAGCAGTTGTTTGCTACGTGTGAAAGCACTGTTAGAACTGAGATCAGTGTTCCTTTTCTCAGTACAAGCTTCACTTTGAAAGATAATCGCATTCTTTCGAAAGTTTAATTTCACGAACGCTTTAATAAGGATCGCACATGCGTTTCTTCGTAAAGACAAGCAGTTGTTTGCTATGTGTGAAAGCACTGTTAGAACTGAGATCAGTGTTCCTTTTCTCAGTACAAGCTTTACTTTGAAAGACAATCGCGTTCTTTCGAAAGTTTATTAATTTCACGAAAGCTTTAGTAAGAAACGCATATGCATTTCTTTGTAAAGACAAGCAGTTGTTTGGTACGTATGAAAGCACTGTTAGAACTGAGATGAGTGTTCCTATTCTCAGTACAAGCTTTACTTTGAAAGATAATCGCGTTCTTTCGAAAGTTTATTAATTTCACGAAAGCTTTAGTAAGAAACACACAATCGTTTCTTTGTAAAGACAAGCAGTTGTTTGGTACGTGTGAAAGCACTGTTAGAACTGAGATCAGTGTTCCTATTCTCAGTACAAGCTTTACTTTGAAAAATAATCGCGTTCTTTCGAAAGTTTATTAATTTCACGAAAGCTTTAATAAGAAACGCACATGCGTTTCTTTGTAAAGACAGGCAGTTTTTTGCTATGTGTGAAAGCACGGTTAGAAGTGAGATCAGTGTTCCTTTTCTCATTACAAGCTTTACTTTGAAAGATAATCGCGTTCTTTAGAATGTTTATTAATTTCACGAAAGCTTTTGTAAGAAACGAACATGCGTTTCTTTGTAAAGACAAGCTGTGGTTTGCTACGTGTGAAAGCACTGTTAGAATTGAGATCAGTCTTCCTTTTCTCAGTACAAGCTTTATTTGAATGATAATCGCGTTCTTTCGAAATTATTAATTTCACGCAACCTTTAGTAAGAAACACAAATGGGATTTTTCGTAAAGACAAGCAGTTGTTTGCTACGTGTGAAAGCACTGTTAGAATTGAGATCAGTGTTCCTTTTCTCAGTACAAGCTTTACTTTGAAAGATAATCGCGTTCTTTCGATAGATTATTAATTTCACGAAACCTTTAGTAAGAAACACACATGGGATTTTTCGGAAAGACAAGCAGTTGTTTGCTACGTGTGAGAGCACTGTTAGAACTGAGATCAATGTTCATTTTCTCAGGACAAGCTTTACTTTGAAAGATAATCGCGTTCTTTCGAAAGTTTAATTTCACGAACGCTTTAATAAGAAACGCACCTGCGTTTCTTTTTAAAGACAAGCAGTGTTTTGCTACGTGTTAAAACACTGTTATAACTGAGATCAGGGTTCCTTTTCTCAGTACAGCTTTACTTTGAAAGATAATCGCGTTCTTTAGAAAGTTTATTAATTTCACTAACGCTTTAGTAAGAAACGCACATGCGTTTCTTTTAAAGACAAGCAGTGGTTTGCTACGTGTGAAAGCACTGTTAGAATTGAGATCAGTGTTCCTTTTCTCAGTACAAGCTTTACTTGGAAAGATAATCGTGTTCTTTCGAAGATTATTAATTTCACGCAAGCTTTAGTAAGAAACACACATGGGATTTTTCGTAAAGACAAGCAGTTGTTTGCTACGTGTGAAAGCACTGTTAGAACTGAGATCAGTGTTCCTTTTCTCAGTACAAGCTTCACTTTGAAAGATAATCGCATTCTTTCGAAAGTTTAATTTCACGAACGCTTTAATACGTATCGCACATGCGTTTCTTTGTAAAGACAAGCAGTGGTTTGCTGTGTGTGAAAGCACTGTTAGAACTGGGATCAGTGTTCCTTTTCTCAGTACAAGCTTTACTTTGAAAGATGATCGCGTTCTTTCGAAAGTTTATTAATTTCACGTAATCTTTACTTTTACACGCATATGCGTTTCTTTGTAAAGACAAGTAGTTGTTTGCTACATGTGAAAGCACGGTTAGAATTGAGATCAGTGTTCCTTTTCTCAGTACAAGCTTTACTTTGAAAGATAATCGCGTTCTTTCGAAAGTTTATTAATTTCACGAAACCTATAGTAAGAAACACACAATCGTTTCTTTGTAAAGACAAGCAGTTGTTTGGTACGTGTGAAAGCACTGTTAGAACTGAGATCAGTGTTCCTATTCTCAGTACAAGCTTTACTTTGAAAGATAATCGCGTTCTTTCGAAAGTTTATTAATTTCATGAAAGCTTTAATAAGAAACGCACATGCGTTTCTTTGTTAAGACAGGCAGTTTTTTGCTATGTGTGAAAGCACGGTTAGAAGTGAGATCAGTGTTCCTTTTCTCATTACAAGCTTTACTTTGAAAGATAATCGCGTTCTTTCGAAAGTTTACTATTTTCACGAAAGCTTTTGTAAGAAACGAACATGCGTTTCTTTGTAAAGACAAGCAGTGGTTTGCTATGTGTGAAAGCACGGTTAGAAGTGAGATCAGTGTTCCTTTTCTCATTACAAGCTTTACTTTGAAAGATAATCGCGTTCTTTAGAATGTTTATTAATTTCACGAAAGCTTTTGTAAGAAACGAACATGCGTTTCTTTGTAAAGACAAGCAGTTGTTTGCTACGTGTGAAAGCACTGTTAGAACTGAGATCAGTGTTCCTTTTCTCAGTACAAGCTTTACTTTGAAAGATAATCGCATTCTTTCGAAAGTTTAATTTCACGAACGCTTTAATAAGTATCGCACATGTGTTTCTTTGTAAAGACAAGCAGTTGTTTGCTATGTGTGAAAGCACTGTTAGATCTGAGATCAGTGTTCCTTTTTTCAGTACAATCTTTACTTTGAAAGATAATCGCCTTCTTTGGAAAGTTTATTAATTTCACGAAAGCTTTAGTAAGAAACGCATATGCGTTTCTGTGTAAAGACAAGCAGTT
Source organism: Chionomys nivalis (assembly GCF_950005125.1). Taxonomy (NCBI): domain Eukaryota; kingdom Metazoa; phylum Chordata; class Mammalia; order Rodentia; family Cricetidae; genus Chionomys; species Chionomys nivalis. Next base: position 1,498,633 of record NC_080104.1, read on the forward strand.
GTTTGGTACATATGAAAGCACTGTTAGAACTGAGATCAGTGTTCCTTTTCTCAGTACAAGCTTCACTTTGAAAGATAATCGCATTCTTTCGAAAGTTTAATTTCACGAACGCTTTAATAAGTATCGCACATGCGTTTCTTTGTAAAGACAAGCAGTGGTTTGCTACGTGTGAAAGCAATGTTAGAACTGGGATCAGTGTTCCTTTTCTCAGTACAAGCTTTACTTTGAAAGATAATCGCGTTCTTTCGAAAGTTTATTAATTTCAAGAAAGCTTTAATAAGAAACGCACATGCGTTTCTTTGTTAAGACAGGCAGTTTTTTGCTATGTGTGAAAGCACGCTTAGAAGTGAGATCAGTGTTCCTTTTCTCAGTACAAGCTTTATTTGAAAGATAATCGCGTTCTTTCGAAAGTTTATTAATTTCACGAAAGCTTTAGTAAGAAACGCATATGCGTTTCTTTGTAAAGACAAGCAGTTGTTTGGTACGTATGAAAGCACTGTTAGAACTGAGATCAGTGTTCCTATTCTCAGTAGAAGCTTTACTTTGAAATATAGTCGCATTCTTTCGAAAGTTTATTAATTTCACGAAAGCTTTCGTAAGAAACCCACATGCGTTTCCTTGTAAAGACAAGCAGTTTTTTGCTATGTGTGAAAGCACTGTTGGAAGTGAGATCACTGTTCCTTTTCTCAGTACAAGCTTTACTTTGAAAGTTAATCGCGTTCTTTCGATAGATTATTAATTTCACGAAACCTTTAGTAAGAAACACACATGGGATTTTTCGGAAAGACAAGCAGTGGTTTGCTACGTGTGAAAGCACTGTTAGAACTGAGATCAGTGTTCCTTTTCTCAGTACAAGCTTTACTTTGAAAGATAATCGCATTCTTTCGAATGTTTAATTTCACGAACGCTTCAATAAGTATCGCACGTGCGTTTCTTATTAAAGACAAGCAGTGGTTTGCTACGTGTAAAAGCACTGTTAGAACTGAGATCAGTGTTCATTTTCTCAGTACAAGCTTTACTTTGAAAGATAATCACGTTCTTTCGATAGTTTATTAATTTCACGAAAGCTTTAATAAGAAACACACATGGGATTTTATGTAAAGACAAGCAGCGGTTTGCTACGTGTGAAAGCACTGTTAGAACTGAGATCAATGTTCCTTTTCTCAGGACAAGCTTTACTTTGAAAGATAATCGCGTTCTTTCGAAAGTTTATTAATTTCAGGAAAGCTTTACTATGAAACGCACATGCGATTCTTTGTAAAGATAAGCAGTTTTTGCTACGTTTGAAAGCATGGTTAGAAGTGAGATCAGTGTTCCTTTTCTCAGTACAAGCTTTACTTTGAAAGATAATCGCATTCTTTTGAACGTTTATTAATTTCATGATAGCTTTAGTAAGAAACGCACATGGGTATTTTGGTAAACACAAGCAGTGGTTTGCTACATGTGAAAGCACTGTTATAACTGAGATCAGTGTTCCTTTTCTCAGTACAAGCTTTACTTTGAAAGATAATCGCGTTCATTAGAAAGTTTAATTTCACGAACGCTTTAATAAGAAACGCACCTGCGTTTCTTTGTAAAGACAAGCCGTGGTTTCTTACTTGTGAAAGCACTGTTGGAACTGAGATCAGTGTTCCTTTTCTCAGTACAAGCTTTATTTTGAAAGATAATCGCGTTATTTCGAAAGTTTATGAATTTCACGTAATCTTTACTATGAAACGCACATGCGTTTCTTTCTAAAGACAAGCAGTTGTTTGCTACGTGTGAAAGCACTGTTGGAACTGAGATCAGTGTACCTTTTCTCAGTACAAGTTTTACTTGGAAAGATAATCGCGTTCTTTCGAAAGTTTATTAATTTCAAGAAAGCTTTAGTAAGAAACACACATGGGATTTTACGTAAAGACAAGCAGTGGATTGCTACGTGGGAAAGCACTGTAAGAACTGAGATCAGTGTTCCTTTTCTCATTACAAACTTTACTTTAAAAGATAATCGCGTTCTTTCGAAAGTTTATAAATTTCACGGAAGCTTTAGTAAGAAACGCACATGGGTATTTTGGTAAAAACAAGCACTGGTTTGCTATGTGTGAAAGCACTGTTAGAACTGAGATCAGTGTTCCTTTTCTCAATACAAGCTTTATTTTGAAAGATAATCGCGTTCTTTAGAAAGTTTATTAATTTCACGAAAGCTTTAATAAGAAAGGCACCTACGTTTCTTTGTAAAAACAAGCAGTGGTTTGCTACGTGTGAAAGCACTGTTAGAACTGAAATCACTGTTCCTTTTCTCAGTACAAGTTTTACTTTGAAAGATAATCGTGTTCTTTCGAAAGTTTATTAATTTCACGAAGACTTAAGTAAGAAACGCACAAGCGTTTCTTTTAAAGACAAGCAGTGGTTTGCTACCTGTGAAAGCACTGTTAGAACTGAGATCAGTGTTCCTTTTCTCAGTACAAGCTTTACTTTGAAAGTTAATCGCGTTCTTTTGATAGATTATTAATTTCACGAAACCTTTAGTAAGAAACACACATGGGATTTTTCCTAAAGACAAGCAGTGGTTTGCTACGTGTGAAAGAACTGTTAGAACTGAGATCAGTGTTCCTTTTCTCAGTACAAGCTTTACTTTGAAAGATAATTGCATTCTTTCGAAAGTTTAATTTCACGAACGCTTCAGTAAGTATCGCACATGCGTTTCTTTGTAAAGACAAGCAGTTGTTTGCTACGTGTGAAAGCACTGTTAGAACTGAGATCAGTGTTCCTTTTCTCGGTACAAGCTTTACTTTGAAAGATAATCACGTTCTTTCGAAAGTTTATTAATTTCACGAAAGCTTTAATAAGAAACACACATGGCATTTTATGTAAAGACAAACAGTGGTTTGCTACGTTTGAAAGCACTGTTAGAACTGAGATCAATGTTCCTTTTCTCAGGACAAGCTTTACTTTGAAAGATAATCGCATTCATTCGAAAGTTTATTAATTTCACCAAAGCTTTAGTAAGAAACACACATGGGTTTTTTGGTAAAGACAAGCAGTGTTTTGCTACATGTGAAAGCACTGTTAGAACTGAGATCAGTGTTCCTTTTCTCAGTATAAGCTTTACTTTGAAAGTTAATCGCATTCTTTCGAAAGTTTATTAATTTCACGAAACCTTTAGTAAGAAACAGACATGGGATTTTTCGTAATGACAAGCAGTGGTTTGCTACGTGTGAAAGGACTGTTAGAACTGAGATCAGTGTTCCTTTACTCAGTACAAGCTTTACTTTGAAATATAATCGCGTTCTTTCGAAAGTTTAATTTCACGAACGCTTTAATATGAAACGCACATGCATTTCTTTGTAAAGACAAGCAGTGGTTTGCTACGTATGAAAGCATTGTTAGAACTGAGATCAGTGTTCCTTTTCTCAGTACAAACTTTACTTTGAAAGATAATCGCGTTCTTTCGAAATTTTATTAATTTCACGAAAGGTTTAGTCAGAAACGCACGTGCGATCTTTGTAAAGACAAGCAGTAGTTTGCTTCGTGTGAAAGCACTGTTAGAATTGATATCAGTGTTCCTTTTCTCAGTACAAGCTTTACTTTGAAAGATAATCGCGTGCTTTCGAAAGTTTATTAATTTCGCGGAAGCTTTTGTAAGAAACGCACATGCGTTTCTTTGTAAAGACAAGCAGTGGTTTGCTACTTGTGAAAGCACTGTTAGAACTGAGATCAGTGTTCCTATTCTCAGTAAAAGCTTTACTTTGATAAATAATTGTGTTCTTTTGAAAGTTTACTAATGTCAAGGAATCTCCTTTATCAAACTCACATGTGTTTCTTTGTAAAGGCAAGGAGTTGTTTGCTACGTGTGAAAGCATTGTTAGAACTGAGATCACTGTTCCTTTTCTCAGTAAAAGCTTTACTTTGAAAGATAATCGCGTTCTTTTGAAAGTTTATTAATTTCTCGAAAACTTTAATAAGAAACGCACATGTGTTCCTTTGTAAATTAATGCAGTGGTTTGCTACATGTGAAAGCACTGTTAGAACTGAGATCAGTGTTCCTTTTCTCAGTACAAGCTTTACTTTGAAAGATAATCGCGTTCTTATGAAAGTTTATTAATTTCAAGAAAGATTTAGTAAGAAAAACACATGGGTTTTTTTGTAAAGACAAGCAGTGGTTTGCTACATGTGAAAGCACTGTTAGAACTGAGATCAGTGTTCCCTTTCTCAGTACAAGCTTTACTTTGAAAGATAATCGCGTTCTTTCAAAAGGTTATTAATTTCACGAAAGGTTTAGTAGGAAACGCACATGCGTTTCTTTGTAAAGACAAGCAGTGGTTTGCTACATGTGAAAGCACTGTTGGAACTGAGATCAGTGTTCCTTTTCTCAGTACAAGCTTTACTTTGAAAGATAATCGCGTTATTTCGAAAGTTTATTAATTTCAGGTAATCTTTACTATGAAACGCACATGCGTTTCTTTCTAAAGACAAGCAGTTGTTTGCTACGTGTGAAAGCACTGTTGGAACTGAAATCAGTGTACCTTTTCTCAGTACAAGTTTTACTTGGAAAGATAATCGCGTTCTTTCGAAAGTTTATTAATTTCAAGAAAGCATTAGTGAGAAACACACATGGGATTTTACGTAAAGACAAGCAGTGGATTGCTACGTGGGAAAGCACTGTTATAACTGAGTTCAGTGTTCCTTTTCTCATTACAAGCATTACTTTAAAAGATAATCGCGTTCTTTCGAAAGTTTATTAATTTCACGGAAGCTTTAGTAAGAAAGTTTCTTTGTAAAGACAAACAGTGGTTTGCTACGTGTGAAATCACGTTTAGAAGTGAGATCAGTGTTCCTTTTCTCAGTACAAGCTTTACTTTGAAAGATAATCACGTTCTTTAGAAAGTTTATTAATTTCAAGCAAGCTTTAGTAAGAAACACACATGGGTTTTTTTGTATGGCAAGAAGTGGTTTGCTACGTGTGAAAGCACTGTTAGAACTGAGATCAATGTTCCTTTTCTCGGGACAAGCTTTACTTTTAAAGATAATCTTGTTCTTTCGAAAGTTTATTAATTTCAAGAAGTCTTTAGGAAGAAACGCACATGCATTTCTTTGTAAAGACAAGCAGTGGTTTGCTACATGTGAAAGCACTGTTAGAACTGAGATCAGTGTTCCTTTTCTCAGTACAAGCTTTATTTGATAGATAATCGCGTTCTTTCGAAAGTTTATTAATTTCAAGAAGTCTTTAGGAAGAAACGCACATGTATTTCTTCGTAAAGACAAGCAGTGGTTTGCTACATGTGAAAGCACTGTTAGAACTGAGATCAGTGTTCCTTTTCTCAGTACAAGCTTTACTTTGAAAGATAATCGCGTTCTTTCGAAGGTTATTAAGTTCACGAAAGCTTTCGTAAGAAACGCACATGCGTTTCTTTGTAAAGACAAGCAGTTTTTGGCTATGGGTGAATGCACGGTTAGAAGTGAGATCGGTGTTCCTTTTCTCAGTACAAGCTTTACTTTGAAAGATAATCGCGTTCTTTCGAAAGTTTATTAATTTCAAGAAAGCTTTAGTAAGAAACACACATGGGTTTTTTTGTAAAGACAAGCAGTGGTTTGCTTCGAGTGAAAGCACTGTTAGAACTGAGATCAATGTTCCTTTTCTCAGTACAAGCTTTACTTTGAAAGATAATCGCGTTCTTTCTAAAGTTTATTAATTTCACGGAAGCTTTAGTAAGAAAGTTTCTTTGTAAAGACAAGCAGTGGTTTGCTACTTTTGAAAGCACTGTTAGAACTGAGATCAGTGTTCCTTTTCTCAGTACAAGCTTTACTTTGAAAGATAATCGCGTTCTTTCGAAAGTTTATTAATTTCACGTAATCTTTACTATTAAACTCACATGCGTTTCTTTGTAAAGACAAGCAGTTGTTTGCTACATGTGAAAGCACGGTTAGAAGTGAGATCAGTATTCCTTTTCTCAGTACTAGCTTTATTTGAAAGATAATCGCGTTCATTCGAAAGTTTATTAATTTCATGAAAGCTTTAGTAAGAAACACACATGCGTTTCTTTGTAAAGACAAGCAGTTGTTTGCTACGTGTGAATGCACTGTTAGAAGTGAGATCAGTTTTCCTATTCTCAGTACAAGCTTTACTTTGAAAGATGATCGCGTTCTTTCGAAAGTTTATAAATTTAACGAAACCTTTAGTGTGAAACACACATGGGATTTTATGTAGAGACAAGCAGTGGTTTGCTACGTGTGAAAGCACTATTATAACTGAGATCAGTGTTCCTTTTCTCAGGACAAGCTTTATTTTGAAAGATAATCGTGTTCTTTAGAAAGTTTAATTTCAAGAACGCTTTAATAAGAAACGCACCTGCGTTTCTTTGTAAAGACAAGCAGTGGTTTGCTACGTGTGAAAGCACTGTTAGAACTGAGATCAGTGTTCCTTTTCTCAGTACAAGCTTTTCTTTGAAAGATAATCGCGTTCTTCGGAAGTTTATTAATTTCACAAAAGCTTTATTATGAAACGCACATGCGTTTCTTTGTAAAGACAAGCAGTGGTTTGCTAAATGTGAAAGCACTGTTAGAACTGAGATCAGTGTTCCTTTTCTCAGTACAAGCTTTACTTTGAAAGATAATCGCGTTCTTTCGAAAGTTTATTAATTTCACGTAAGCTTTACTATGAAACGCAAATGTGTTTCTTTGTAAAGACAAGCAGTTTTTTGCTATGTGTGAAAGCACGGTTAGAAGTGAGATCAGTATTCCTTTTCTCAACACAAGCTTTACATTGAAAGATAATCGCGTTCTTTCGAAAGTTTATTAATTTCACGGAAGCTTTAGTAAGAAAGTTTATTTGTAAAGACAAGCAGTGGTTTGCTACGTGTGAAAGCACTGTTAGAACTGAGAACAGTGTTCCTTTTCTCAGTACAAGCTTTACTTTGAAAGATAATCGCATTCTTTCGAAAGTTTATTAATTTCACGTAATCTTTACTATTAAACGCACATGCGTTTCTTTGTAAAGACAAGCAGTTGTTTGCTACATGTGAAAGCACTGTTAGAACTGAGATCAGTGTTCCTATTAATTAATGCCAGTCATCCCAGGTGGCCCTCTGGGAAACCACAAAGTGGGAAAAGGAGAGCCAGAAAGACCACATGTTTTTTTGGGGGACAGTTTAAATACATTGTGAGAGACGTCTTGACCCTCTCTGGGGAAAGGTTCACTCTTTGGTGGTCTTTCTTGAATGTGAAGTTTGACTGATGCAACTTCCAAGAGAAAGGACTTGAAATGGAACTTTGAACCCAACATTCTAAAATATGCCAAAGGCTGAGGTGAAGCCCCACCCAATCAGATAACACTCAGAGAAGAGCAAAGATGATTAAGATTCCCGCTTTGAAAGAAAGTGTTATGTCTTGAGTAAGCAGCTGGGCAGCTAGATCCTGTCCTCAAATCTGGTGGAAATTCAGTGCTCTTGCAAAGACTTTATCAGACAGCAAGAAGGCACCTGAAAATCCTCTCCATGCCAGTAACCTGAAAACAACCTAGTTGGACCCTCCATTGAAGAATGGATAAAGAAAATGTGATATATGTACACAATGGTGTATTATTCAGCAGTAAAACATTTATATCATGAAAATTGCAGGCAAATGAATGGAACTAAAAAAATAATCCATCCTGAGTGAGGTAACCCAGACTCAGAAAGACAAATATGGTATGTATTCAATCATAAGTGAACAGTAGATGTAAAGCAAAGAATAACCACACTACAATTCTCAGCTCCAGAGAAGTTACATAGCAAGGAGGACCCTAATTGGGACACATGTATCTCCCTGGGAAGAGGAAATAGATGAGATATCCTGGGTGAACTGTGGAGAGAGTAAAAGAGAGGGAATGAGGGGCTTGAAACATGAGGAATTAAATGGCCGAGATGGGGGCAGGATGGAGGGGCACAGCAAGGAAAGAGATATTTTGATAGAAGAGACCATTACAGAATAGGGAGAATCCTGGTGCTAGGGAAATTCCCAAGGATCCACAAGTCACCGAGAAGTTCTGGAGAGGGTGTCTTAACTGGCCTTCACCTGTAATCAGATTGGTCACTACCCAAATTGTTATCATAGAACGTTCATCTAGTACCCAATGGAAGTAGATGCAGAGATCCACAGCCAACCACTGTGCTGAGCTCTGGGAGACCAGGTTAAGAGAGGTTAGTGGAATATATGAGCAAGAGTGGGCGTGGGCAAGATCTTGATGGGAAAACCCACAGAGACAGGTGAACTGAACTTGTTGGAGTTCATGGACTTTCGCTGGGAAAGAAACAGAGGGAGGAGAATGGGGGAGGTCAACAAATAAGAGCAGAATAAATATGTGTATGTGGGAGAATGCCATAGTGAAATTTCAACAGTTCAATTGTTAAAGGAGGCTGTTCTAGTTCATGTAGGTTATTTGTGTGTGTGTGTGTGGTTGTTCTAGTCATGTAGGTTATTTTAGTGTGTGTTTGTGTGTGTGTGTGGTTGTTCTAGTTCATGTAGGTTATTTGTGTGTATGTGTTTGTATATGTTTGGATTCACTTGTTTTATTTTACAAGTTTTTGCCTTTGTGGCAGGTTAGAGCCCAAGGCAAATGAGGGACAGACAAAAGGGATATGCATAAAAAGTTTGAGTGATAAGTTTACTTACAGAAGGGGAAAGGACAGGGAAAGGACCAGTCTCTGGGGACAAGATCTGCAGAAGCACAAGAGGGAGAGAAACGGAGAGTGAGTGAGTGAGAGAGAGAGAGAGAGAGAGAGAGAGAGTGAAAGAAAGTGAAATAGGTGGAGATGCATCTTTTAAATGGACATATTACTGTCTGCCATGCATACAGGCATTAAACAGTGTGTGACACTCTGTTGAGAACATAAAAAGCTGCAACAACTGAGAGTGGGTTCAGATCTCAGCAGATGGATTGATGTAAGACTCTTATTGAATGGCATTTGACATCTCTCTTCCAGGGGATATGCTAAAGAAAGTGCTCTTCCTAGCAAGTACACAAACTCTTCTGGGTGTTGAGGGATATGTGAACCTCTTCCCACAGCCCGGCTCCCGCATGGTTAGCTTTATACCCGAAATAACAACACACGCATTGTATTCTTTTAAACACTGCTTGGCCCATTAGCTCTAGCCCTTACTAGCTAATTCTCATATCCCGATCAACCCATCTCTAATAATCTGTGTAGCATCAGTCTTACCAGGAAAGAATCAGCATGTCTGACCTGGCGGCTTGCTTCAATGCTTCTGGCTCTGAGAGGAGCTGCCCTGCATCTGAGCTCACTTCCTCTTCCTCCCATCATTCTGTTCTGTTTACTCCACCCACCTATGTTTTAACCTATGAGGGCCAAGCAGTTTCTTTATTTTTAACCAATGACCTTCCTCCATCATTTCCTCTTTTTCTGTTTAAACAAAAAAAGGGGAAGACTTTAAATTTAACATAGCAAAATTACATATAACAAAACAGTTATCAAGTAAAAATTACAATATTTACATCTATTTTATCTTTATCATAACTAAGGAAAACTATAACTATAACTAACTATTCTTTAACTCCATCAAAGACTCCAGAAGGATACAATATTACCTAAGTAAATGAGAAGTAAGTAACTTACAAAACTCTAGAAATCGCAGAGACATCTCGCTGCCTGGACAGTCACCCAAAGTTCCTTTGTACCATTGGGGCATCCATCTTCGGCCTACAGGTCCATAGTATCCAGAAGACTTTTCCATGAAGCAGGAAATTTCAAAGGCAGTTCAGTCACTATCTGCCGTGTCCTGCAGAATGTCTCACAGACTCCTCCATGAATCAGGAACCCCAAAAGATCATCTCAGCTTTAGGCAAGTTCAGCAGTCCTCTATCTGCGGGTTCTCTGTGTCCAGTTTATACAATATTCCAGGCAGTTTCTTGCCCAAATAGCTATCAAACTCCATAAGAATCCTCTTCGATGCCCATCTTTTTCTTGAAGTAGATTGGTGCTGCCAGGAGCAGACGTGTCTCTTTGTCATGAAAAGTCCTAAGTTATTAAAACATTTATAATACCATATTCTATAATCTTTGAAAGATATGAAGAATGCCTATCTAAAATATATCTATGTACATCTAGAAAATCTAACTAACATGACTACAAGCTTTACTATTATTGATAATTATCCATTAACAACCTATATACATTACATTTTGAAATGAACTATACAATCACAATACCTTAATCAAGAGCAGAAATACATATACATATAACAAAATTGACCTTAAAATCCATACCAATGCAAATTATTCATACCTATATCATATCCCCCTTTAAATGTAAAAGAATATTTATAAACAATATTTGGGAATATGGGCGCAGTTATTTCTCTCCAAACTGCTTCCTGCTGAATGGGGGCGCTGTTAATCAGGTCTTTCATGGTATAACCTGTGTGCTAGGTTCCTCTCAGTGGGTAGTTGAGCAAAGTAATTTTTTGAAGGTGTTCACAGCAACCCTTCAGGAGGGCGTGGTCTTTCATACCATATTGAAATAGAAGCAATCCAAAGAGTCTCATCCTCTGTGAAAACAAAAGAGGAAACTCTTTTCCAAAGTATCATATCCTTAGATCCAAATTCTGAAGTCAAGGTATTTTGAAAATATCTATCTTGGATTGGTTCAGCAGCATTTATAAACAAATATCTTTTAGCATCTGTTGCTCCTTCCTCAGTATTAAAACAATTCAAAGAGAGCATAATAGCATACAGTATCAAGATTCTCATTGTATTTTCTATCTCTTGAAGCTTCATTTTAACTCTATTTTGTTTACTTTTACTTTTGTTTTATATTCTCTGTATATCTTCATCCTGGAATAGCTCTTTAGACCAGGCTGTCCTTGAACTCTCAGAGATCTGTCTGTCTCTGCCTCCCAGGCGTCGGGATTAAAGGCGTGTGCTACCACACCTTGAAGTCTCAGAGGTCAATCTCCCTCTGCCTCCAAAGTGTTGGGATTAAAGGTGTGCACTACCACACCCAACTACTCTCTTTCTTCCTTATTTTACTTTTAAGAACTTTTTCAGCCTGTATATATTTTTAAACACACTGTAAATCATTTAAAGTTTTCTTTGTCTTTGAATCTCTCTTTACTGTATATCTCTCTTTTTCTGACCCCATGAGTCTTTAATTTACCAAGCAATATCAGTAGGATGAAAGCCGTGGCTTTGATGGCTGGATCCAGCCATTCCTTAGCTTTCCAGCCTCATGGCGGAGATACCAGCTGTAGCCATGTTTATCACCACAACTCTGTGGCGTTTCAAGGTCCTTGCCAGCAAACAAGCTACAACACTCAAATGCTCTCTCTGTAGCTAACCTCCTGCCTCAAAGAGTCAGAGTTTGCGCTGGCAGGATGGCCCATAAAGCAAGCATTTTAAAACAGCACAACTTTTTTCCTGCTATGGCTGAAAACCGAAAAGCATGCCTTCAGCTTTTCATCAACACCGTTTTAAGTGTTTCGTGGCAGGACCTCTTAAATGAGCTGCAAGGTTTCACAGCTGAAGCTGAGTCAGGAAGCCTCTCTTAGATGAGAGTACTTGCTTGCCTCTAGCAAGCAGAGCAGACCCAAGAAATTGCTGCTACCAAGAAAACATGCTTTACTCTATTCTTTCCCAAGCTTTCTCAGGCTTTCTGTGGAATCAGTTGTCCACACGTTGGGGGCCATTCTGTTGAGGGAGCTGTGGACCTCTTCCCACAGCCCGGCTCCCGCATGGTTAGCTTTATACCCGAAATAACAACACACGCATTGTATTCTTTTAAACACTGCTTGGCCCATTAGCTCTAGCCCTTACTGGCTAATTCTCATATCCCAATCAACCCATCTCTAATAATCTGTGTAGCATCAGTCTTACCAGGAAAGAATCAGCATGTCTGACCTGGCGGCTTGCTTCATCGCTTCTGGCTCTGAGAGGAGCTGCCCTACATCTGAGCTCACTTCCTCTTCCTCCCATCATTCTGTTCTGTTTGCTCCACCCACCTATGTTTTAACCTATGAGGGCCAAGCAGTTTCTTTATTTTTAACCAATGACCTTCCTCCATCATCTGGGTGTATGAAGACATAGATATCTTGGGGTTCCAATGTGCCCATCTCACTGTGAGATTAGGTCTCTGAATGTTGGTATATTGTAAATAATGTCAACCTGAAATCTAGAAAGGGTCTAATACAAGGACAATGTCCCTCTTGGTTATCACTTGATACCAAATATTACTTGATTGTGTAGTGTCCTTGAACATTCCTTTCGTCATGGTTTAGGGAAATAAGCACATAATACCTGTGATGAATGAGTATAGGACTTCTATTCATCATTTCCTAATAACAATAAATATGAATAAGAAAAATGTGGCACCAAATTATACTAAGGGAAAAGAGTAGCTTCAGGGACAACAACAACAAAATATAGAAAACATAGTTACAAGGCTAAAGGACACTTCTTAGAGACCAAGAAAATGAAACATGCTCAAGTAATGAATATTTTTCAAGGATTATGATTACTATTATGTATATTATTATGATGCAGTGTTCTGCCTGTCACACAAGAAGAGGAGACCAGATCAGAGAGTTGAGCTACCATGTGGCTGCTAGGAATTGAACTCAGGTCCTCTGGAAGAGCAATCAGTGCTCTTAATCACTGAGCCATCCCCTCAGCCTCTGTAAAGAAGGTTTTTATGTGAAAGACACCAGCTACAACCACAGGGTAGGAGCTTTGAAGAATAAGGCCCATTGCCATAAGGCTTACAAGCTGGGCCTCCTAGTAATGGTTAGCAATCTTAGAACTCAGACGACTACATGGAAGGGTCTGAAGTCATGTGCCATGGGTCCCAATGAATTTCATGGCCCATACAGCTTTGAGACTTACTAGGTGAGTAGGATGAAGAAAGAAAAAACAGAAACAGAGAATGCTGGGAATGAGTTGACTGTTTGCTGTGAAGCTGACACCAGCAAACCAGAATCATAGCACATTTATTTTGTGCCGTGGACAGAAGGGCACTGCTACTCATGGTGGGTTTCTGTGGGGTGGAGTCTAAAGGTTCACTAATCCAAACATTTTCAACCACATCTCATAAAAGTATTCCCTCGCCATCACATGGCAACATGTCACTGCAGTATTTCCCAAGAAATGGCTGTCCTTCAGGCCATAGGCATAGCGCACATGACAGGTAGGGCAGATGGCTGCGAAAAAAACATACTGCCTTGCGTTGTCTTTCAGACCTGAGTATATCCAGAAGCTCAGGACCAAGTTCATCAAATCTGCATAGAAGCACTCGGCATCCATCATAGTACTCCAGAGGGACAGGGTATGTCTCTTTGCTTAGCTTGTTCAACTTGGCTGTGTGGTGAAGCAGTTGTTCAGGACGGGTAAAGACAGGTCATTCATGTAAAACTCAATCTTGATGAGCTGGGAGCATTGACTCAGGGCAGGATTCAAAGCACTAAATTGAGAATCCTCCAGCCGACATCCGGCCAGGTCAAGAGTTTCCAAGATGTCTTTCACTCTCTCAAGGAGACAACCAAGTGGCTTAATACACCAGTCCAACATTGTGTAAAACAAGTAGAGATGTTTAAGCACAGAAAGGTTCATGTACCGGGGCACGTAATCCAAGTCTCTCTGTATGATGTAACAGTGAGTGATGGACAGGATCTCCAATGGCTTCTTCAGGCACCTAGAGAGAGAATGAGATTTCTGTCAAATGTTGTTGAAGAGGATGGTTAGAACTGACAATGGAGCAGATGGTACTTCTCCCGCATTCATTCTGAAGGAGGTCAACCCCCATGACACTCCCTTTCCTGGTCAGCTCAAAAAAATCACAGAAGTCTAGCATTGGCCAGGCTCAGGTCACAGGAGAAAACCCAGGGATTTTCCTATCAGGAAGAGTGAATATGATGACTGTAAGGACTACCTACCAAAAGCGAGCTTCAGCGACACCACAGCGGTTTCGTTATAGGGTCCCCTGATGTCCTTTCTTCAACACTGCCATGTCCTGGTCCTACAACTTCAATGCAGATGTCACCTATTTCCCACTAACTCAATCTCTTTCTATGCACCCAACAACCTTTCTCTAATGAGCAATTACCGGCATCCTTGGGGCTGGTCACAGGTGGCTTAGCACAGAGCTCATCTCCTTGGATGTGCAAGGTTGATAGCGCATAGCCTGATGTTCAAGGACCTCCTAAACTATAAGCAAAAGGTGGGTTATTTGTCTGGAGAACCTCTCTTTATCCTTCCTTACCTGAGACAATCAGCCAGGCTGCCAACTAGAGCAGGAGAATTGTTGATATAAAGATGCTGGAAACAGTGGAATTTGGGTAATTGTGATACCAATTTGTTCATGCACTCCTCTTCCAACTCTTCAGATCCAATGATGCTTGAATCCTTTTGAATGTATGCCAAACGGAGTGTGTGAAGGTTTCTCAAATGTCTCAGGCATGGCCCACAAGACCCATGTCTTCTATCCATATATATCTCAACCTCAGCTCCCTTACACAGTGGAGATCTACAGACTTTTAGAATTCTATGGCTGTGGGAAAGTATTCTGATGACAAAATATCAATCTTTGAACAGCACAATGAAGAGAACATTTTCTCTGCTGAGCCCATGTGGTACATTCATCACAATCAGTCTTCATGAACTTTAGGTCAGTTATGACATTTAAATATTTCTTTACTGTTGTAAAGGTATGACAAGAAGCTATTTTTTGGGACTTGTCAAAGTATTGTTAGTAGTGAGATCAGTGTTCCTTCTCTCTGTACTAACTTTATTTTGAAATATAATCTTGTTCTTTTGAAAGTGTAATAATTTCATGAAAAACTTTAGTAAGAAATGCACATTTGTTTCTTTATCAAGAGAAGCTGTAGTATGAGACATGTCAAAGTATTGTTAGAAGTGAGATCAGTCTTCCTTTTCTCTGTACAAGCTTTACTTTGAAAGATAATCATGTTCTCTTGAAAGCGTATTAATTTCATGAAATGTTTAATAAGAAACACATATGTGTTTCTCTGAAAAGAGACACAGTTCTGTGGTACATGTGAAAGCATTTTTAGAAATGAGATCAGGGTTTTTTTCTCTCCACTAGCTTTACTTTGAAAGATAATCACTTTCTTTTGAAATTGTATTAATTTCATGAAAATCTTTTGTTAGAAGTAAGATCAGTGTTCCTTCTCTCAGTACAAGCTTTACTTTGAAAGAAAATCACATTCCTTTGAAAGTTTATTAATTTCATTAAAAACTTTAGTATGAAACACACATGTGTTTTTTTGTAAAGAGAAGCAGCTGTTTGCGACATATCAAAGTATTGTTAGAAGTGAGATCAGTGTTCCCCCTTCTCTGTACAAGCTTTACTATGAAAGTAACTAACATTCTTTTGAAAGTGTATTAACTTCATGAAAAGCTTTAGTGAGAAATGCACATGTGTTTCTTTGTAAGGAGAAGCTTTTGTTTGAGACATGTCAAAGTACTGTTAGAAACTAGATCAGTGTTTCTTTTCTCTGTACAACCTTTACAGTCTAAGATAATCACATTCTTTAAAGTGATTTAATTTCTGAAAAGCTTTAGTAAGAAAAAAACATGTGTTAATTGTAAAGAGAAGCAGTTGGTTGCAACATATCAAACTATTGGCAGAAGTGAGATCAGTGTTCTTTTTCTCTGTACAAGCTTCATTTTGAAAGATAATCACGTTCTTTTGAAAGTGAATTCAATTCGCCAAAAGCTTTATTTAGAAACACACTTATGTTTCTTTGTAAAAAGATGCTGCTGTTTTGGACATGTCAAAGTACTGTTAGAAATGAGATCAGTGTTTCTTTTCTCTGTACAAGCTTTACTTTCTAAGATAATCACATTATTTTGAAAGTGTGTTAATTTAATGAAAAGTTTTAGTAAGAAAAAAACATGTGTTTCTTTGTAAAGAGAAGCTGTTGTTTGGGACATGTCAAAGTATTGTTAGAAGTGAGATCAGTGTTTCTTTTCTCTGTACAATTGTTACTCTGAAAGATAATCATGTTCTTTTGACAGTGTATTAATTTCATTAAAAGGTTTAGTAAAAAATCCACATGTGTTTTTGTTGAGACAAGAAGATGTTTAGGACATTTCAAAGTATTGTTAGAAGGGATATCAGTGTTCCATTTCTCTACACAAGCTTTACTTTAAAAGATAATCACGTTCTTTTCAAAGAGTATTCATTTCATGAAAAGCTTTAGTGAGAAACACACGAGATTTTCTTTGTTAAGAGAAGCTGTTGTTTGGGACATTTCAAAGTATTGTTAGAAGTGAGATCAGTGTTCCTTTTCTTTGTAAAAAGTTACTTTGATAAATAATCACGTTCTTTTGAAAGTGTATTAATTTCTTGAAAAACTTTAGTAAGAAAGGCACATTTGTTTCTTTATAAAGAGAAGCTGTAGTTTGAGACATGTCAAAGTATGGTTAGAAGTGAGATAAGTCTTCCTTGTCTCTGTGTAAGTTTTACTTTGAAAGATAATCATGTTCTTTTGAAAGTGTATTAATTTCATGAAAAGCTTAGTAAGAAACACACATGTGTTTCTCTGAAAAGAGACACAGTTCTGTGGTATGTGTCAAAGCATTGTTAGAAATGAGATCAGTGTACCTTTTCTCTACTAGCTTTACTTTGAAAGATAATCACGTTCTTTTGAAAGTGTATTAATTTCATGAAAACCTTTTGTTAGAAGTAAGATCAGTTTTCATTCTCTCAGTGCAAGCTTTACTTTGAAGGAAAATCACATTCTTTTGAAAGTGTATTAATTTCATTAAAAACTTAATATGAAACACACATGTGTTGTTTTGTAAAGAGAAGTAGTTGTTTGCAACATGTCAAAGTCTTGTTAGAAGTGAGATCTGTGTTATTTTTCTCTGAACAACTTTTACCTGGAAAGATCATCATGTTTTTTTGAAAGTGTACTAATTTCAAGAAAAGCAATAGTAAAAAAATCCACATGTGTTTCTTTCTTGAGACAAGCTGTTGTTTGGAACATGTCAAAGTATTGTTAGAAGTGATATCAGGGTTCCTTTTCTCTGTACAAGCTTTTCTTTGAAAGATAATTACATTCTTTTGAAAGTGTATCAATTTCATGAAAAGCTTTAGTGAGAAATGTACATATGTTTCTTTGTCAAGACAAGCAGTTGTTTGAATCTTATCAAAGTATTTTCAGAAGTAAGATCAGTGTTCCTTTTATCCATACAAGCTTTACTTTGAACTATAAACACGTTCTTTTGAAAGTGTATTAATTTCATGAAAAGCTTTAGTAGGAAAAGCACATGTGTTTCTCTGAAAAGAGACACAGTTCTGTGGGACATGTCAAATCATTGCAAAAAGTGAGAGAATTGATCCTTTAGTCTGTAGAAGCTTTATTTTGATAGATAATAATGTTCTTTTGAAATTGTATTAATTTCATGTAAAGCCTAGTGAGTAACGCACATTTGTTGTTTGAAAAGAGAAGCAGTTCTTTGTGTCATGTCAAAGAACTGTCAGAAGTGAGATCAGTATTCTCCTTCTCTGTACAAGCTTTACTTTGAAAGATAATCATGTTCATTTTAAAGTGTATTCACTTCATCAAAAGCTTTATTGAGAAACGCACATGTGTTTCTTTGTAAAGAAAAGCTGTTGTTTAGGATATATCAAAGTAATTTGAGAAATGAGATCAGTGTTTCTTTTCTCTGTACAATCTTTACTTTCTAAGATGATCATGATATTTTGAAAGTGTGTTAATTTCATGAAAAGCTTTAGTAAGAAAAAAACGTGTTTTTTGTAAAGAGAAGCTGTAGTTTAGGACATGTCAAAGTTGTGAGAAATAAAATCAGTGTTTCTCTTCTCTGTACAAGCTTTACTTTCTACGATAATGACATTATTTTGAAAGTGTATTAATTTAATGAAAAGCTTTAGTAAGAAAAAAACATGTGTTTCTTTGTAAAAAGAAGCTATTGCTTGGGACATGTCAAAGTATTGTTAGAAGTGATATCAGTGTTTCTTTTCTCTGTACAAGTTTTACTTTGAAAGATAATCACCTTCTTTTGAAAGTGTACCAATTTCACGAAAAGCTTTAAAGAGAAACGCAAATGTGTTTCTTTAAAGAGAAGCTGTTGTTTGGGACATTTCAAAGTATGCTTAGATGTGAGATCAGGGTTCGTTTTCTCCGTACAAGCTTTACTTTGAAAGATAAACGTGTCCTTTTGAAAGTGTATTATTTTCATGAAAAGTTTAAAGGAGAAACGCACATGTGTTTCTTTGTAAAGAGAGGCAGTTCTTTACGACGTATCAAAGTATTGTTAGAAGTGATATCAGTGTTCCATTTCTCTGTACAAGCTTTACTTTGATTATTTGAAAGATAATCACGTTCTTTGGAAAGTGTATTAATCATGAAATGCTTTAGTGAGAAAAGGACACGTATTTCTTTGTCAAGACAAGCAGTTGTTTGGGACATGTCAAAGTATTGTTATAAGTGAGAGTAGTGAACCTATTCTCTGTACAAGCTTTACTTTGAAAGATTATGATGTTCTTTGAAAGTGTAATAGTTTCATGAAAAGATTTGTAAGAAACAGACACGTGTTTTTTTTGTAAAGAGAAGCAGTTGTTTGCAACATGTCAAAATATTGTCAGAAGTAAAATCAGTGTTCTTTTTCTCTGTACAAGTTTTACTTTGAAAGATAATCACGTTCTTTTGAACGTGTATTAATTTCGTGAAAAGCTTTAGTGAGAAACGTACATATTTTTCTTTGTCAAGACACGCAGTTGTTTGAATCTTATCAAAGTATTTTTAGAAGTGAGATCAGTGTTCCCTTTATTGGTACAAGCTTTACTTTGGACGGTAATCATGTTCTTTAGAAAATGTATTAATTTCATGAAAAGCTTTAGTAAGAAAAGCACATGTGTTTCCCTGAAAAGAGACACAGTTCTGTGGGACATGTCAAATCATTGCAAAAAGTGAGAGAATTGATCCTTTTCTCTGTACAAGCTTTACTTTGATAGATAATAATATTCTTTTGAAATTGTATTAATTTCATGAAAAGCTTTAGTGAGAACCGCATATTTGTTGTTTGAAAAGTGAAGCAGTTGTTTGCGACATATCAAAGAATTGTTAGAAGTTAGAACAGTGTTCCTTTTCTCTGTACAAGCTTTACTTTGAAAGGTAATAACTTTCTTTGAAAGTGTATTAATTTCATGAAAAGTTTTAGCAAGACGCACATGTGTTTTTTTGTAAAGAGAAGCAGTTGTTAGTGATATGTCAAATTATTGTTAGTAGTGAGATCAGTTTTCTCCTTCTCTGTACAAGCTTTACTTTGAAAGATAATCATGTTCTTTTGAAAGTATGTTAACTTCATCAAAAGCTTTATTGAGAAACACACATGTGTTTTTTTGTAAAGAGAAGCTGTTGTTTGGGACATTTTAAAGTATCGTTAGAAGTGAGATCAGTGTTCCTTATCTCTGTACAAGCTTTACTTTGAAAGATAATCATGTTCTTTTGAAAGCGTATCAATTTCATGAAAAGCTTTATTGAGAAATGCACATGTGTTTCTTTGTAAAGAGAAGCTGTTGTTTGGGACAATTCGAATTATTGTTAGAAGTGAGATCAGTGTTTCTTTTCTCTGTACAAGCTTTATTTTGAAAGATAATCACTTTCTCTTGAAAGTGTATTAATTTCATGAACAACTTTAGTAAGAAACACACATTTGTTTCTTAGAAAAGAGAGGCAGTTGTTTGGGACATGTAAAACTATTGTTAAAAGTGAGAGCAGTGTTCCTTTTCTCTGTACATGCTTACTTTGAAAGACAATCATGTTCTTTTGAAAGTGTATTAATTTCTTGACAAGCTTTTATGAGAAACGCATATGTGTTTCTCTGAAAAGAGACGCAGTTCTGTGGTACGTCTCAAAGCATTGTTAGAAATGAGATCAGTGTACCTTTTCTCTCTACTAGCTTTACTTTGAAAGATAATCACGTTCTTTTGAAAGTGTATTAATTTCATGAAAACCTTTTGTTAGAAGTAAGATCAGTGTTCCTTCTCTCAGTACAAGCTTTACTTTGAAAGAAAATCACGTTCTTTTGAAAGTGTATTAATTTCATTAAAAACTTTAGTATGAAACGCACATTTTCCAGTGTTTAGTTTTCGAACCTGAGTTGCTGGGAGAAGGGGTATTTAAGGGAAAACCCATAACACAGTAATCCAAAGGAGGTAGGGTGGGCATCATTGGAAAATTCTGGAAATACCAGTGATCATTGAAAAATTCTGAAAATACCAGAGATCATTGACAAATTCTGAAAATATCAGAGATAATCACAAGGGGGTTACTCCCTGTTTCTCAAGATTGTTCTCAAGATTATAATCTAACTTTATCTTCAGTTAGTTCTTGAAACAGAGTCACTGAACTGGCTAAAAGAGATATTGGCTCTTCTCTTCCTGCTGAACCTTTTTAATCTATTTTTCCTGCTAGAAGCTCTGGGTTTATCCGGGTCTTTTACTTTCAGTTATGGAATCATTGTTATTTCAGGTGTTTGTAATCCCAGGAATTACAGCTTATTGGTTGCACTTTTGTGCTTTAATTGAAGAAAAAATTCATTTTGTTTTCCAAGGCAGTAGAAATGAACATCCTAGAAATCACTCTGTAAACCAGGTGGGTCTCCTCTGCCTCTCAAGTATTGAGATTAAAGGCCTGTGCCACCACAACCCAGATGATAGATGGAATTTTTAACAGTATCATAAAAACAAGATTGGGGATGGTTTTGTTAAGACGGGCCCCAAGACAGTGATTCTTCTGACAGTGCCTGTTGGGGTGCAGGTGCTTCATCCTGGTCAGTTTGACAAGATCACTCCTCAAACTGACATAAAATGAAGCCATGTAGGCTGCTTGCACAATGCTGGAATCCTAGCACTAGAGATGTGAGGAAACAAAGTTCCTGCTCTAGGATGGCCTGGGTATATGAAGTGACTTTGTCTCTATGTAAAATAAAAGGAAATTATTGAGTTGAATGCAGCTCAGAGGTAGTATATTTGTCTAACACAGGCCAGGACCTGAATCAAACCTCAGCACAAGACAACCTCAGTCAAAATCAAAGGGACTCATCAATCCCTAACATTCCTGCTTATTTTTGTTCCTATAACCTCTACTACTAGCCTGTCCTCAAACTCAAAATATAGACTAGACTGCATGGAATTACTCCTGCATTTGCCTCTAACATAATGAAATATTAGGTTCTTGCAAACCACACTTATATCATGCAGTATTTGAAAGGCCAATGTTTGAATGACACCACACTGGGAAATAAGGTCACACCAGATTGGCTAGTGTCTAACTCTAGGGTCTTAGGGTGACTTGAGTCCAGCCTGGACTACATAGCTGGCTATGGCTACATAATTAGGAAAATGAAAAAAAAAAGATGCTAAATAGACTTGAACCCCCACTACTGTCCCCACAAACATATACCCAGTGCACTGTCTATTCCAAAGATGTATGTTATACGTTCCTTAAACCAGGAGCTAAATCTTTGAAAATTAAAGGCAACGAGCCCATTTCACAGATTGTCCTCAGTCCCTGCCAGGCAGGATCAGTCATTTGAAATCAGAATATTGGTAGGGTGGGCATATCACAACTCCATTGTCTCTGAAAGGTGGTTAGGATCTTTTCTGCCATGAGGAGAGGAGCTCAGATTTTTCCTTCCCTGGAGTTCCCCTTCCAAAAGGCAATGGGCTTCAGAGTAGCAGAAGTTGGGACTGGATGGCACAATGGTGAATGTGATTGTGAGAAGCTCCACATGCTGCCAGGGTAGCAAGTTTGCCTTTGAGACCACCAAATAGTGACTAATGAGCAAAGCCAGTCTCCATCAAGGCCAGAGTGGTGACAGGTATTCACTGTGAGGGGAAAGAGCTTCATAAGAAAGATTCTGAAAATATATTTTCAACTAAATTCTTCCTCAGGACCATCTCCCTAAACATCCATCCGAATGACGTTCCAGGCCCACCCACAATCCTACAACTGGGAGTGCAGACCCTGGTGAGGAATGAGGCCTTGACCATCTTTCCTCTGCAGGATCTGCCAATGCTGCTGCTCTTTCTCCCACTGTTCAAGGAGGCCAATGTAAAGTTTTTGCAGCACAACACACTTCCCAGGTGAAACAATAATAAAAATCATACCAAATCAAACCAAATTAGAAAAAGTCCAGGTTTAATTAATGCCAGTCGTCCCAGGTGGCCCTCTGGGAAACCACAAAGAGGGAAAAGGAGAGCCAGAAAGACCACGTGTTCTTTTCTGGGGACAGTTTAAATACCCTGTGGGAGAGGTCTTGACCCTTTCTGGGGAAAGGTTCACTCTTTGGTGGCCTTTCTTGGACATGGAGTTTGGACTGAGGCAACCTCCAATGGAAAGGGCTTGAAATGGAACTTCGAACCCAACATTCCAAAACATGCCAAGGGCTGAGGTGAAGCCCCACCCAAACAGATAACACTCAGAGAAGAGCAAAGATGATTAAGATTCCTGCTTAGAATGAAGGTAGTGTGTCTTGAGTAAGCAGCTAGGCAGCTAGATCCTGTCCTCAAATCTGGTGGAAATTCAGTGCTCTAGCAAAGACTTCATCAGTCCACAAGGAAGCACCTGAAAATCCTCTCCATAGCCAGTAACCTGAAAACAACCTAGATGGACACTCCATTGAAGAATGGATAAAGAAAATGTGATATATGTACACAATGGTGTATTATTCAGCAGAAAAACATTTATATCATGAAAATTGCAGGCAAATGAATGGAACTAAAAAAATAATCCATCCTGAGTGAGGTAACCCAGACTCAGAAAGACAAATATGGTATGTATTCAATCATAAGTGAACAGTAGATGTAAAGCAAAGAATAACCACACTACAATTCTCAGCTCCAGAGAAGTTACATATCAAGGAGGACCCTAATTGGGACACATGTATCTCCCTGGGAAGAGGAAATAGATGAGATATCCTGGGTGAACTGTGGAGAGAGTAAAAGAGAGGGAATGAGGGGCTTGAAACATGAGGAATTAAATGGCCGAGATGGGGGCAGGATGGAGGGGCAGAGTAAGGAAAGAGATATTTTGATAGAAGAGACCCTATGGGATAGGGAGAGTCCTGGTGCTAGGGAAATTTGCAAAGATCCACAAGTCTCCTAGAAATTCTGGAGAGAGTGCCTGAACTGCCCTTTCCCTGTAATCAGATTGGTGACTACCCTAATTGTTATCATAGAACGTTCATCCAGTACCCAATGGGAAGTAGATGCAGAGATCCACAGCCAACCACTGGGCCGAGCTCTGGGAGACCAGTTGAAGAGAGTTTAAGGGACTATATGAGCAAGGGGGGAGGGTGGGCAAGAACATGATGGGAAAACCCACAGATACAGGTGACCTGAGCTTTTTGGAGGTAATGGACTTTCGATGGGAAAGAAACAGAGGGAGGAGAATGGGGGAGGTCAACAAATAAGAGCAGAGTAAATTAAGTGTATGTGTGAGAATGCCATAGTGAAATTTCAACAGTTCAACTGTTAAAGGAGGCCGTTCTAGTTCATGTAGGTTATTTGTGTGTGTGTGTGTGTGTGTGTGTATGTGAGAGAGAGAGAGAGAGAGAGGTTGTTCTAGTTCATGTAGGTTATTTGTGTGTATGTGTGTGTATGTGTTAGGATTCACTTGTTTTTATTTTACAAGTGTTTGCCTTGGTGGCAGGTTAGAGTCCAAGGCAAGTGATGGACAGAGAAAAGGGTTATGCAGAAAGAATTTGAGTGATAAGTTATGATGGAGGAAGGTCATTGGTTAACTAATAAAAAAACTGTCTTGGCCCATTTGATTGGCCAACCCTTAGGTGGGTGGAGTAGACAGAAGAGAATGCTGGGAAAAAGGAGCCGAGTGAGTGAGTCGCCATGATTTTCCCACTCCAGACAGACGCAGGTTAAGATCTTTCCTGGTAAGCCAGCTCGTGGTGCTACACAAAATATTAAAAATGGGTTAGATCAATATGTAAGAGCTATCCAATAAGAGGCTAAAACTAATGAGCCAGACAGTAATTAAAAAAATACAGTTTCCGTATAATTATTTCGGGGCATAAGCTAGCCATGTGGGCGGCCGGGTGCCGGAGACGCAGCTCCGCCGCTCTTATTACAACAAAGTTACTGACAGAAGGGAAAAGGACAGGGAAGGGACAAGTCCCTGGGGACAGGATCTGCAGAAACAGGAGAGGGAGAGAGAGGAGATAGAGAGAGAGAGAGAGAGAGAGAGAGAGAGAGAGAGAGAGAGAGAGAGAGAGAAAGAGAGAGAGAGAGAATGAAAGAGGTGGAGATGCATCTTTTAAATGGGCATATTACTGTCTGCCATGCATACAGGCATGAAACAGTGTGTGACACTCTGTTGAGAACATAAAAAGCTGCAACAACTGAGAGTGGGTTCAGATCTCAGCAGATGGATTGATGTAAGACTCTTATTGAATGCCATTTGACATCTCTCTTCCAGGGGATATGTTAAAGAAAGTGCTGTTCCTATCCAGTATACAAACTCTTCTGGGTGTATGAGGAAATACATATCTTGGGGTTCCAATGTGCCCATCTCACTGTGAGATTAGGTCTCTGTATGTTGGTGTATTGTAAATAATGTCAACTTGAAATTCTAGCAAGGGTCTAATACAAGGACATTGTCCCTCTTGGTTATCACTTGGTACCCAATATTACTTGGGTGTGTAGTATCCTTGAATATTCCTTCCGTCATAGTTTAGAGAAATAAGCGCATAATACCTGTGATGATTGAGTGTAGGATTTCTATTCATCATTTTCTAACAACAATAAGTAAGATTAAGAAAAATGTGCCACCAAATTATACAAAGGGAATAGAGTAGCATCAGGGAGAGCAACACCAAAATATAGAAAATACAGTTGCAGGGCTAAAAGGACACTTCTTCGAGACCAAGAAAACGAAACATGCCCAAGGAATGAATATTTTTCAAGGATTATGATTACTATTATGTATATTATTATGATGCAGTGTTCTGCCTGTCACACAAGAAGAGGAGACCAGATCAGAGAGTTGAGCTACCATGTGGCTGCTAGGAATTGAACACAGGTCCTCTGGAAGAGCAGTCAGTGCTCTTAACTACTGAGCCATCTCCTCAGCCCCTGTAAAGGAGGTTTTTATGTGAAAGACACCAGCTACAACCACAGGGTAGGAGCTTTGAAGAATAAGGCCCCACTGCTATGAGGCTTACAAACCGGGCCTCCTGGTAATGATTAGCAATCTTAGAACTCAGACGACTACATTGAAGGATCCAAAGTCATGTGCCCTGGGTCCCAAAGAATTTCATGGCCCATACAGCTTTGAGACTTACTAGGTGAGTAGGATGAAGAAAGAAAAAACAGAAACAGAGAATGCTGGGAATGAGTTGACTGTTTGCTGTGAAGCTGACACCAGCAAATCAGAATCATAGCACATTTATTTTGTGCCGTGGACAGAAGGGCACTGCTGCTCATGGTAGGAGTGGGTCTCTGTGGGGAGCAGTCTAAAGGTTCAATAATCCAAACTTTTTCAACCATAGCTCATAAGAGTATTCCATTGGCATCACGGGGCAACGTGCCACGGCATTATTTCCCAAGCAACGGCCGCCCTTCAGGTCATAGACATAGCGCACATAACAGGTAGGGCAGATGGCTGCGCAAAAACAGACTTCCTTGAGCTGTCTTTCAGACCTGAGTATATCCAGAAGCT
The DNA here is from genome assembly GCF_950005125.1 of Chionomys nivalis. Classification (NCBI taxonomy): domain Eukaryota; kingdom Metazoa; phylum Chordata; class Mammalia; order Rodentia; family Cricetidae; genus Chionomys; species Chionomys nivalis. The sequence continues at coordinate 1,524,322 of NC_080104.1, forward strand.
CAGGACCAAGTTCATCAAATCTGCGTACAAGCACTCGGCATCCATCATAGTACTCCAGAGGGACAGGGTATGTCTCTTTGGTTAGCTTGTTCAGCTTGGCTGTGTGGTGAAGCAGTTGCTTCAGGACAAGTAGAGACAGTTCATTCCTGTAAAAATCAATCTTGAGGAGCTGGGAGCATTGACTCAGGGCAGGCATCAAAGCACTAAATTGAGAATCCTCCAGCCGACATCCGGCCAGGTCAAGAGTTTCCAAGCTGTCTTTCACTCTCTCAAGGAGATAGCCAAGTGGCTTAATACACTTGTCCAACATTGTGTACGACAAGTAGAGATGTTTAAGCGAAGAAAGGTTCAGGCACCGGGGCAGGTAATCCAAGTCTCTCTGTATGATGTAACAGTGAGTGATGGACAGGGTCTCCAAGGGCTTCTTCAGGTGCCTAGAGAGAAAATGAGATTTTTTTCCAATGGTATTGAAGAGGATGGTTAGAACTGACAATGTAGCAGATGGTACTTCTCCCGCATTCATTCTGAAGGAGGTCAACCCCCATGACTCTCCCTTTTCTGGTCAGCTCACAAAAATCACAGAAGTCTAGCATGGGCCAGGCTCAGGCCACAGGAGAAAACCCAGTGATTTTCCTATCAGGAGGAGTGAATATGGTGACTGTAAGGACTACCCACAACAAGCAAGCTTCAGCGATACCACAACTGTTTCCCTTTCGGTTCCCCTAATGTCCTTTCCTCAACATTGCCATTTCCTGGTCCCACAACTTCAATGCAGGTGTCACCCGTTTCCCACTAACTCAATCTCTTTCTATGCACCCAACAACCTTTCTCTAATGAGCAATTATCGGCACCCTTGGGGCTGGTCGCAGGTGGCTTGGCACAGAGCTCATCTCCTTGGATGTAGAAGGTTGATAGTGCATAGCCTGACGTTCAAGGACCTCCTAACCTATAAGCAAAAGGTGGGTTATTTGTCTGCAGAACCTCTCTTTATCCTTCCTTACCTGAGACAATCAGCCAGGCTGCCAACTAGAGCAGGAGAATCGTTGATATAGAGATGCTGGAGACAGTGGAATTGGGGTAATTGTGATACGAATTTGTTCATTCACTCCTCTTCCAGCTCTTCAGATCCACTGATGCTTGAATCCTTCCGAATGTATGACAAACTGAGTGTGTGAAGGTTTCTCATCTGTCTCAGGTACGGTCCAAAAGAAGCCATGCTTTCTATCCATGTATATCTCAAACTCAGCTCCCATACACAGTGGAGATCTACAGACTTTAAGAAGTCTATGGCTGTGGGAAAGTATTTTGATCTCAAAATATCGATCTTTGGACAGCACAAACGAACAGAATTTTGTCTCTGCTGGGCCCATCGCCACAAGTATGTGGGACATTCATCACACTCACTCTTCATGATATTTAGGTCAGTTATGACATTTAAATATTTCTTTACTTCCGAGTAAGGACACGTCTCCACTGTCTTCTCTCTCCTGAACTGAAGAAAGAATTCCCTTTCACAGGATTGACTCCAATTGACACAGGAATCCCTATTTGTCAAATCCAGCACTCTGATTTTTCCGCGGCTGTGGGAGAAACAGGTAGCAATCTCAGCAAATACCATACATAATACAGTCTTCTTCTTATCCACATCTCACACTTCAGCTCTCCCTTCCAAAAGTTTGCTTTTTCCTATGCATAGAATGAAAACCAGGACCTCAGGCTCAGTATAAAGAGAACTTTACCAGGGAGGCATCCTCAGCCCTGTCCCACATCCTTCCATTCCCCTTAATCCCAGCCTCATTCCACCTGGAACTTTGAGTGACAGACACCCTTGAGGGATTGCTCAGTGGCTGTTCTCGTGTTCTCCACATTATTATTGCCAAGATGGCTGAGACCAGGCCAAAGCCTCCGAATTCCTCTAAGCAGATGCTATTAGAATTCCCAACCCTCTTTGATCAAATAATCCTTGGCTCCACATGGTCTTGCTTTGTTCACACAGAGCCTCCTCCAACAGAGCTGGATCTTGCTTACCGGGGGCAAGGCTCCTCTGTAATCAGCACATCTAGTCCATCAAGCAGAGCTTTCAAAGTCTCCAGGTGTGGCTTCTTCATCAGGATTCCTACAGGAAGGCATGTGAATGGCCAGGCAGGCACCATGGCCCGCAGGATGTTGGTCTGATTGTTCCTGAAGGCCCTCTCAAATGCTGCTGGGAACAGGAACCAGGGCCAGTCTGCCAGACCAGAAATGGCCAAGGCCTCCTTCTTCAGTAGGCTCTCGAATGCTAGCTGCTGGAGTGTTGGTGGGGCTTGATCTCTCATTGTGACTGGGGAAGCAGGCAAAGAAAGAGACCATTAATGATTGTAAACTTAGGAAGTCCTTCTGCACACACAGGGAGCTGTCAGGGCAGTCAGTGCTGAGGGATTGTTGAGATCTCCATTGACCAATTTTGATCCCCTTCTCCTGGAGTTAAAGCCACGATTCACCTCTCTGTGGTGTGCAGTCTCTCCAAAGAAACAGGAGGACAACAGGCAAAAAAGAAAAATAAAACTAAAAAGGAGATGGAAATGATTATTTACATTCTGGAGGAAGGAAACCCACTAGAACACTGCCACAACTGTTTACTTCTAGAGCACCAGAATGGCTTCCTGAGTTCTTCTGATACTAGTAAGACTGAAGGGGGTAGGATTTCTAATTAAATGTCAGCTGGACACTGAATGGAAGCAGGCTGCTTTCTGTAAATTCTAGGACACTATAGGCTCCATGCATCAATCGACAGATGCAAAATCTTTTTATTTTTTCATTTTCAATTTCAAAACTAGATAGTGACCCTGGCTGTTTGGAATTCACTGTGAACCCTGGCTGTCCTGGAAATCTCTGTAGACCAGGGTGGCCTCGAACTCAGACATCCACCTCCCCGTGTCTGCTACATGCTGGGATGAAATAGCATTCCAACACCTCCTGGATTAGAACTCACTGTGAAGCATAGGCTGATCTCAAACTCACCAGTAAGAATCAGCCTTCCTCTGCTTCCCTACTGCGGGGATTTAAGGCATGCTCAAGAATATGTAGATCAGCTAGCTCTCTCCCTCTCCCTCTCCCTCTCCCTCTCCCTCTCTCTCTCTCTCTCTCTCCCAGTCTCACTTCAGAAAAGTGGCTACTGCCTCTCTCTCCTTTTCTCTCTCTCCCTCTCTCCCTTCCCCTTTTTCCTTACATCACCCACTAATAAACTCTGTATCCCCCAGACCAAAGAAAAATACTTATCTTAAATTCACCAAAAGATCAGCATTGTCAATGGGAGGTTGGCGGGGTGGCACGGACCTTTAATCCAACATTCAGGAGGAAGAGGCAGGCAGATCTCTCAGATCAGGGCCCGCTTGGTCTACCGAGCTACTGCCAGGACAGCCTACAAAGCTATGTAGAGATTCCTCGTCTCACAAAAACATTGAATCTAATTTCCTTTGTTTAGTTGTTTTCCTGACCATTATCCATAACTTGTAACCAACACACAAAACAAAGACAGACCATCCATAATCCATTTTTGGGAAATGTGGGCATAGTTTTCTAGGGTACTTCCTGCTGATTGGAGGAACTGATAATCTTATGGGGGACACAAAGAAGATTTAGGATTATGGTCAAGTCCTGACTGGATTATTCGGTGAGGCTGGATCATCTCAGCAGCAGTCTTGAAACTACTGTGGACGTGGAACTCAGAGGAAACAGCAACAGAGGTGCTCTAAAACGTTGGATCATCTGGGCCATCTGTCCCTATGAGATATTTCAGGGGGTCTCTCTTGAAGAATCCTAATTTTTTTTAAACACTCAATGGACCCTCAGCCTCTCACTTCATGTGGAACCAAAAGCAAAACTTCTCCAAAGTAAAATATACTTTGAATTACAATTTTTGAACTCACAGCCTTTTTGAAATATCTAGGTTGGACTAATCCAGCAGACTTCTATCTACTCAAATGTCTTTTAGCACTGATTTTGGGTTTTTGAGATAGGTTTTCTGTGTTTCTTTGGCTGTCCTGGATCTAACTCTAGAGCAGGCTAGTTTTGAACTCAGTTCTCCCTACCTCTGTTTCCCAAGTGTTATAATAGAGGCGTGTGCCACACCCATCTGTTTTATTTTAAGGGCTTCATCCTTTTTCTCTCACAAGCCCACATATATTTTTGAACCCATTGTAAACCATTTGTAGGCTTTTCCCCCATACCTGAATATGCCTTCCTGCATCTCTATCTTGTTCTGACCACAGAGTCTCTAATCTGCTAAACAGCATGGCTAGGATTAGAGCTGCGGCTTTGGCAGCTGGTTCTGCTTCATTCCTTGCCTTCCTAATAATAGTCTAGCTTCATGGTGACACTAGCGGTAGCCATGTTTTTGTTACAAGTCTGGCGTTAAGGTCCTAGCCACTACCAAGAAGCCCGTGTACTGCTCATTAACACCATTTAAGTGTAGGTAAAAGAGAATCTCAAAAGAGCTGGGAGGAAACCAGGCATAGGGGCACAAGCCTTAAATCCCAGCACTAGGGAGGCATAGACAGGCAGATCTCTGTGAGTTCGAAGCCAGGGTGTCACTGAGTTTGTGGACATCCAAAAATACAGAGAAAACCTCTGGGAGTTTATTGCTTCTAAGGCTTAGTCAGGAAGCTCCAAAAAAAAAAAAAAAAAAAAAAAAAAAAAAAAAAAAAAAACCAGGTGGGTAGGTTTGGGCTCAAATTCCTGGAGCTAGAATTTCAGTCCCAAGTCTCCCTGGGATGGTGGCCAAAAAGACTCAGGCAAACAACTTTTTCATAAACTTGCATACAAAACAATTGGGTGCTAAATGAAGCAGGATTAGTAAAAACTCAGAGAAATTAGAGTTTAACATGAAGATCTAAATAGCAATGCAGCCAGTCTCTGTTTCTTACCTAAAGCTCAAACTGAAAATGGTGACCTTGCCTCCAGGAATCTCAGAATGAGACTGTGAGAGCTGTCTCCTTCCATTTTATAATCCTCTCTAGGGCTGGGATTAAAGTCATGCACTGCTGCTTTCTATGGCAACTAGTGATGCTACTGGGATTAAAGGGCTGTGTTACCACTGCTTGGCTGTAAGACTGACCAATGTGGCAATTTTACTCTCCAGAGGCAAGCTTTATTTATTAAAATACAATCGAAGCTGATCTGTGGTGGCACACGCCTTTAATCCAAGCACTTGGGAGGCAGAAACAGGCGGATCTGTGAGTTCAAGGCCAGCCTGGTCTACAAGAGCTAGTTCCAGAACAGGCTCCAAAGCCAGAGAAACCCTGTCTCGAAAAAAACAAAAAATACAACTAAAATGCCACTACAGAAAAGACTAGAGATGGGAAGGAAAATTCACAGTCTAGAGGAAGGAAACTCACTAGAACAATAAATACCACAACTGTTAATACTTCTAGAGCACCAGAACAGCTTCCTGAGTTCTTCTGAAACTAGGAAGACTGAAAGGGGCAGGATTTCTAATTAAATGTCAGCGGATAGCTCAGCCTTTTCATTTGGACACTGAATAAATGGAAGCAGGCTGCTTTCTTCAAGTTTGAGGACAGTATAGGCTCCAGGATGAGGAGTCCCTGCATCAATCAGCAGATGCAAATTACTTTGTTTCATTCGCTATTTAGATACAAGTTAGTAACCCTGCCATTGTGGAACTCACTGTGAACCCTGGCTCTCCTGGAGATCCCTCTGGAGACCAGGTTAGCCTCCACCTCCATCTGTTCCATGCTGGGCTCAAATAGCATGCCAACACCTGCTGGAATGGAACTCACTGTGTTGAGTATGCTCACCTCAAACTCAGGGATCACCCTCCCTCTGACTCCATTGTGCTGGGATTTAAGGCATGCATAAGAATGCATGGTTTGTGGGGACAAAGTGGCACACGCCTTTAATCCAAGCACTTGGGAGGCAGACACAGGTGGATCTGTGAGTTTGAGGCTAGTCTGGTCTACAAGAGCTAGTTCCAGGACAGCCTACAGAAGCAAGAGAAACCCTGTCTCGAAAAGACCAAAAAGAAAAAGAAAAAAGAGAAAGTGGGAAGTACACTTGAAAGCATTGGCACAGGAAACCACTTCCTAAATAAATATAACCCCAGCAGCACAGACAGGTCCTCCTGAAACTGAAAACTTAGGCAAAGCAGGAATAAGACAAAGGTCAACAAGACAAAACGACAGCTTACAGAATGGGAAAGATCTTCACTAACCACACAGACAAGTCTGATCTCCAAAATATACAAAGAACTCAAGAACATGGTCACCCAAAGAACACATAATCCAATAAAAAAATAGAGTACAGACCTAAACAGACAACTTTCAGAGGAATCTAAAATGGCTGAAAGACACTTAAGGAAATGTTCAACACCCTTAGTCAATAGAGAGATGCAAATCTAAACTCTGATATACTATCTTACACCTGAAAGAGTGGCCAAGATCAAAAACACCAATGGCAACTTATGCTGGAGAGGTTTTGGGGGAAAACAAAGAACATTTCTGCATTGCTGGCAGGAACGCAAGCTGGTACAACCCCTTTGGATGTCAGTGTGGTGATTTCTCAGGAAATTAGGAAAGAACCTTCCTCAAGACCAAATAATACCATTTGGGGGTATATATTCAAAGAATGCTCCATCATGCCACAAGGACATATGCTCAACTCTTTTCATAGCAGCTTTGGTTATCATAGCCAGAACCTGGAAAAAACCTACATGCCCCTCGATCGAAGAATGGATAAGGAAAATGTGGTATATTTACACAATGGAGTACTACACAGCAGAAAAAATAAATAAATATAAATAGCAACAGCTTGAATTTTGCAGGCAAATGGATGGAGCTAGAAAACATTATTTTGAGTGAAGTAACCCAGAAACAGAAGACAATTATCACATGTACTCACTCATAGGTGGTTTTTAAGAAGCATAAAGCAAAGAAAGCCATCCTTCAAACCACAAACCCAGAGAAGCTTGACAACAATGAGGACACCAAGACAGTCTTACATAGATCCAATCTACATGGGAAGTAGAAAGTAGAAAAAGACAAGATCTCCTGAGTAAATTGGGAGCATGGGGTCTTTGTGGAGGAATTAAAGGGAGGAGGGGAAAGGCAGGAAGGGGAGCAGAGAACGATGTAGAGCTCAATAAATATTAAGTAAAACAACCTCCACAAGCAAAAGACAGAATTCCCTGCAAACTAAAGGAATACACACAGTATTTGAAGCACAGACAAGGCTAGACTGGGCTGCATAGATGGTAGAGCTAAGGGACTTACCAGAGTTGGATACTGGTGATAGGCCTCCAAATCCAGGCAGGGAAGCGTTGTATCTCCAGGTTTCAGAGACTCTGTGGGTTTCTCTGGCTGCTCTGACTCTTTATAACCCTTTCCACTGAACCCACCCCTTTGTAGTCACACCCTCCCAGACTAATTCCATAGTCTGATCCTAAAACTTAGTCTAATCTTACTCCATCTGGGATTTTTTTGATGTTGGATCAGATCAAAACACAGGAAAAAACATAGATTATAACTAAGGTTAACTTATTCATTGAAAACAGCCAGAAGCGGTACACATGTTTAATCTCAACCCTATGGTGGCAGAGGCAGGCACGTTGGAGTTCAACGTCAGCCTAGACTAGAGTCTAGAGTCTAGGATACACAGTGAATCTTTCTTTCTTTCTTTCTTTCTTTCTTTCTTTCTTTCTTTCTTTCTTTCTTTCTTTCTATATATATATATATGTTGGATTTTTGGAGACAGGGTTTCTCCATAGCTTTTGGTTCCTGTCCTGGAACTAGCTCTTGTAGACCAGGCAGGCCTCGAACTCACAGAGATCCGCCTGCCTCTCCCCCCTGAGTGCTGGGATTAAAGGCGTGCACCACCACCACCCATTCTTTATACTTTTCCTTTTTTTCTGGAGACAGTGTTTCTCTGTAGATTTGGAAGCTGTCCTGGAACTAGCTCTTGTAGACATACTGGCTTCAAACTCACAGAGATCCGCCTGCCTCTGACTACCAAATGCTGAGATCAAAAACACGACCCACTATTGCCCAGCTGAGAATCTGCTCTTTGAAGAGCATAAACACATAAATAAATAATTCATTCCTTGTTCCAGTCCAGAAATACTGAACTGTTAATTTTCATCTATATATCTGATGTTTGAATTTTTTGAGACAGGATTTCATCATGAATCAAAGATTGACTGGCACTCTTTATTTTGCCCAAAGTGGACTCCAACTGTCGACAATAGTCCTGTGTCACCCTTGTGTTACAGTGTGAGAGCTGCCACACCTGTCTGAGATTTCTTTTCAGAGGAACAGCTAGTTCCGAGGCAAAGCTGGCCTTGAGCTCGGAGATCCACCTGTCTCTACCTCCCCGGTGCTGGAATTAAATTCTTGTGCCACCTTGCCTGGATGCAGGTCACTTTTTTCTTTCTTTTATTCTAGATATTTTAATATTTGGTCAAATATTGATTCCTTTCTTCTTTCGGTTATATTTTAAAAATATTTTTTTTTCAATTTATATTTCCACTACATGTCTCTTTTCCAACAATCTTCTCATCAATCCCGTCACTTCCCCTCCCAACCATTCCTCATTCACTTCATATGGGTGAGGGCTCCTATGCTGAGTCAATGAAGTTCAGCACACTAAGTTGGGGCAGGACCGAGATTCTCCCAGCTGCGTTAATGCTGAGCATGGCATCCCACCATATGGAATGGGCTCCAACAAGCTAGCTCATGCACCAGGGATAGATGCTGGTCTCACTGTCAGAGGCCCCTAAGAGAGTGTCGCTGAAGCTCGCTTGGGGGTAGGTAATCCTTACAGTCAGCTTACAGTCACCATATTCACTCCTCCTGATAGGAAAATTGCTGGGTTTTCTCCTGTGGCCTGAGCCTGGCCCATGCTAGATTTCTGTGACTTTTGTGAGCTGACCACAAAAGGGAGAGACAAGGGGGTTGACCTCCTTCAGAATGAATGCAGGAGAGGTACCATCTGCTACATTGTCAGTTCTAACCATCTTCTTCAACACCATTTGACAGAAATCTCATTCTCTCTCTAGGTGCCTGAAGAAGCCCTTGGAGACCCTGTCCATCACTCACTGTTACATCATACAGAGAGACTTGGATTACCTGCCCCAAATCCTGAACCTTTCTTCGCTTAAACATCTCTACTTGTCTTACACAATGTTGGACAAGTGTATTAAGCCACTTGGCTATCTCCTTGAGAAAGTGAAAGACACCTTGGAAACTCTTGACCTGGCCGGATGTCGGCTGGAGGATTCTCAATTTAGTGCTTTGATGCCTGCCCTGAGTCAATGCTCCCAGCTCCTCAGGATTGAGTTTTACATGAATGACCTGTCTTTACCTGTCCTGAAGCAACTGCTTCACCACACAGCCAAGCTGAACAAGCTAACCGAAGAGACATACCCTGTCCCTCTGGAGAACCATGATGGATGCCGAGTGCTTCTATGCAGATTTGATGAACTTGGTCCTGAGCTTCTGGATATATCAGGTCTGAAAGACAGCTCAAGGCAGTCTCATTTTTCTCAGCCGTCTGCCCTACCTGTTATGTGCACTATGCCTATGACCTGAAGGGCAGCCATTGCTTGGGAAATACTGCAGCGGCACGTTGCCCCATGATGCCGAGGGAATACTTTTATGAGCTATGATTGAAAAAGCTTAGATTATTGAACCTTTAGACTGATCCCCACAGAGACCCACTCCTACCATGAGCAGCAGTGGCCTTCTGTCCTCTGCAAAAATAAATGTGCTATGATTCTGGTTTGTTGGTGTCATCTTTTCACTGTACAAGCTTTATTTGAAAAATAATCATGTTTTTTGAAAGTGTAATTATTTCATGAAAAGCTTTAGTAAGAAACGTACATGTGTTTCTTGGTCAAGACAAGCAGTTGTTTGGGACATGTCAATGTATTGTTAGAAGTGAGATCAGTTTTCTTTTTCTCTGTCCAAGCTTTAATTAGAAAGCAAATAATGTTCATTGAAAGTCTATTAATTTCATGAAAAGCTTTAGTAAGAAATGCACATGTGTTTCTCTGAAAAAAGACACAGTGTTCTGGTACATGTCAAAGCACTGTTAGAACTGAGATCAGTGTTCCTATTCTCTGTACAAGCTTTAATTTAAAAGATAATCAATTTGTTTTGAAAGTGTATTAATATCATGATAATCTTTATTAAGAAACGCACAGATGTTTCTTTGTAAAGAGAAGCAGTTGTTTTGGACATGTCAATGTTGTTAGAAGGGAGATCAGTTTCCTTTTCTCTGTACAACCTTTACTTTGAAAATAATCACGTTCTTTTGAAAGTATAATAATTTCATGAAAAGCTTTAGTATGACATGCACATGTGTTTCTCTGAAAAAAGTAGCATTTGATGGGGACATGTCAAATGATTGTTAGAACTGAGATCAGTATTTCTTTTCTCTGTACAAGCTTTATTTTGAAAGATAATCACGTTCTTTTGAAAGTGTAGTAATTTCATGAAAAGCTTTAGTGAGAAACGTATATGTGATTCTCTGAAAAGAGATCTCATTCTGTGGTCCATGTAAAAGCATTGTTAGAAATGAGATCAATGTTCCATTTCCCTGTACTAGCTTTACTTTTAAAGATAATCACATTCTTTTGAATGTGTATTAATTTCTTGAAAAGCTTTCGTGAGAAAGGCGCATGTGTTTCTTTGAGAAGAGACGCACTTCTATGGTACGTGTCAAAGCATTGTTAGAACCGAGATCAGTGTTCCTTTTCTCTGTACAAGCTTTACTTTGAAATATAATCACTTTCTTTTGAAAGTGTATTAATTTATTAAAAGCTTTAGTGAGAAACGCATATGTAATTCTGTGAAAAAAGACGCAGCTCTGATACGTTTCAAAGTATTGTTAGAAGTGAGATCAGTGTTCCTTTTCTCTGTACAAACTTTAATTTAAAGATAACTACCTTCTTTTCAACGTGTATTAATTTCATTTAAAGCTTTAGTGAGAAACGCACATGTGTTTCTTTGTAAAAAGAAGCAGTTGTTTGTGACATGTCAGAGTATTGCTAGAAGTGAGATCAGTGTTCGTTTTCTCTCTACAAGCTTCAATTTGAATGATAATCACGTTCCTTTGAAAATGTATTAATTTCATGAAAAGCTTTATTTAGAAACGCACATGTGTTTCTCTGAAAAGAGACGCTGTGCTGTGGTACGTGTCATAGCATTGTAAGAACTGAGATCAGTGTTCCCTTTCTCGGGTCAAGCTTTGCTTTGAAAGATGATCACGTTCTTTTGAAAGTGTATTAATTTCAAGAAAAGCTTCTGTGAGAAACGCACATGTGTTTCTCTGAAAAGAGATGATGTTCTGTGGTACGTTTCAAGGTATTGTTAGAAGTGAGATCAGTGTTCCTTTTTCTGTACAAACTTTACTTTTAAAGATAATCACGTTCTTTTGAATGTGTATTGATTTCATGAAAAGCTTTAATGAGAAAGGCTCATGTGTTTCTCTGAAAAAACACGCTGTTCTGTGGTACTTGTCAAATCATTGTAAGAACTGAGATCAGTGTTCCTTATCTCTGTACAAGCTTTACTTTGAAAGATAATCACATTCTTTTGAAAGTGTATTAATTTCATGAAAAGCTTTATTAAGAAACGCACATGTGTTTAATTGTAAAGACAAACAGTATTTTGGGACATGTCAAAGTATTGTTTGAAGTAAGATCAGTGTTCCTTTTCTTTGTACAGCTTTGCTTTGAAAGATAATCATGGTCTATGAAAGTGTATAATTTTCATGAAAAGCTTTTGTGAGAAACACACATTTGTTTCTCTGAAAAGAGACGCTGTTCTGTGGTACGTGTCAAGGTATTGTTAAAAGTGAGATCAGTGTTCCTTATTCCTGTACAAGCTTTACTTTTAAAGATAATCACATTCTATTGAATGTATATTAATTTCATGAAAAGCTTTAGTGTGAATGGCACATGTGTTTCTCTGAAAAGAGATGCAGTGCTATGGTACATGTCAAAGCATTGTTAGCACTCAGATGAGTGCTCCTTTTTTCTGTACAATTTTTAATTTGAAAGATAATCACGTTCCTTTGAAAGTATATTAATTTCATGAAAAGCTTTATTAAGAAATGCACATGTGTTTCATTGTCAAGAAAGCAGATTTTTGGGACATATCAAAGTATTGTAAGAAGTGAGATCAGTGTTCCTTTTCTCTGTACAAGCTTTACTTTGAAAGGTAATCACGTTCTTTTGAAAGTGTATTATTTTCATGAAAAGCTTTAGTGAGAAACATACATGTGTTTCTCTGAAGAGAGCCACTGTTCTGTGGTACGTATCAAGGTATTGTTGGAAGTGAGATCAGTGTTCTTTTTCCCTGTACAATCTTTACTTTAAAAAGATAATCACGTTCTTTTGAATGTGTATTAATTTCATGAAAAGCTTTAGTGAGAAACGCACAAGTATTTCCATTAAAAAAGACACAGGTCTGGTACGGGTCTAAGTATTGTAAGAAGTGAGATCAGTGTTCCTTTTCTCTTTACAAGCTTTAGTTTGAAACATAATCATGTTCTTGTGAAAGTGTATTCATTTCATTAAAAGCTTTAGTGAGAAATGCACAGGTGTTTCTTTATGAAGAGAGGTTGTTGTTTGGGACATGTCAAAGTATTGTTTTAAGTGAGATCAGTGTTCCCTTTCTCTGTACAGGCTTTACTTTGAAAGATAATCACGGTCTTTTGAAAGTAGTATTTTCATGAAATGCTCTAGTGAGAAATGCACATGTGTTTCTCTGAAAAGAGACACTATGTAAAACGTGTCAACGTATTGTTAGAACTGAGATCAGTGTTCCTTTTCTCTGTACAAGCTTTACTTTTAAAGATAATCACATTCTTTTGAATGTGGATTAATTTCATGAAAAGCTTTAGTGTGAAAGGAACATGTGTTTCTCTGAAAAGTGAAGCCATTCGGTGGTACTTGTCAAAGCATTGTTAGAACTGAGATGAGTTCTCCTTTTCTCTGTACAGGCTTTTCTTTGAAAGATAATCACATTCTTTTGAAAGTGTATCAATTTCATGAAAAGCTTTAGTGAGATACGCACATGTGTTCCTCTGAAAAGAGACTTAGTTCGTGGTACATTCAAAGCATTGTTAGAACTGAGATCCATGTTCCTTTGCTCTGTACAAGCTTTACTTTGAAAGATAATCATGTTCTCCTGAAAGTGTATTAATTTTATGAAAAGCTTTAGTGAGAAATGTACATATATTTCTTTATTAAGACAAGTAGTTTTAGAAGTGAGATCAGTGTTCCTTTTCTCTCTACTAGCTATATTTTCTAATATAATCAGTGTTTCTTTTCTCTGTACAATTGTTACCCTGAAAGATAATCATATTCTTTTGAAAGAGTATTAATTTCATGAAAAGCTTTAGTAAAAAATCCACATGTGTTTTTGTTGAGACAAGCACTTTTTTGGGAAATGTCAAAGTATTGTTAGAAGTGATATCAGTGTTCCCTTTCTCTGTAAAAGCTTTAATTTGAAAGATAATCGCGTTCTTTTGAAAGAGTATTAATTTCATGAAAAGCTTTAGTGAAAAACTCACATATGTTTCTTTGTAAAGAGAAGCTGTTGTTTTGGACATTTCAAAGTATTGTTAGAAATGATATCAGTGTTCCTTTTCTCTGTACTAGCGTTACTTTGAAAGATGATCACGCTCCTTTGAATGTGTATTAATTTCATCAAAAGCATTAGTAAGACACGCACATGTGCTTCTTTGTAAAGAGAAGCAGTTCTTTGCAACATGTCAAAGTATTGTTAGAAGTGAGATCAGGGTTCCTTTTCTGTGTACTAATTTTACTCTGAAAGTTATTCATGTTCTTTTTTAAGTGTATTAATATCATGCAGAGCTTTAGTAAGGAAAGCACATGTGTTTCTCTGAAAAGAGACGCAGTTCTGTGGGACATATCAAAGCATTGCAAAAAGTGAGGAAATTGTTCCTTTTCTCTGTAAAAGCTTTACTTTGAAAGATAATAATATTCTTTTGAAAGTGTATTAATTTCATGAAAAGATTTAGTGAGAAACGCACATTTGTTGTTAGAGAATAGAAGCAGTTGTTTGCAACATATCAAAGAATTGTTAGAAGTGAGAGCAGTGTTGCTTTTCTCAGTACAAACTTTACTTTAAAAGAAAATCTCGTTCTTTTGAAAGTGTATTAACTTCATGAAATGCTTTAGTGAGAAACGCACATGTGTTTCTTTGTAAAGGGAACCTGTTCTTTGGGACAAGTCAAAGTATTGTTAGAAATAAGTTCAGTGTTTCTTTCATCTGTACATGCCTTACTTTCTAATATAATCATGTTCTTTGAAATTGTATTAATTTCTTGAAAAGCTTCAGTAAGAAAAAAACATGTATTTTTTTTATAAAGAGAAGCTGTTTTGGGGGACATGTCAAAGTATTGTTAGAAGTGAGATCATTGTTTCTTTTCTCTGTACAACCATTACCTTGAAAAATAATCATGTTCTTTCGAAAGTGTATTAATTTCATGAAAAGCTTTAGTTAAAAATCCACATTTTTTTTTGAGACAAGCAGTTGTTTGGAATATGTCAAAGAATGGTTAAAAGTGATATCAGTGCTGCTTTTCTCTGTACAAGCTTTATTTTGAAAGATAATCACCTTCTTTTGAAAGTGTACCAATTTCATGAAAAGCTTTAATGAGAAAAGCACGTGTGTTTCTTTGTATAAAGAAGCTGTTGTTTGGGACATTTCAAAGTATTGTTAGAAGTGAGATCAGTGTTTCTTTTGTCTGTACAAGCTTTACTTTAACAGATAATCACCTTCTTTTGAATGTGTATCAATTTCATGAAAAGCTTTAAAGAGAAACGCACATGTGTTTCTTTGTCAAGACAAGAAGTTGTTTGGGACATGTCAAAGTATTGTTAGAAGTGAGAGTAGTGTACCTATTCTCTGTACAAGCTTTGCTTTGAAAGCTAATGACGTTCTTTGAAAGTGTAATAATTTCATGAAAAGATTTGTAAGAAACGGACATATGTTTCTTTATAAAGAGAAGCAGCTGTTTTTGACATGTCAAAATACTGTCAGAAGTGAGAACAGTGTTCTTTTTCTCTGTACAAGTTTTACTTTGAAAGATAATCACGTTCTTTTGAAAGAGCATTAACTTCATAAAAAGCTTTACTGAGAAATGTACATATGTTTCTTTGTCAAGACAAGCAGTTGTTTGAATCTTATTAAAGTATTTCCAGAAGTGAGATCAGTGTTCCTTTTATCGGTACAAGCTTTACTTTGAATGATATCACGTTCTTTTGAAAGTGTATTAATTTCATGAAAAGCTTTAGTAAGAAAAGCACATGTGTTTCCCTGAAAGGAGACACAGTTCTGTGGGACATGTCAAATCATTGCAAAAAGTGAGAGAATTGATCCTTTTCTCTGTACAAGCTTTACTTTGATAGATAATAATGTTCTTTTGAAATTGTATTAATTTCATGAAAAGCTTTAGTGAGAAACGCACATTTGTTGTTTGAAAAGAGAAGCAGTTGTGTGTGCCATGTCAAAGAATTGTCAGAAGTGAGATCAGTATTCTCCTTCTCTGTACAACCTTTACTTTGAAAGATAATCATGTTCATTTGAAAGTGTATTCACTAAGTGTTTGACAAATTTAAATAAAGAGACATATTTTCTTCCACTGACTGTTAGGATGACCTCTGGAGTTACAGTGTTTCGAGCATTATTGTCATTAGTTGTACCTGTCTTCAATCTGTTAATGTCCTATGTGAGAAGCTAATAATCTGAGATGCTCAGAATGTATTGTAAAGAGAATGAGGAAGAGTATACCTGTCAGTGTCACAAGTTCATATTTATAGAAGTTAATGCTCGGCGTAATTCTAACCTGTTTTAACTCCTTTATACATAGTCCTGGATCTCAGATAAATAAATATCTAACCTGTATTCATATAGCATTCATGTTAAGAGTTAAATAATGCTCCTCTGTATGCATATGGCTTATTTTATCTTCTCATAATCTTGTTGATTGAGGCTGTGGGTAAGTTCACCCTTAAGTCATGAATAATGATGTTACAACCATTATAAGAACATTTCCACATGAACATGTTTTTCTTTCAGTTAAATATATGTATGTAGAAGCGGAGCATCTGATAGCTACGGTAAATATGTTTAATGATAATATTTTAAGAAAACTTGCCACAGTATGTTCTATTTCTCATGATTCTAGTCATGCAAGGTAAATAGTATGGAAATATGTGGCGGTTAAAGTATGACTATACATGAGAAAGATGATATAGAAAAGATAAGCCTGCTTTTGAAGGTAGAAATATTAGCTGTGTAAAAAAATTTCACGAACATGGAAAACTACTGAATTTGCATATGTGACTCATATCTCTATGAAACTATTAAAAGAAATAAGAAAACAAAAAAAGAAAGTGTATTCACTTCATCAAAAGCATTAATGAGGAACACACAAGTATTTCTTTGTAAGGAAAAGTTGTTGTTTAGGACATACCAAAGTAATTTGAGAAATGTGATCAGTGTTTCTTTTCTCTGTACAAGCTTTACATTCTAAGATGATCACATTATTTTGAAAGTGTGTCAATTTCATGAAAAGAACGTGTTTTTTTGCAAAGAGAAGCTGTAGTTTGGGACATGTCAAAGTTGTGACAAATAAAATCAGTGTTTCTTTTCTCTGTACAAGCTTTACTTTCTAAGATGATCAAATTATTTTGAAAGTGTGTTAAGTTAATGAAAAGCTTTAGTAAGAAAGAAACGTGTTTCTTTGTAAAGAGAAGCTGTTGCTTGGGACATGTCAAAGTATTGTTAGAAGTGATATCAGTGTTTCTTTTCTCTGTACAAGCTTTATTTCGAAAGATAATCACCTTCTTTTGAAAGTGTACCAATTTCATGAAAAGCTTTAAAGAGAAACACACATGTGTTTCCTTGTAAAGAGAAGCTGTTGTTTGGGACATTTCAAAGTATTGTTAGAAGTTACATCAGTGTTCCTTTTCTCTGTATAAGCATTACTTTGAAAGATAATCACTTTCTTTTGAAAGTGTATTAATTTCATGAGAATCTTTAGTAAGAAACACACATTTGTTTCTTTGAAAAGAGAAACAGTTGTTTGAGACATGTAAAGGTATTGTTAAGTGTGAGAGCAGTGTTCCTTTTCTCTGTACAAACTTAATTTGAAAGATAATCACATTCTTTTGAAAGTGTATTAATTTCTTGAAAAGCTTTTATGAGAAATGCACATGTATTTCTCTGAAAAGAGACACAGTTCTGTGGTACGTCTCAAAGCATTGTTAGAAATGATATCAGTGTACCTTTTTTCTCTACTAGCTTTACTCTGAAAGGTAATCACTTTCTTTTGAAAGTGTATTAATTTCATGAAAACCTTTTGTTAGAAGTAAGATGCACAATGGTGTATTATTCAGCAGAAAAACATTTATATCATGAAAATTGCAAGCAAATGAATGGAACTAAAAAAATCCATCCTGAGTGAGGGAACCCAGACTCAGAAAGACAAATATGGTATGTATTCAATCATAAGTGAACAGTAGATGTAAAGCAAAGAATAACCACACTACAATCCTCAGCTCCAGAGAAGTTACATAGCAAGGAGGACCCTAATTGGGACACATGTATCTCCCTGGGAAGAGGAAATAGATGAGATATCCTGGGTCAACTGTGGGGAGAGTAAAAGAGAGGGAATGAGGGGCTTGAAACACGAGGAATTAAATGGTTGAGATGGGGGCAGGATGGAGGGGCAGAGTAAGGAAAGAGATATTTTGATAGAAGAGACCATTATGGAATAGGGAGAATCCTGGTGCTAGGGAAATTCCCAAGGATCCACAAGTCTCCTAGAAATTCTGGATAGGGTGCCTGAACTGGCCTTCCCCTGTAATCAGAATGGTGACTACCCTAATTGTTATCATAGAACATTCATCTAGTACCCAATGGAAGTAGATGCAGAGGTCCTCAGCCAACCACTGGGCCGAGCTCTGGGAGACCAGTTGAAGAGAGTTTAGGGCACTATATGAGCAAGGGTGGGCGTGGGCAAGATCATGATGGGAAAACCCACAGAGACAGGTGACCTGAGCTTGTTGTAGGTAATGGAATTTCGATGGGAAAGAAACAGAGGGAGGAGAATGGGGGAGGTCACCAAATAAGAGCAGAGTAAATTAAGTGTATGTGTGCGAATGCCATAGTGAAATTTCAACAGTTCAATTGTTAAAGGAGGCCGTTCTAGTTCATGTAGGTTATTTGTGTATGTGTGTGTTTGTGTGTGTGTGTGTGTTTGTGTGAGGTTGTTCTAGTTCATGTAGGTTATTTGTGTGTATGTGTGTGTATGTGTTAGGATTCACTTGTTTTTAGTTTACAAGTGTTTGCCTTGGTGGCAGGTTAGAGTATGAAGCAAGTGAGGGACAGACAATAGGGTAATGCAGAAAGAGTTTGAGCGATAAGTTACTGACAGAAGGGAAAAGGACAGGGAAGGGACCAGTCTCTGGGGACAAGATCTGCAGAATCAGCAGAGGGAGAGAGGAAGAGAGAGGGAGAGAAAGGGAGAGAGAGAGTGTTATAGGTGGAGATGCATCTTTTAAATGGACATATTACTGTCTGCCATGCATACAGGCATGAAACAGGGTGTGACACTCTGTTGAGAACATAAAAAGCTGCAACAACTGAGAGTGGGTTCATATCTCAGCAGATGGATTGATGTAAGACTCTTATTGAATGCCATTTGACATCTCTCTTCCAGGGGATATGCTAAAGAAAGTGCTGTTCCTATCCAGTATACAAACTCTTCTGGGTGTGTGAGGAAATACATATCTTGGGGTTCCAATGTGTGTGATTAGGTCTCTGTATGTTGGTGTATTGTAAATAATGTCTACTTGAAATTCTAGCAAGGGTATAATACAAGGACATTGTCCTTCTCGGTTATCACTTGGTACCCAATATTACTTGGGTGTGCAGTATCCTTGAACATTCCTTTCGTCATGGATTAGAGAAATAATCACATAATACCTGTGATGATTGAGTGTAGGATTTCTATTCATCATTTTCTAACAACAATAAGGAAGATTAAGAAAAATGTGGCACCAAATTATACAAAGGGAATAGAGTAGCATCAGGGACAGCAACAGCAAAATATAGAAAATATAGTTTCAGGGATAAAGTACACTTCTTCGAGACCAAGAAAATTAAACATGCCCAAGTAATGAATATTTTTCAAGGATTATGGTTACTATTATGTATATTATTATGATGCAGTGTTCTGCCTGTCACACAAGAAGAGGAGACCAGATCAGAGAGTTGAGCTACCATGTGGCTGCTAGGAATTGAACTCAGGTCCTCTGGAAGAGCAGTCAGTGCTCTTAACTACTGAGCCATCTCCTCAGCCCCTGTAAAGGAGGTTTTTATGTGAAAGACACAAGCTACAATCACAGGGTAGGAACTTTGAAGAATAAGGCCTCACTGCTATAAGGCTTACAAACCGGGCATCCTGGTCATGGTTAGCAATCTTAGAACACAGACAACTACATTGAAGGGTCCGAAGTCATGTGCCCTGGATCCCAAAGAATTTCATGGCCCATACAGCTTTGGGACTTACTAGGTGAGTAGGATGAAGAAAGAAAAAACAGAAACAGAGAATGCTGGGAATGAGTTGACTGTTTGCTGTGAAGCTGACACCAGCAAACCAGAATCATAGCACTTTTATTTTGTGCCGTGGACAGAAGGGCACTGCTATTCACGGTGGTGGTCTATGTGGGGAGCAGTCTAAAGGTTCAATAATCCAAACCATTTCAATCATAGCTCATAAGAGTATTCCATTGGCATCATGGGGCAACGTGCCGCCACAGTATTTCCCAAGCAATGGCTGCCCTTCTGGTCATAGGCATAGCGCACATAACAGGTAGGGCAGATGGCTGCGATAAAAACAGACTTCCTTGAGCTGTCTTTCAGACCTGAGTATATCCAGAAGCTCAGGACCAAGTTCATCAAATCTGAGTACAAGCACTCGGCATCCATCATAGTACTCCAGAGGGACAGGGTATGTCTCTTTGGTTAGCTTGTTCAGCTTGGCTGTGTGGTGAAGCAGTTGCTTCAGGATGGGTAGAGACAATTCATTCCTGTAAAAATCAATCTTGAGGAGCTGGGAGCATTGACTCAGGGCAGGCATCAAAGCACTAAATTGAGAATTCTCTAGCGGACATCCAGCCAGGTCAAGAGTTTCCATGGTGTCTTTCACTCTCTCAAGGAGATAGCCAAGTGGCTTAATACACTTGTCCAACATTGTGTAAGACAAGTAGAGAGCATAAGGGTTCAGGGACCGGGGCAGGTAATCCAAGTCTCTCTGTATGATGTAACAGTGAGTGATGGACAGAGTCTCCAAGGGCTTCTTCAGGCACCTAGAGAGAGAATGAGATTTTTTCCAATGGTATTGAAGAGGATGGTTAGAACTGACAATTTAGCAGATGGTACTTCTCCTGCTTTCATTCTGAAGGAGGTCAACCCCCATGACTCTCCCTTTTGTGGTCAGCTCACAAAAATCACAGAAGTCTAGCATGGGCCAGGCTCAGGCCACAGGAGAAAACCCAGGGATTTTCCCATCAGGAGGAGTGAATATGGTGACTGTAAGGACTACCTACACCAGGCAAGCTTCAGGGACACCACAACGGTTTCCCTGTAGGTTCCCCTGACGTCATTTCCTCAACACTGCCATTTCCTGGTCCCACAACTTCAATGCAGGTGTCACCCATTTCCCACTAAATCTCTTTCTATGCACCCAACAACCTTTCTCTAATGAGCAATTATTGGCACCCTTGGGGCTGGTCACAGGTGGCTTAGCACAGAGCTCATCTCCTTGGATGTACAAGGTTGATAGTGCATAGCCTGACGTTCAAGGACCTCCTAACCTATAAGCAAAAGGTGGGTCATTTGTCTGGAGAACCTCTCTTTATCCTTCCTTACCTGAAACAATCAGCCAGGCTGCCAACTAGAGCAGGAGAATCATTGATATAGAGATGCTGGAGACAGTGGAATTGGGGTAATTGTGATACGAATTTGTTCATGCATTCCTCTTCCAGCTCTTCAGATCCACTGATGCTTGAATCCTTCCGAATGTATGACAAACTGAGTGTGTGAAGGTTTCTCATCTGTCTCAGGTACGGTCCAAAAGAAGCCATGCTTTCTATCCATGTATATCTCAAACTCAGCTCCCATACACAGTGGAGATCTACAGACTTTAAGAAGTCTATGGCTGTGGGAAAGTATTTTGATCTCAAAATATCGATCTTTGGACAGCACAAACGAACAGAATTTTGTCTCTACTGGGCCCATCGCCACAAGTATGTGGGACATTCATCACACTCACTCTTCATTATATTTAGGTCAGTTATGATATTTAAATATTTCTTTACTTGCGAGTAAGGACACGTCTCCACTGTCTTCTCTCTCCTGAACTGAAGAAAGAATTCCCTTTCACAGGATTGACTCCAATTGACACAGGAATCCCTATTTGTCAAATCCAGCACTCTGATTTTTCCACGGCTGTGGGAGAAACAGGTAGCAATCTCAGCAAATACCATACATAATAAAGTCTTCTTCTTATCCACATCTCACACTTCAGCTCTCCCTTCCAAAAGTTTGCTTTTTCCTATGCATAGAATGAAAACCAGGACCTCATGCTCAGTATAAAGAGAACTTTACCAGGGAGGCATCCTCAGCCCTGTCCCACATCCTTCCATTCCCCTTAATCCCAGCCTCATTCCACCTGGAACTTTGAGTGACAGACACCCTTGAGGGATTGCTCAGTGGCTGTTCTCATGTTCTCCACATTATTATTGCCAAGATGGCTGAGACCAGGCCAAAGCCTCCGAATTCCTCTAAGCAGATGCTATTAGAATTCCCAACCCTCTTTGATCAAATAATCCTTGGCTCCATATGGTCTTGCTTTGTTCACACAGAGCCTCCTCCAACAGAACTGGACCTTGCTTACAGGGGGCAAGGCTCCTCTGTAATCAGCACATCTAGTCCATCAAGCAGAGCTTTCAAAGTCTCCAGATGTGGCTTCTTCATCAGGATTCCTACAGGAAGGCATGTGAATGGCCAGGCAGGCACCATGGCCCGCAGGATGTTGGTCTGATTGTTCCTGAAGGCCCTCTCAAATGCTGCTGGGAACAGGAACCAGGGCCAGTCTGCCAGACCAGAAATGGCCAAGGCCTCCTTCTTCAGTAGGCTCTCGAACGCTAGCTGCTGGAGTGTTGGTGGGGCTTGATCTCTCATTGTGACTGGGGAAGCAGGCAAAGAAAGAGACCATTAATGATTGTAAACTTAGGAAGTCCTTCTGCACACACAGGGAGCTGTCAGGGCAGTCAGTGCTGAGGGATTGTTGAGATCTCCATTGACCAATTTTGATCCCCTTCTCCTGGAGTTAAAGCCACGATCCACCTCTCTGTGGTGTGCAGTTTCTCCAAAGAAACAGGAGGACAACAGGCAAAAAAGAAAAATAAAACTAAAAAGGAGAGGACTAGAGATGGAAATGATTATTCACATTCTGGAGGAAGGAAACTCACTAGAACACTGCCACAACTGTTTACTTCTAGAGCACCAGAATGGCTTTCTGAGTTCTTCTGAAACAAGTAAGTCTGAAGGGGGTAGGATTTCTAATTAAATATCAGCTGGACAGTGAATGGAAAAAGGCTGCTTTCTGCAAATTCTAGGACACTATAGGCTCCATGCAAAAACTTTTTATTTTTTCATTTTCAATTTCAAAACTAAATAGTGACCCTGGCTGTTTGGAATTCACTGTGAACCCTGGCTGTCCTGGAAATCTCTGTAGACCAGGGTGGCCTCGAACTCAGACATCCACCTCCCCGTGTCTGCTATATGCTGGGATGAAATAGCATTCCAACACCTCCTGGGTTAGAACTCACTGTGAAGCCTAGGCTGATCTCAAACTCACCAGTAAGTATCAGCCTTCCTCTGCTTCCCTACTGCGGGGATTTAAGGCATGCTCAAGAATATGTAGATCAGCTAGCTCTCTCCCTCTCTCCCTCTCTCTCTGTCTCTGTCTCTCTCTCTCTCTTCCAGTCTCACTTCAGAAAGTGGCTGCTGCCTCTCTCTCCTTTCCTCTCTCTCCCTCTCTCCCTTCCCCTTTTTCCTTACATCACCCACTAATAAACTCTGTATCCCCCACACCAAAGAAAAATACTTATCTTAAATTCACCAAAAGATCAGCATTGTCAATGGGAGGTTGGCGGGGTGGCACACACCTTTAATCCAACATTCAGGAGGAAGAGGCAGGCAGATCTCTCAGAGCAGGGCCCGCTTGGTCTACCGAGCTACTGCCAGGACAGCCTACAAAGCTATGTAGAGAAACCTCGTCTCACAAAAACATTGAATCTAATTTCCTTTGTTTAGTTGTTTTCCTGACCATTATCCATAACTTGTAACCAACACACAAAACAAAGACAGACCATCCATAATCCATTTTTGGGAAATGTGGGCATAGTTTTCTAGGGTACTTCCTGCTGATTGGAGGAACTGATAATCTTATGGGGGACACAAAGAAGATTTAGGATTATGGTCAAGTCCTGACTGGATTATTCGGTGAGGCTGGATCATCTCAGCAGCAGTCTTGAAACTACTGTGGACGTGGAACTCAGAGGAAACAGCAACAGAGGTGCTCTAAAACATTGGATCATCTGGGCCATCTGTCCCTATGAGATATTTCAGGGGTCTCTCTTGAAGAATCCTTTTTTTTTTTAAACACTGAATGGACCCTCAGCCTCTCACTTCATGTGGACCAAAAGCAAAACTTCTCCAAAGTAAAATATACATTGAATTACAATTTTTGAACTCACAGCCTTTTTGAAATATCTAGGTTGGACTAATCCAGCAGACTTCTATCTACTCAGATGTCTTTTAGCGCTGATTATGGCTTTTTGAGATAGGTTTTCTGTGTTTCTTTGGATGTCCTGGATCTAACTCGAGACCAGGCTAGTTTTGAACTCAGTTCTCACTACCTCTATTTCCCAAGTGCTAGAATTAAAGGCGTGTGCCACACACATCTCTTTTATTTTAAGGGCACATGTGTTTCTCTGAAGAGAGCCGCTGTTCTGTGGTACGTATCAAGGTATTGTTGCAAGTGAGATAAGTGTTCTTTTTCCCTGTACAATCTTTACTATAAAAAGATAATCGCGTTTTTTTGAATGTGTATTAATTCCATGAAAAGATTTAGTGAGAAACGCACAAGTATTTCTCTTAAAAAAGACAGAGATCTGGTACGGGTCTAGGTATTGTAAGAAGTAAGATCAGTGTTCATTTTCTCTTTACAAGCTTTAATTTGAAAGATAATCACGTTCTTTTGAAAGTTTATTAATTGAAGGAAAGCTTAGGAAGAAACGCACATGTGTTTATTTGTAAAGACAAGCAGTTGCTTGGTACGTGTCTAAGAATTGTTAGAACTGAGATCAGTGTTTTTTTCTCTGTAAAAGATTTACTTTGAAAGATAATCATGTTCTTTTGAAAGTTTATTAATTTAAGGAAAGCTTTATTATGAAACGCACATGTGTTTCTTTGTATAGACATGCAGTTGTGTTGCACTTGTAAAAGCATTTTTAGAACTGAGATCACATTCTTTTGAAAGTTTATTAATTTAAGGAAAGCTTTAGTAAGAAACACACATGTGTTTCTTTGTAAAGACAAGCAGTTTTTCGGTACTTGTGAAAGCATTGTTTTAACTGATATCAGTGTTCCTTTTCTCTGTACAAGCTTTACTTTGAAAGATAATCACATTCTTTTTAAAGTATATTAATTTAAGGAAAGCTTTAGTAAGAAACGCATATGTTTTTCTTTCAAAGACATGCAGTAGATTTTCACGGTGAAAAGCATTGTTAGAACTGAGACCAGTGTTCCTTCTCTCTTTACAAGCTTTACTTTGAAAGATAATCATGTTCTTTGAAAGTTTATTAATTTAAGGATAGCTTTAGTAAGAAACGCATATGTGTTTCTTCCTAAAGACAAGCCATTGTTTGGCACGTGTCAAAGCATTTTTAGAACTTAGATCAGTGTTCCTTTTCACAGTACAAGCTTTACTTTGAAAGATAAACAAGTTTTTTTGAAAGTTTATTAATTTAAGGAAAGCTTTAGTAAGAAACGCACATGTGTTTCTTTGTAAAGACAAGCAGGTGTTTGGTACGTGTGAAAGCATTGTTAGAACTGAGATCAGTGTTCCTTTTCTCAGTACAAGCATTACTTTGAAAGATATTCGCGTACTTTTGAAAGTTTACTAATTTAAAGAAAGCTCCAGTACCAAACGCACATGTGTTTCTTTGTATAGACATGCAGTTTTGTTGCACGTGTAAAAGCATTTTTAGAACTTAGATCACATTCTTTTGAAAGTTTATTAATTTAAGGAAAGCTTTAGTAAGAAACACACATGTGTTTCTTTGTAAAGACAAACAGTTTTTCGGTACTTGTGAAAGCATTGTTTTAACTGATATCAGTGTTCCTTTTCTCTGTACAAGCTTTACTTTGAAAGATAATCACATTCTTTTTAAAGTATATTAATTTAAGGAAAGCTTTAGTAAGAAACGTATATGTGTTTCTTTCAAAGACATGCAGTAGTTTGGCATGGTGAAAAGCATTG
Organism: Chionomys nivalis; assembly: GCF_950005125.1. Lineage (NCBI taxonomy): Eukaryota > Metazoa > Chordata > Mammalia > Rodentia > Cricetidae > Chionomys > Chionomys nivalis. The sequence continues at coordinate 1,549,966 of NC_080104.1, forward strand.
TTATAACTGAGATCAGTGTTCCTTCTCTCTTTACAAGCTTTACTTTGAAAGATAATCATGTTCTTTGAAAGTTTATTAATTTAAGGATAGCTTTAGTAAGAAACGCATATGTGTTTCTTCCTAAAGACAAGCCGTTGTTTGGCACGGGTCAAAGCATTTTTAGAACTTAGATCAGTGTTCCTTTTCTCAGTACAAGCTTTACTTTGAAAGATAACAAGTTTTTTTGAATGTTTATTAATTTAAGGAAAGCTTTAGTAAGAAATGCACATGTGTTTCTTTGTAAAGACAAGCAGGTGTTTGGTACGTCTCAAAGCATTGTTAGAACTGAGATCAGTGTTCCTTTTCTCTGTACAAGCGTTACTTTGAAAGATAATCACGTTCTATTGAAAGTTTATTAATTTAACGAAATCTTTAGTAAGAAACGAACATGTGTTTCTTTCTAAACACAAGCAGTTGTTTGGCACGTGTCAAAGCAGTGTTAGGACAGAGATCAGTGTTCCTTTTTTCTTTACAAGCTTTACTTTAAAAGATAATCACGTTCTTTTGAAAGGATATTAATTTAAGGAAAGCTTTAATAAGAATCGCTCATGTTACTTGTATAGACAAGCTGTTGATTGATAAGTGTGAAAGCATTGTTATTACTGAGATCAGTGTTCCTTTTCTCTGTACCAGGTTCACTTGGAAAGATAATCACGTTCTTTTGGAAGTTTATTAATTTAAGGAAAGCTTTAGTAAGAAACGCACATGTGTTTCTTTGTAAAAACAAGCATTTGCTTGGTACCTGTCAAAGCATTGTTAGAACTGAAACCAGTGTTTCTTTTCTTTGTACAAGCTTTATGTTGAAAGATAATCACATTGTTTTGAAAGTTTATTAATTTAAGGAAAGCTTTAGTAAGAAACGCACATGTGTTTTTTTCTAAAGACAAGCAGTTGTTTGGCACGTGTCACAGCAGAGTTAGAACAGAGATCAGGGTTCCTTTTCTCTGAACAAGCTTTACTTTGAAAGCTTATCACGTTCTTTTGAAAGTATATTAATTTAAGGAACGCTTTAGTAAGAAACGAACATGTTTCTTGTATAGACAAGCTGTTGTTTGGTACGTGTAATAGCATTGTTACAACTGAGAACAGTGTTCATTTTCTGTACAAGCTTTACTTAAAATGATTATCACGTTCTTTTGAAAGTATATTAATTTAAGGAAAGCTTTAGTAAGAAACATACATGTGTTTCTTTGTAAAGACAAGCTGTTTTTCAGTACTTGTCAAAGAATTATTTGAACTGAGATCAGTGTTCCTTTTCTCTGTACAAGCTTTACTTTGAATGATAATCACGTTCTTTGAAAGTTTATTAATTTAAGGAAAGGGTTAGTAAGAAATGCATATGTGTTCCTTTCTAAAGGCAAGCAGTTTTTTGGTACGTGTCAAAGCATTGTTAGAACTTAGATCATGTTTCCTTTTTTTCTGTACAAGCTCTAATTTGAAAGATATCCACATTCTTTGATAGGTTATTAATTTAAGGATAGCTTTAGTAAGAAACTCATATGTGTTTCTTTCTAAAGGCAAACCGTTGTTTGGTATGTGTCAAAGCATTTTTAGATCTGAGGTCGGTGTTCCTTTTCTCTGTACAAGCTTTACTTTGAAAGATAATCACGATCTTTTGAAAGTTTGTAAATTTAAGGAAAGCTTTCGTAAGAAACGCACATGTGTTTCTTTATTGTACCCTACAACATATGGGCACAGGAGATTGCTTCCTATGTATAACCCCAGCAGCACAGACATTAAGGGCATCATTGAATAAATGGGACCTCCTGAAACTGAGAAGCTTCTGTAAAGCAAAGGACACTGTCATTAAGACAAAAAGGCAGCCTACTGACTGGGAGAAGATCTTCACCAACCCCGCAACAGACAAAGGTCTGATCTCCAAAATATATAAAGAACTCAAGAAACTAGACTTTAAAAGGATAATTAACCCAATTAAAAAATGGGGCAGTGAACTGAACAGAGAATTCTCAACAGAAGTTCAAATGGCCAAAAGATACTTAAGATCATGCTCAACCTCCTTAGCAATCAGAGAAATGCAAATCAAAACAACTTTGAGATATCATCTTACCCCTGTCAGAATGGCTAAAATCAAAAACAGCAAGGATAGCCTTTGCTGGAGAGGTTGTGGAGAAAGGGGTACCCTCATCCGTTGCTGGTGGGACTGCAAACTTGTGCAACCACTTTGGAAATCAGTGTGGTGGTTTCTCAGAAAAATTGGGATCAACCTACCCCTGGACCCAGCAATAGCACTCTTGGGAATATACCCAAGAGATGCCTTATCATATGACAAAAGCATTTGTCCAACTATGTTCATAGCAGCATTATTTGTAAAGCCAGAACCTGGAAGCAACCTAGATGCCCTTCAATGGAAGAATGGATGAAGAAAGTGTGGAATATATACACATTAGATTACTACTCTGCGATAAAAAACAATGACTTCTCGAATTTTGCACGCAAATGGATGGAAATAGAAAATACGATCCTGAGTGAGTTAACCCAGACCCAAAAAGAAGATCATGGGATGTACTCACTCATAATTGGTTTCTAGCCATGGATAGGGGCCACTGACTCTATAATTTGTGATCCTAAGAAGCTAAACAAGAGGGTAAACCCAATGAAAAACATATAGATATCCTCCCAGCTATGGGAAATAGACAAGATTGATGGGCAAAAAATTGGAATCCTGGGGGTGGGGTGGGATGGGGATGAGGGGTGATGGGGAGAGAAAAGTGTGAAGGAGAGGATGAGGGGAACTGGGGGAATCGGGGTGATTGGGGATAAAGGAAGGTTGGATAGGGGAGCAGGGAAACTCATACCTTAGGTAAGGGAGCCACCTAAGGGTTGGCAAGAGACTTGAACTTGGAATGGCTACCAGATGCCCAGGGCAATGTCCCCAGTTAGTTCCTTGGGCACCTGAGGATAGGGAACCTGAAATGAACCTATCCTATAATCATACTGATGAATATCTTGCATATCGCCATAGAACCTTCATCTAGCGATGGATGGAGATAGAGACAGAGACCCACACTGGAGCACCGGACTGAGTTCCCAAGGTTATAATGAGGAGCAGAAGGAGAGAGAACATGAACAAGGAAGTCAGGACCATGAGGGGTGCACCCAACCACTGAGACAGTGGGGCCGATCTATTGGGAGCTCACCAAGGCCAGCTGGACTGCTACTGAAAAAACATGGAATAAAACCGGACTCTCTGAATGCGGCGGACAATGAGAGCTGACAAGAGGCCAAGGAGAATGGCACGGGAACTTTCATCTGGCGATGTATCAAGAGAGAGACAGAGACCCAATTTGGAGCAACAGTCTGAGCTCTTAAGGTCCAAATGAGGAGCAGAAGGAGGGAGAACATGAGCAAGGAAATCAGGATCACGAGGCGTGCACCCACTCACTGTGACAGTGGAACTGATCTATTGGGAGATCTCCAAGGCCAGCTGGACTGGGACTGAATAAGCATGGAATGAAACTGGACTCTCTGAACATGGCGGGCAATGGCACTAGGTTTCGATCCTAATACATGAACTGGCTTTGTGGGAGCTTAGCCTGTTTGGATGCTCAGCTTCCTGGACCTAGATAGAAGTGGGAGGACCTTGGTCTTCCTGTAGGGCAGGGAATTTGGACTGCTCTTCAGTATCGAGAGGGAGGGGGAATGGACTGGGGGGAAGAGAAGAGGAGTGGGGATAGGGGGAGAAGAGCGGGGGGAGGGGGCAATATGTGGGAGGAGGGGGAGGGAAATGTGAAACGGGGAGCAGTTGGAAATTTTAATTAAAAAAGAATAAAAAAATGAGAAAAGAAGAAAAACAAAACAAAACAAAAAAAGAATCAGAGATCCACTTGTACTCATGCTCATGAATACCATAAAAACACTAAACAATAAAACATATATAAGAATCTAAAAAAAAAGATTTAATTTGAGAGATAATCCCGTTCTTTTGAAAGTTTAATAATTTAGGGAAAGCATCAATAAGAAAAGCACATGTTTCTTTGGATAGACAAGCTGTTGTTTGGTACCTGTGATAGTATTGTTATAATTGAGTTCATTGTTCCTTTTCTCTGTACAAGCTTTACTTTGAAAGAAATCACGTTCTTTGGAAAGTTTATTAATTTAAAGAAAGCTTATTAAGAAACACACATGTGTTTCTTTGGATAAACAAGAAGTTGTTTGGTACATGTGATAGTATTTTTAGAACTTAGATCAGTGTTCCTTTTCTCAGTACAAGCTTTACTTTGAAAGATAATCAAGTTCTTTTGAAAATATATTCATTTAATTAGAGCTTTAGTAAGAAACGCACATTTTTTTTTTTGTATAGACAAGCTGGTGTTTGGTACGTGTAATCTCATTGTTAGAACTGAGATCAGTGTTCCTTTTCTCTTTATAAACTGTACTTTGAAAGATAATCACGTTCTTTTGAAAGTATATTAATTTAAGGAAAGCTTTCGTAAGAAACGCACATGTGTTTCTTTCTAAAGACAAGCAGTTGTCAAAGCATTGTTAGAACTGAGATCAGTGTTACTTTTCTCTGTACAAGCTTTACTTTGAAGAATAACCCCATTCTTTTGAAAGTTTATTAATTTAATGCAAGCTTAATAAGAAACGCACATGTGTTTCTTTCTAAAGAAATTCAGTTTTTTGGCACATGTCAAAGCATTGTGAGAACAGAGATCAGTGTTCCTTTTCTCTGTACAAGCTTTACTTTGAAAGATGATCATGTTCTTTAGAAAGTTGATTTATTTAAGGAAAGTTTTCTTAAGTAACGCACATGTGTTTCTTTCTAAATACAAGCATTTGCTTGGCACATGTGAGATCACTGATCCTTTTCTCTGTACAAGATTTAATTTGAGAGATAATCCCGTTCTTTTGAAAGTTTAATACTTTAAGGAAAGCTTCAATAAGAAAAGCACATGTTTCTTTGTATAGACAAGCTGTTGTCTGGTACATGTGATAGTATTGTTATAATTGAGATCATAGTTTTTTGACTCTGTACAAGCTTTACTTTGAAAGATAATCACGTTCTTTTGAAAGTATATTAATTTAAGGAAGGCTTTAGTAAGAAACGCACATGTTTCTTTGTATAGACAAGCTGTTGTTTGGTACATGTAATAGCATTTTTAGAACAGAGATCAGTGTTCCTTTACTCTGTACAAGCTTTACTTTTAAAGATAATCATGTTCTTTTGAAAGTTTATTAATGTAAGGAAAGCTTTAGTAAGAATCGCACATGTGTTTCTTTCAGAACGCAAGCAGTTGTGTGGCACGTGTGAAAGCACTGTTAGAAGTGAGATCAGTGTTCCTTTTCTCTTTACATGCTTTAATTTGGTAGATGATCACGTTCTTTTGTAAGTTTATTAATTTAAGGAAACCTTTCGTAAGAAACACACATGTTTCTTTCAAAAGACAAGCAGCTGTTTGGCACGTGTCAAAGCATTTTTAGAACTGAGATCAATGATCCTTTTCTCTGTACAAGTATTACTTTGAAAGATAATCATGTTCATTGAAAATTTATTAATTTAAAGAAAGCTTTCCTAAGAAACGCACATGTGTTTCTTTCAAAAGACAAGCAGTTTTTTGGCACGTGTCAAAGCACTGTTTGAACTGAGATCAGTGTTCCTTTTCTCTGTACAAGCTTTACTTTGAAAGAAATCATGTTCTTTTGAAAGTTTATTAATTTAAGGAAAGCTTTAGTAAGAAACACACATGTGTTTCTTTCTAAAGAAATTCAGTTGTTTGGCACGTGGCAAAGCATTGTTAGAACAGAGATCAGTGTTACTATTCTCTGTACAATTTTTACTTTGAAAGATAATCATGTTCTTTGAAAGTTTATTAATTTAAGGAAAGCTTTCTTAAGAAACACACATGTGTTTCTTTCTAAAGACAAGCAGTAGTTTGGCACGTGTCAAAGCATTGTTAGAACTGAGATCAATGATCCTTTTCCCTGTACAAGTTTTACTTTGAAAGATAATTTCGTTCTTTTGAAAGTTTATTAATTTAAGGAAAGCTTTAATAAGAAAAACACATGTGTTTCCTTGTAAAGACAAGCAGTTTTTCGTTACTTGTGAAAGCATTGTTTGAAATGAGAGCAGTGTTACTTTTCTCTGTACAAGCTTTACTTTGAAAGGTTATCACGTTCTTTTGAAAGTTGATTAATTTAAGGAAAGCTTTTATAAGAAACGCACATGTGTTTCTTAGTAAAGACATTCAGTTATTTGGCCCGTGTAAAAGCATTGTAGATGAGACATCAGTGTTACTTTTCTCTGTACAAGCTTTACTTTGAAAGATAATCACGTACTTTTGAAAGTTTATTAATTTAAGGAAAGCATTACTAAGAATCGCTCATGTGTTTCTTTCCAAACAAAAGCCATTGTGTGGCACATGTAAAAGCATTGTTAGAACTGAGATCAGTGTTCCTTTTCTCTTTAGAAGCTTTACTTTGGAAGATGATCACGTTCTTTAGAAAGTTTATTAATTTAAGGAAAGCTTTCGTAAGAAACGCACATGTGTTTCTTTCTAAGGACAAGCAGTTGTTTGGCACATGTCAAAGCATTGTTACAACTGATTTCAATGATCCTTTTCTCTGTCCAAGCTTTAATTTGAGAGATAATCACATTCTTTTGAAAGTTTATTAATTAAAGGAAAGCTTTAGTAAGAAATGTACATGTTTCTTTGTATAGACAAGCTGATGTTTTATTACCTGTGATAGTATTGTTAGTACTGAGATCAGTGTTGCATTTCTCTGTACAAGCTTTCCTTTGAAAGATAATCACGTTCCTTGAAAGATTATTAATTTAAGGAAAGCTTTAGAAAGAAACTCATATGTGTTTCTTTCTAAAGACAAGCAGTTGCTTGGTACGTGTCAAAGGTTTTTGGAAGTGAGATCAGTGTTACTTTTCTCTGTACAAGCTTTACTTTGAAAGAAAATCATGTTCTTTTGAAAGTTTATTAATTTAACGAAAGCTTTAGTAAGAAATGCACACTGTTTCTTTGTATTCACAAGCAGGTGTTTGGTATTTGTGATAGTATTGTTAGACCTGAGAGCAGTGTTCCTTTTCTCTGTACAAGCTTTACTTTGAAAGATAACCACGTTCTTTTGAAAGTATATTAATTTAAGGAAAGCTTTAGTAAGAAACGCACATGTTTCTTTGTAGAGATAAACTGTTGTTTCTTACGTGTAATAGCATTGTTAGAACTGAGATCAGGGTTCCTTTTCTTTTTAAAAGCTTTATTTGGGAGATGATCATGTTCTTTAGATAGTTTTCGTAAGAAACGCACATGTGTTTCTTTCTACATACAAGCAGTTGTTTGGCACATGTCAAAGCATTGTTAGAACTGAGAACAATGATCCTTTTCTCTGTACAAGATTTGAGAGATAATCCCGTTCTTTTGAAAGTTTAATAATTTAAGGAAAGCTTCAGAAAGAAAAGCACATGTTTCTTTGGATAGACAAGCTGTTGTTTAGTACCTGTGATAGTATTGTTATAATTGAGTTCATTGTTCCTTTTCTCTGTACAAGCTTTACTTTGAAAGAAATCACGTTCTTTGGAAAGTTTATTAATTTAAAGAAAGCTTATTAAGAAACACACATGTGTTTCTTTGGATAAACAAGAAGTTGTTTGGTACGTGTGATAGTATTTTTAGAACTTAGATCAGTCTTCCTTTTCTCAGTACAAGCTTTACTTTGAAAGATAATCAAGTTCTTTTGAAAATATATTGATTTAATTAGAGCTTTAGTAAGAAACGCACATGGTTTTTTTTGTATAGACAAGCTGGTGTTTGGTACGTGTAATCTCATTGTTAGAACTGAGATCAGTGTTCCTTTTCTCTTTATAAACTGTACTTTGAAAGATAATCACGTTCTTTTGAAAGTATATTAATTTAAGGAAAGCTTTCGTAAGAAACGCACATGTGTTTCTTTCTAAAGACAAGCAGTTGTTTGGCACGTGTCAAAGCATTGTTAGAACTGAGATCAGTGTTACTTTTCTCTGTACAAGCTTTACTTTGAAGAATAACCCCATTCTTTTGAAAGTATATTAATTTAAGGAAAGCTTTCGTAAGAAACGCACATGTGTTTCTTTCTAAAGAAATTCAGTTTTTTGGCACGTGTCAAAGCATTGTGAGAACAGAGATCAGTGTTCCTTTTCTCTGTACAAGCTTTACTTTGAAAGATGATCATGTTCTTTAGAAAGTTGATTTATTTAAGGAAAGTTTTCTTAAGTAACGCACATGTGTTTCTTTCTAAATACAAGCATTTGCTTGGCACGTGTCAAAGCGTTGTTAGAACTGAGATCAATGATCCTTTTCTCTGTACAAGATTTAATTTGAGAGATAATCCCATTCTTTTGAAAGTTTAATACTTTAAGGAAAGCTTCAGTAAGAAAAGCACATGTTTCTTTGTATAGACAAGCTGTTGTCTGGTACATGTGATAGTATTGTTATAATTGAGATCATAGTTTTTTGACTCTGTACAAGCTTTACTTTGAAAGATAATCACGTTCTTTTGAGAGTATATTAATTTAAGGAAGGCTTTAGTAAGAAACGCACATGTTTCTTTGTATAGACAAGCTGTTGTTTGGTACGTGTAATAGCATTTTTAGAACAGAGATCAGTGTTCCTTTACTCTGTACAAGCTTTACTTTTAAAGATAATCATGTTCTTTTGAAAGTTTATTAATGTAAGGAAAGCTTTAGTAAGAATCGCTCATGTGTTTCTTTCAGAACGCAAGCAGTTGTGTGGCACGTGTGAAAGCACTGTTAGAACAGAGATCAGTGTTCCTTTTCTCTTTACATGCTTAAATTTGGTAGATGATCACGTTCTTTTGAAAGTTTATTAATTTAAGGAAACCATTCGTAAGAAACACACATGTGTTTCTTTCAAAAGACAAGCAGCTGTTTGGCACGTGTCAAAGCATTTTTAGAACTGAGATCAATGATCCTTTTCTCTGTACAAGTATTACTTTGAAAGATAATCATGTTAATTGAAAATTTATTAATTTAAAGAAAGCTTTCCTAAGAAACGCACATGTGTTTCTTTCAAAAGACAAGCAGTTTTTTGGCACGTGTCAAAGCACTGTTTGAACTGAGATCAGTGTTCCTTTTCTCTGTACAAGCTTTACTTTGAAAGAAATCATGTTCTTTTGAAAGTTTATTAATTTAAGGAAAGCTATCCTAAGAAACGCATATGTGTTTCTTCCTAAAGAAATTCAGTTGTTTGGCACATGTCAAAGAATTGTTACAACTGATTTCAATGATCCTTTTCTCTGTCCAAGCTTTAATTTGAGAGATAATCACATTCTTTTGAAAGTTTATTAATTAAAGGAAAGCTTTAGTAAGAAATGTACATGTTTCTTTGTATAGACAAGCTGATGTTTTATTACCTGTGATAGTATTGTTAGAACTGAGATCAGTGTTGCATTTCTCTGTACAAGCTTTCCTTTGAAAGATAATCACGTTCCTTGAAAGATTATTAATTTAAGGAAAGCTTTAGAAAGAAACTCATATGTGTTTCTTTCTAAAGACAAGCAGTTGCTTGGTACGTGTCAAAGGTTTTTCGAAGTGAGATCAGTGTTACTTTTCTCTGTACAAGCTTTACTTTGAAAGAAAATCATGTTCTTTTGAAAGTTTATTAATTTAACGAAAGCTTTAGTAAGAAATGCACACTGTTTCTTTGTATTCACAAGCAGGTGTTTGGTATTTGTGATAGTATTGTTAGACCTGAGAGCAGTGTTCCTTTTCTCTGTACAAGCTTTACTTTGAAAGATAACCACGTTCTTTTGAAAGTATATTAATTTAAGGAAAGCTTTAGTAAGAAACGCACATGCGTTTCTTTGTAAAGACAAGCAGTTTTTTGCTATGTGTGAAAGCACGGTTAGAAGTGAGATCAGTGTTCCTTTTCGCAGTACAAGCTTTACTTTGAAAGATAATCGCGTTATATAGAAAGTTTAATTTCACGAACGCTTTAATAAGAAAGGAACCTGCGTTTCTTTGTAAAGACAAGCAGTGGTTTGCTATGTGAGAAAGCACTGTTAGAACTGAGATCAGTGTTCCTTTTCTCAGTACAAGCTTTACTTTGAAAGATAATCGCGTTCTTTGAAAGTTTACTAATTTCAAGGAAGCTCCAGTACCAAACGCACATTTGTTCCTTTGTAAAGTAATGCTGTTGTTTGCTTCGTGTGAAAAGATTGTTAGAACTAAGATCAGTGTTCCTTTTCTCAGTACAAGTTTTACTTTGAAAGATAATCGCATTCTTTTGAGGTTATTAATTTTAAAAAAGTTTTAGTAAGAAACGCACATGTGTTTCTTTGTAAAGACAGACAGTTGTTTGCTACATGTGAAAGCTTTGTTAGAACTGAGATCAGTGTTCCTTTTCTCAGTACAAGCTTTATTTTGGAAGATAATGGTGTTCTTTAGAAAGTAAAATTTCACGAACGCTTTAATAAGAAACGCACCTGCGTTTCTTTGTAAAGACAAGCAGTGGTTTGCTACATGTGAAAGCACCGTGAGAACTGAGGTCAGTGTTCCTTTTCTCAGTACAAGCTTTACTTTGAAAGATAATCGCGTTCTTTCGAAAGTTTATTAATTTCACCAAAGCTTTCTATGAAACGCACATGCGTTTTTTTTTAAAGACAAGCAGTGGTTTGCTACGTGTGAAAGCACTGTTAGAACTGAGATCAGTGTTCCTTTTCTCAGTAAAAGCTTTACTTTGAAAGATAATATCATTCTTTTGAAAGTTTAATTTCATGAACGCTTTAATAAGTATCGCACATCGTTTCTTTGTAAAGACAAGCAGTGGTTTGCTACGTGTGAAAGCACTGTTAAAACTGAGATCAGTGTTCCTTTTCTCAGTACAAGCTTTACTTTGAAAGATAATCGCCTTCTTTCGAAAGATTATTAATTTCAACAAAGCTTTATTATGAAACGCACATGTGTTTTTTTGTAAAGACAAGCAGTGGTTTGATACATGTGAAAGCACTGTTAGAACTGAGATCAGTGTTCCTTTTCTCAGTACAAGCTTTACTTTGAAAGATAATCGCGTTCTTTCGAAAGTTTATTAATTTCACGAAAGCTTTAGTAAGAAACGCACATGCGTTTCTTTGTAAAGACAAGCAGTGGTTTGCTACGTGTGAAAGCATGGTGAGAAGTGACATCAGTGTTCCTTTTCTCAGTACAAGCTTTACTTTGAATGATAATCGCGTTCTTTCGAAAGTTTATTAATTTCACGAAAGCTTTAGTAAGAAACACACATGGGTTTTTTTGTAAAGACAAGCTGTGGTTTGCTACGTGTGAAAGCACTGTTAGAACTGAGATCAGTGTTTTTTTTCTCAGTACAAGCTTTACTTTGAAAGATAATCGCGTTCTTTCGAAAGTTTATTAATTTCACGTAATCTTTACTTTTACACGCACATGCGTTTCATTGTAAAGACAAGCAGTTGTTTGCTACATGTGAAAGCACGGTTAGAAGTGAGATCAGTGTTCCTTTTCTCAGTACAAGCTTTACTTTGAAAGATAATTGCGTTCTTTCGAAAGTTTATTAATTTCACGAAAGTTTTAGTAAAAAACACACATGCGTTTCTTTGTAAAGACAAGCAGTGTTTTGCTACGTGTGAATGCACTGTTAGAAGTGAGATCAGTGTTCCTATTCTCAGTACAAGCTTTACTTTGACAGATAATCGCGTTCTTTCGAAAGTTTATTAATTTCAAAAAAGCTTTACTATGAAACGCACATGCATTTTTTTGTAAAAACAAGCAGTGGTTTGCTACATGTGAAAGCACGGTTAGAACTGAGACCAGTGTTCCTTTTCTCAGTACAAGCTTTACTTTGAAAGATAATCGCGTTCTTTCGAAAGTTTATTAATTTCACGTAAGCTTTAATATGAAATGCAAATGTGTTTCTTTGTAAAGACAAGTAGTTTTTTGCTACGTGTGAAAGCACGGTTACAAGTGAGATCAGTGTTCCCTTTCTCAATACAAGCTTTACATTCAAAGATAATCGCGTTCTTTAGAAAGTTTATTAATTTCAAGAAGTCTTTCAGTTGTTTGCTACGTGTGAAAGCACTGTTAGAACTGAGATCAGTGTTCCTTTTCTCAGTACAAGCTTTACTTTGAAAGATAATCGCGTGCTTTCGAAAGTTTATTAATTTTGAGGAAGCTTTAATAAGAAACGCACATGCGTTACTTTGTAAAACAAGCAGTGGTTTGCTACTTGTTAAAGCACTGTTAGAACTGGGATCAGTGTTCCTATTCTCAATAAAAGCTTTAATTTGATAGATAATTGCGTTCTTTTGAAAGTGGACTAATTTCAAGGAATCTCCTTTATCAAACTCACATGTGTTTATTTGTAAAGACAAGGAGTTGTTTGCTACGTGTAAAAGCATTGTTAGAACTGAGATCATTGTTCCTTTTCTCAGTAAAAGCTTTACTTTGAAAGATAATCACGTTCTTTTGAAAGTTTATTAATTTCTCGAAAACTTTAATAAGAAACGCACATGTGTTCCTTTGTAAAGTAATGCAGTTGTTTGCTTCGTGTGAAAGCATTGTTAGAACTGAGATCAGTGATCCTTTTCCCAGTAGAAGCTTTACCTTGAACGTTAATCGCGTTCTTAGAAAGTTTAATTTCACGAACGCCTAAATAAGAAACGCACCTGCGCTTCTTTGTAAAGACTAGCAGTGGTTTGCTACATCTGAAAGCACTGTTAGAACTGAGATCAGTGTTCCTTTTCTCAGTACAAGTTTTACTTTGAAAGTTAATCACGTTCTTTCGAAAGATTTTTAATTTCACCAAACCTTTAGTAAGAAACATACATGGGATTTTTCGTAAAGACAAGCAGTGGTTTGCTACGTGTGAAAGCACTGTTAGAACAGAGATCATTGTTCCTTTTCTCAGTAAAAGTTTTACTTTGAAAGTTAATCGCGTTCTTTCGAAAGATTATTAATTTCACGAAACCTTTAGTAAGAAACACACATGGGATTTTTCGTAAAGACAAGCAGTGGTTTGCTACGTGTGAAAGCACTGTTAGAACTGAGATCAGTGTTCCTTTTCTCAGTACAAGCTTTACTTTGAAAGATAATCGCATTGTTTCTAAAGTTTATTAATTTCATGAAAGCTTTAGTAAGAAACGCACATGGGTATTACGGTAAACACAAGCAGTGGTTTGCTACGTGTGAAAGCACTGTTAGAACTGAGATCAGTGTTCCTTTTCTCAGTACAAGCTTTACTTTGAGAGATAATTGCGTTCTTTCGAAAGTTTATTAATTTCACGAAAGCTTTAATAAGAAACACACATGCGTTTCTTTGTAAAGTCAAGCAGTGGTTTGCTACGTGTGAATGCATTGTTAGAAGTGATATCAGTGTTCATATTCTCAGTACAAGCTTTACTTTGAAAGACGATCGCGTTCTTTCGAAAGTTTATAAATTTCATGAAAGCTTTAGTAAGAAACACTCATGGGATTTTATGTAAAGACAAGCAGTGGTTTGCTACGTGGGAAAGCACTGTTAGAACTGAGATCAGTGTTCCTTTTCTCAGTACAAGCATTACCTTGAAAGATAATCGCGTTCTTGCGAAAGGTTATTAATTTCACGAAAGGTTTAGTAAGAAACGCACATGAGTTTCTTTGTAACAACAAGCAGTTGTTTGCTTCGTGTGAAAGCATGGTTAGAACTGAGATCAGTGTTCCTTTTCTCAGTACAAGCTTTATTTTGAAAGATAATCTCGTTCTTTAGAAAGTTTAATAATTTCACGTAAGCTTTACTATGAAACGCAAATGCGTTTCTTTGTAAAGACAAGCAGTTTTTTGCTACGTGTGAAAGCACGGTTAGAAGTGAGATCAGTGTTGCTTTTCTCAGTACAAGCTTTACTTTGAAAGATAATCGCATTCTTTCGAAAGTTTATTAATTTCACGAAAGCTTTTGTAAGAAACGCACATGCGTTTCTTTGTAAAGACAAGCAGTGGTTTGCTACAGGTGAAAGCATGGTTAGAACTGAGATCAGTGTTAATTTTTTCAGTACAACCTTTACTTTGAAAGTTAATCGCGTTCTTTCGAAAGATTATTAATTTCACGCAACCTTTAGTAAGAAACACACATGGGATATTTCGTAAAGACAAGCAGTTGTTTGCTGCGTGTGAAAGCACTGTTAGAAATGAGATCAGTGTTCCTTTTCTCAGTAAAAGCTTTACTTTGAAAGATAATATCATTTTTTCGAAAGTTTAATTTCATGAACGCTTTAATAAGTATCGCACATGCGTTTCTTTGTAAAGACAAGCAGTGGTTTGCTACATGTGAAAGCACTGTTAGAACTGAGACCAGTGTTCCTTTTCTCAGTACAAGCTTTATTTGAAAGAAAATCGCCTTCTTTCGAAAGTTTATTAATTTCAACAAAGCTTTATTATGAAACGCACATGTGTTTTTTTGTAAAGACAAGCAGTGGTTTGCTACATGTGAAAGCACTGTTAGAACTGATATCAGTGTTCCTTTTCTCAGTACAAGCTTTACCTTGAAAGATAATCGCGTTCTTGCGAAAGGTTATTAATTTCACGAAAGGTTTAGTAAGAAACGCACATGTGTTTCTTTGTAAAGACAAGCAGTGGTTTGCTACGTGTGAAAGCACAGTTAGAAGTGAGATCAGTGTTCCTTTTCTCAGTAAAATCTTTATTTTGAATGATAATCGCGTTCTTTCGAAAGTTTAATAATTTCACGTAAGCTTTTCTATGAAACGCAAATGCGTTTCTTTGTAAAGACAAGCAGTTTTTTGCTACGTGTGAAAGCACGGTTAGAAGTGAGATCAGTGTTCCTTTTCTCAGTACAAGCTTTACTTTGAAAGTTAATCGCGTTCTTTCAAAAGATTATTAATTTCACGCAACCTTTAGTAAGAAACACACAAGGGATTTTTCGTAAAGACAAGCAGATGTTTGCTGCGTGTGAAAGCACTGTTAGAACTGAGATCAGTGTTCCTTTTCTCAGTACAAGCTTTATTTTGAAAGATAATAGCATTGTTTCGAAAGTGTAATTTCACGAACGCTTTAATAAGTATCGCACATGCGTTTCTTTGTAAAGACAAGCAGTGGTTTGCTACGTGTGAAAGCACTGTTAGAACTGAGATCAGTGTTTTTTTTCTCAGTACAAGCTTTACTTTGAAAGATAATCGCGTTTTTCGAAAGTTTATTAATTTCACGTAATCTTTACTTTTACAAGCACATGCATTTCTTTGTAAAGACAAGCAGTTGTTTGCTACATGTCAAAGCACGGTTAGAAGTGAGATCAGTGTTCCTTTTCTCAGTACAAGCTTTACTTTGAAAGATAATCGCGTTCTATCAAAAGTTTATAAATTTCAC